>NC_143428.1:0-600000 GCF_059467195.1 Physcomitrium patens
CCTAAACCCTAAACCCTAAACCCTAAACCCTAAACCCTAAACCCTAAACCCTAAACCCTAAACCCTAAACCCTAAACCCTAAACCCTAAACCCTAAACCCTAAACCCTAAACCCTAAACCCTAAACCCTAAACCCTAAACCCTAAACCCTAAACCCTAAACCCTAAACCCTAAACCCTAAACCCTAAACCCTAAACCCTAAAAACCCTAAACCCTAAACCCTAAACCCTAAACCCTAAACCCTAAACCCTAAACCCTAAACCCTAAACCCTAAACCCTAAACCCTAAACCCTAAACCCTAAACCCTAAACCCTAAACCCTAAACCCTAAACCCTAAACCCTAAACCCTAAACCCTAAACCCTAAACCCTAAACCCTAAACCCTAAACCCTAAACCCTAAACCCTAAACCCTAAACCCTAAACCCTAAACCCTAAACCCTAAACCCTAAACCCTAAACCCTAAACCCTAAACCCTAAACCCTAAACCCTAAACCCTAAACCCTAAACCCTAAACCCTAAACCCTAAACCCTAAACCCTAAACCCTAAACCCTAAACCCTAAACCCTAAACCCTAAACCCTAAACCCTAAACCCTAAACCCTAAACCCTAAACCCTAAACCCTAAACCCTAAACCCTAAACCCTAAACCCTAAACCCTAAACCCTAAACCCTAAACCCTAAACCCTAAACCCTAAACCCTAAACCCTAAACCCTAAACCCTAAACCCTAAACCCTAAACCCTAAACCCTAAACCCTAAACCCTAAACCCTAAACCCTAAACCCTAAACCCTAAACCCTAAACCCTAAACCCTAAACCCTAAACCCTAAACCCTAAACCCTAAACCCTAAACCCTAAACCCTAAACCCTAAACCCTAAACCCCCTAAACCCTAAACCCTAAACCCTAAACCCTAAACCCTAAACCCTAAACCCTAAACCCTAAACCCTAAACCCTAAACCCTAAACCCTAAACCCTAAACCCTAAACCCTAAACCCTAAACCCTAAACCCTAAACCCTAAACCCTAAACCCTAAACCCTAAACCCTAAACCCTAAACCCTAAACCCTAAACCCTAAACCCTAAACCCTAAACCCTAAACCCTAAACCCTAAACCCTAAACCCTAAACCCTAAACCCTAAACCCTAAACCCTAAACCCTAAACCCTAAACCCTAAACCCTAAACCCTAAACCCTAAACCCTAAACCCTAAACCCTAAACCCTAAACCCTAAACCCTAAACCCTAAACCCTAAACCCTAAACCCTAAACCCTAAACCCTAAACCCTAAACCCTAAACCCTAAACCCTAAACCCTAAACCCTAAACCCTAAACCCTAAACCCTAAACCCTAAACCCTAAACCCCTAAACCCCTAAACCCTTAACCCTAAAACCCTTAACCCTAAAACCCTAAACCCTAAACCCTAAACCCTTAACCTGGTACACAAAAAGTCAACAAAAATTTGTATCCGGTCAAATGCCTTATATCTCAAAATTGAAAAACATGTATAGGATTTCAAGACCATCACTAGATTCCTAGACCCTTAAAATAGGGGGATAGGTCAAATCAAAACTTCAAAATTCCTATTCATATGCAAAGTCAACTCAAAAGTCAAAATGGTCAAACACTTAATAACTACAAATATATGCACTTTTTGAAAACTTCAAGCACATAATCACAATTGGCAATCCTCAAACAAATCCAATGGACTTTTCAAAAATTTCAAAAAGCCTTGTATGATAAAACCCTAAACCCTTTGAACCAACTCGGGGGTTGAAACAGAACATCGCCGTTGCACCTTTATGTCAAACTATCAACTTGGTGACCACACCCTAAACCTCGGACAATTGAGGTCTACGAAGGTACTAAGGAACATGAGTTGACCTGCTGGACCGAGTTTTTTCTTGCATCATAAATCCGCTTTTGCTTGGACTTATGATGATTTAAAAGGTATTCCCGCTGAAGTCTGTGAGCATCGTATCATTTTAGAGGAGAACGCTAAACTTTGGTCCAGCAGAGGCAACATCGCCTTAATCCTAAAATATTCTCTCATGGTGAAGGAGGAATTGGACAAGCTTCTTGCGACCAAGTTTTATTTACCCGGTACCAAATAGTGAGTGGGTTTCTCCGATCGTGATGGTGCCGAAAAAGAATGGGAAAACCCTAAACCTAGTCAGGATTTCCGGAAACTTAATGCGGCCACCAAGAAAGATTACTTCCCATTGCCCTTCACGGATGGTATGTTGGACGCTGTAGCAGGTCATGAATGTTATTTGTTCCTAGATGGATTTTCCGGGTATAACCAGGTTCAAATTGCAACGGAAGACCAGCTCAAGACGACCTTCACTACGGATTGGGGCACATTCGCTTATCGCGTGATGTCTTTTGGGTTATGTAACGCCCCAGCCACGTTTCAGAGAGTGATGACTCAGGCCTTCCAAGACTATCTCTGGTTGTTTATGGAGATCTTTTTAGATGACTTCTGTGCATTCGGTACGAGACTAGATCATCTTAATTGTCTCGGCAAATGCTTGGCTCAGTGCGCTAAGTTTGGGATATCGTTGAACTCGGATAAGTGTCAATTTGGTGTCCCGTCAGGAAAATTATTGGGACATATCGTCTCTAGCCGCGGTATCGCTACGGATCCGTACAAAGTGACACACATAATGAACTTGTCCAGACCAAAGACGGTCTCCGGTGTTCGAGGGTTCGTCGGCTATGTCAGTTATTATCCACGATTTATTCGGTCGTTTGCAGTTATTTGTCAACCTTTAACGAACTTACTGAAAAAACCTCCGTTACATGGGACTGGTCCCATCTGGACCCTGGAGTGCACCGTGGCCTTCGAAGCATTGAAGTCAAAATTGGTCTCTGCACCAATATTGGTGGCCCTTCGTTGGACCGAGCCCTTTCATGTGTATGTTGATGCATCCAATGTGGCTATTGGATCGGTGCTAAGTCAGAAGGATGACCAGGGTCTGGATCATCCCATCTATTACGCTAGTCGGTAATTGGTGGCTGCCGAGCGTAATGACACCACTACTGAACGAGAAGCATTGGGTATGATATACTCGGTTCAAAAATTTCGACCAGGTTTTTGCTTGGATATCCATTTGTCTTGTATGTGGATCATGATGCCCTCAAATACATGATTAATAAGCCTCAATTGAGTGGACGCATTGCTCGATGGGTGTTTATTTCTTCAAGAATTTAATTTTACTATCAATGTACGACCAGGAAAGAAACATGCCAATGCGGATCACTTGTCCCGATTGTCCAATATCATGGGTAATGAGCCTATTAATGATGCACTTCTTGACGTGCAATTATTTGCCGTCGAAGTGATTACAACCGACTATAGTGAATTGATTCAATATCTGACATTTCAGACATTCCCAAACCCTACAAATACTGAGAAACTCAAGAAACGATTGATTTTAAAAAGTGCACCGTATACGATGATGGGAGACGCCTTGTATAAGCAAGGTCGGGATAGAATTGGACGCCAGGTTTAGCATCTTTCCTAGTGAAGTACAATCGATACTAGAGGGATGTCATTTTGGAAAGTTGTGGTGGGTATTTCGCGGGAGACAGTACTGGCTCGCAAGGCTTTAATGGCCGGATATTGGTGGCCCACAATGTTTTCTGATGCGCACCAATTTGTTCGTCGTTGTGATCCCTGTCAACGAATTGGTCGACCCACGGGTACTTCAGCGATGCCGTTAGTACCAATCTTGACACAGGCACCATTTCGGAAATGGGGAATTGATTTTGTTGGACCCATTGCACCAGCATCGAGACATGGACAAAAGCGGTATATTGTAGTCGCCACGGACTATGTAACCAAAGGGGTGGAGGCTCTTGCTAGCCGCAATGATAATGTCAGTACGGTGGCCACTTTTTCTATACGAGAACATTATGACTCGATTTGGGTGTCCGAAGGAATTGGTTAGCGATCGCGGCACCCATTCCATAAAATGCTACCATAGCAGCCTTGACGAACACATACGAAATCAAGCACAGGAAAACAACATCATATCATCCTCGGCCCAATGGGCAGACAGAAAAAACCAATGGTATTCTATGTGAGATTTTAACCAAAACAATTTCGGGCGCGGGAACGGATTGGGATACTAAATTGTTTGCGGCATTGTGGGGCGTATCGTACTGCATATGAAGTGACTACCAATTCCACACCATTCCGATTGGTGTACGGGCAAGAAACAATATTACCAATTGAATTAGAAGTTCAGAGTTTGCGCATTGCGTTTGACGAACGTCTTGGAGATAAGGAATCACTCCAATATCGGTTGGCAGAGTTGGACAAATTGGATGAAATACGGGCTACAGCTCTCTTCAACATGGAAGCAACTCAAAAACGGCGGAAGAGTTACTATGATAGTAAACTGCGTCCGAAGAGTTTTATGCCCAATGATTTGGGATTGTTGTATGATAGCAGGTTCAATCATTTTCCGGGCAAATTTCAAGTTCGCTGGCATGGGCCATATCGTGTGATTGAAGGGTTTTTCAATGGGTCTGTTCAATTGGAAGATTTCATGGGTCATCGATTCGCTGGCCGCATTAACGGGAACCGATTACGGTTATATCATACGTAAAACCCGGGTTTAGGGTTCTCAATTTCTGGAGGAAGTCACGTCGTACATACTTAGGATAGACCTAATTAAGTGCGTTAGGGTGTAGGGGCGGCTGAAAGGATAGTTAGTGGTTACTAATGTGTCAGATGGGACGGCGGCCAGAAACGGACAGTAGGGGTAACATGTCTTTTCCCTATCACCACTAGGGAAAAGAATAGGAGTGGGGCACCCATGTACGGTCATTCTCAAGTGTCGCATTCTGTTATCGTTTCTTTTCGGTGTTACAATTTTGGCTGTTTTGGAGTACTGGAGCGTAGTATGGACGGTTAGAGCTTGAAAGAGTGTGCGTCATGGCGATGGAGAGTGCAAAGAGAGCTACGGACAGAGAGGAAAGTGGCCAAAATGTGAGAGCTAAACGCAATGTAGGACCACCATCCGTAGTGATCGTTACCAATATGGAGCCTATGAAGCTGGAGATTTGCTGGACGTCAAGGAGAATACAAGATTTTCGAAACGCGCAAATGTTTCAGTTTTTGCGAAGGTCGGATACTTTGCCTTCAATTAATGTGGCATTAGTGGAAGAATACATCGCGAACTATGACCCACAGGATGGATCGAGCGTAGTACAAGTGCGCGTTATCGGTATCGATGAGAAGATCCTCGAGAAAGTACTGTTTCTTCCAGTTGGAGAGATTGCGGTGGGTGCTGAGGAGTCCAGTGACTTCCGACCAGGAAGTTATTTCAAAGCTGGCATGTCATCGTTTGAGAAGAACCAAGGTTGGCGGACGGCTGAGGCAATTACACCAGAGCTCATGGAATGGTTGCGCTTCGTGCTGAGGCGTCTAGGGTTGTATCGACACAACACGTATATGTCAAGACGGTTGATGTTTGCAGCGGTAGGGACGTTTGAAGGGATGGTGTTCAATTGGGCAGCTTATGTAGCAACCCGTATTCATGCGGAAATGGGAGCCAAGCGCAAAATAGGGAAGTTTACAGCGTTGCTATGTTCCAATTATGTGTATGCTGTGATCGCGTACACATTACGGCAAACATCATCGGTAGAGGGAAGTCCTGAACCGGTGCCAGTGCCTCTGCAGCGAGAACGGAATTCGTTGGCACAGAATGTCAATACAACGGAGGTAATACATGAAATTGGAGAATCCAGTCGTCCCAGTGGCACCGGAAACGGATCCCATTCGTTCGGTGGTAGAGGAGGAGAATGAAGTCCCCACGTTGTTAGATATCAATCAGTTAGCGTTTCCACAGGGCCGGCTACCGGAAGGCGTACATCTTAAAAATGCTCTATTGAAGTGCATTTCACAAATACATTGCATGGTACGAGCATTGGATGTAGAGGGCAGTGGTAAACAGGAATTAGAGGCAAGCAAAAAGGTGACATCGGAGTAGACCCGAAGAATTGAAGAGCAAGAACGGATCATCCAGGCGAATGCGAAATCCAAGCTGCTATTGGAGCGGAAAATTGGGGAACAACAGGAAGCTTGGGACAAAGAAAGAGAACGCATGGTGGAGACCCACAGGCAAGAACTATTCCGGGCTCGCAGTCATTCAATTCTCAAACTGGAAAAAGCAAAGGGTCAGTTGGTAATGGAACGAGAAAAGGCCGAGTTATTGGCGCAAGAGAAATTGGTATTGAGTGACCAATACAGATGCGAAACGGAGCGGTTACGGGCTGAAATTGAGGCCTTGAACGCCGAGGTCACAAGATTGGCAGAGGATTTAGTCAATATTGGTCAAGCACAGGTATCGACTTTGCCAGTTCCCGAAGTTCCAGAAGAGAGGAGTCACTTTCAGCGCCAGTTGGAATTGAGAGATGCCCAGATCCTGAAATTGGAAGCTCAAGTCCGTGAATTGGGCGAGTACAATGAAGACCTTTTAGCTCAGTTGAGGCGGGAGTGGATGGAAGGATTGGAGGACGACGAAGATTTGCAGTTGGAACCGGAATCGGTGGAACCAATAACAGATACTGCGGCAATTGATTAATTAGATAGGCCAGAGGGATCGCAATTTTTGTAGAGATTTGTTACATAATTTTTGGATAGGTATCAATTGAGTGTTTGCAAGGACGTTGCACAGATAGGAGTGGGGCTATGTAGAATAGATATTAATTCGTTTTTGAAAGATATGGGTAAAATATAAACCCTAGTCCATGTAATAGAAAATTCAGGAGGACGGATGAGTGATTTAGTTCTTGAAAGCGGTTGATTACAAAATTACGGTTAGAATCTGGAGAACCAGGGGAGAAGTATATAGGAGTTGTAGAAGTTAATTAGGGTGCCAGACTGTGATAGTCATGAGCCGAGGGCCATCGCTGTGATAGTTGTGAGCCGGGGTAAGCTTGGTGCTACCTCTTTTCTTTTGTTTGTTATTTTCTTTGAATAAGAGGATTGAGAGTTTCTGAATATTGTGAAGTGAATTATGGAATGGAAATGTGATTGGTATTATTTGAGGAGAAGAAAGATTGATTGCTGAAATCTGATTGTAGTTCAGCAGAGAGAATCAGTCTGTGTTTGTGTGAAACACCGTAATGTGAATGGCAGTTCTGTGTGAAGAATTCCGGTGATGTGAATGAGGGTAATTGTGTGCTGAAAGCTGTGAGGGCGCAGTATTACAGTTGGAGATTATGAGGGTGAATATATTGGTGGAAATAGCAGTTATTGGTATGACTGAATTGCTGTAAGGAAGAGACCGATAAGGTGAAGGAGGAGATTGTAGTTTCCTTGTGTGTTCAGATATTGGAAATAGAGACGATACATTCAGGAGGTAATTGATTGTGTGACCCTAACGTGAACGCTTCAGCAACTAGTCATTCCCCGTGTTCGAATCCCCCTATACGGGTTTATTCCCATTAGATTAATTTGGAATAAGTAAAACGAAATAAAACAAATAAATTGACTTGTGCATGGACGTAGCGGTAATAAACTCATCCATTTTAGTGTGGAGCGAGATTGTTTGAAGCAATGGTCTGAAATTCCCAGTGTTTGGATGAAATTTCCCAGAATTGCGTCCGACCAACGTCTTGGCGACGAGGACTCCCTCCAATATCGGTGACCAAAATTGGGAAAATTGGATGAAGTGAGGGCTACGGCTCTCCTGACCATGGGAGCTACACAGCGTCGACGTAAGAGTTATTATGGTAGTAAATCACGTCCCAAATCGTTTCTGACCAGCGATGTAGTGCTTTTTTTATGATAGCCGATTTCACAATCATTTTTTTTTGGGCGGCGGGGGGGGGGGGGGGGGGATGTCAAGTCCGTCGGCATGGACCGTATCGTGTAGTGGAAGGGGTTTTTTTTTATTTTTTTTTATTTTTTTTCTTTTTTCTTTTTTCTTTCCTAATAGGTCCGTTCGATTGGAACATTTTATGGGTACCCAATTTACTACATGTACCAACGGAAATCGATTACGACTTTATTATACGTGAACCCGGGACGGGTTTCAAAAATTGAGAGGAAGAGGGCTTACCATGTAACCCTAAACCCTAAACCCTTATCAGTAGAACAGGAATCCATAGAACCATCCACGGACAATGTTGGAATTGATCAGTCCAGTGAGCCCAGATAGTGGAAAAATTTTGTGAGGGTTCGTTGAAGAAATTTTATTTTACCGATTCCGTGTTTCTTTGTTTTCTTCGGAGAAGAAGAAGAGCCATGGATAGTTTTCTGAATGATGTGAAGTGAAATTCTGGAATGAAAAAAGAGATTTGATGTTGTCAAAGGAAGTATTTGAATTTATTTGTGGGATGAATACTTGTGTGGAAGTGGACGATGGGAAGTTATTGTGAAGAATGGTAATGAACGGGGGAATTATGATGCATTGAATATTGGGATTGGAGGAGGAAACTATGGAGTTTGAATTTGTGTGAAAAAGTGTAGGGAGAATGACAGTTGGATGTGAAGGGTTCCAGTGATTGGATTATGGAGTGATTGTGTGTTGTCTTTTGGGATGGTGTGATATTACTTGAGATTGTTGTCACACGTTTGGATAAGAGGAGAGACAGTGAAGCCATGAGATAGGATCATCGATTGTGATATTTTATTGGTTGGAAGAGTACACTGTTACGGAGCATAACAAGATGAGATCAGGTAAGATATGAATAAAACCTCATGACAGAATATCAAAATGAGAGAATATGATTTTATATTCCTAATGATAGCTAAAATGAAAAGAATGGTTTCGGATGAGTATTGCTGGAACTCAAGATGTCCTTGGCCTCAATTTGTATACTAAAACTGAAGTGGAAGTAATCTAAAGACCAAAGTAAAAGTGATTCATTTTTAGAAGTTTATGAGAATTCTAATTTTAGTGATAATTCTTCATTAGGCCCATCTGCTGATGGCTAGTATGGAGAAGTAGGTTGGATAACTTCTTTACAGGGAAACGCAATTTTTTTCCAATATACTTCACTTTTTTTTTGTATTTTTTTTCCCCACTTCTTTGCAAAAAGAACCTACTGAAGCCCGACTTCGTAGCCAAATCCCTTGGTCACTGTTATGGCTACCGGAATGGATGTCATCTACGGTACATGTGATCCTGTCAGGTCTCGACCTAGTTTAGCCATCGAATCTATTACCGCTTGCCCATCCGATGTAGACGTGGATGCTGTGTGCTTCATGGTGAACGTGCGTGATTTACCAGGTTTACTTGGAGAAATTGCCCGTCCAGCCAAACGTAGAATCCACGTGAGGGATTTAGAGTATTTTCAAACTTGGTTGCACGTGATTTCTGACCCCGTGCTTGTGAAGGTGAATGCCGGCGACACAGCTGGAGAAAGGCAGCTTCACAAGCGTGCCATTTGTCGAGAGCTGCGGAGGAACCATCGATTGGCACTGACTCTCAGCAATAGCAGCATGGTTCTTTCCAAGAGCCAAGTGAATGTCCCCGTTCGAGCCATGGTAGATGCGCTCCACGCTTGTGGGCATGTGGAGTGCCGAGTGGGATTCTTTGGAATGAAGTGGGCCTTCCCGAAGGCCCAGCCTAAAATTGACTTGTTTGTGGAGTATCACATGATCCTTCATGGCACAACAACCGTGGTTGCAAGGAACCAGTTCGACATTGGAATCGTGGTGCCAACAAGAACGGTACATATCTTTGGCTTTGGTGAAAGTCAATTCCGCCCCCATCGAAGGTTTAGGAAGGCAGACGTGTACGAAATGTTCAACACCAGAAAGCTTGGTTCTCTGGAATTTTGCATCCATGGATGTGAAAGTATCGGGAAAATCAAGATCTACCAAGAGCTGTGCCACGAGGTGGTCGCCGCAATACCAAAGGACAACTTGGATGATGTACCGAAGACCATGCGAACCATGCGCACTCGGATGGAACAAGTTGCAAACTTATCACGGGCTTGGGAACAATATGATGGCAATGACCTCAAGGAGCGCCTTCTGGGTACCAGGATTGAAATCACAGTCCTTGGTGTGCACACGATTGTTGAGGCCTATCGCATTTGCCCCGCCTTAGATGTTTTAAATTTGGGGGGCATCGAAAAGATGTTGGGGGGAACCTTTTTGGTCCGACACATTTCCATCGATGAGGTCCTTGGAAGCTTGAGGTCGAAGGTCCAACAGCTGCAAGGGTTGGTGCAGGGTGGGAATGATACAAAACCGAGCATTAGGATGCGATCCGCTCTCACCGAGGCACGCCAGGCACTAGGATGGAGCGGCAAAAACATGAAGCGCCAACTCCAGGAGGCTCGGGAGTGGAGGCAAGCCATGGTGGCCCAAAATAAAGAAAATGAACGCCCTTTGTATCAATACGATGGTTGGGAGTTGGACGAAGAAGGGATTCGTCCTTTGATTGTGGACTTCTTGCACAATGCATCCTGGCAGTACCACAGCAGATCGAAAGACCTGGACCCTCATCCCATCATGCTACAAAAGATAGAAGGGGGAGGATATTGGAAAAAAGATGGTGTCTATGTGGATTGCGTTGGTGGCGCCCGTTTCTTCATCAACAAGTACGGATAGAATTGGAGGCGGTATGTAAAAGCTAGGCCTTAGGACTCATGTGCAGGGGGTTACGTCTAAGGATTCATTCAAATCAACGACCATAAGAATGAATTGGGGTTTTAATGTTCAGGATCAGGGGTTCCTAAACACTAAACGCTAGTGAACTTGGAATTCCACTAGTCTCGTAGATTTTTAAAATAAAACTTTACAGACTACAATATTATGCAAAAATATACTTTTACTGATTTTTTTTTTTTTTTTTTTTTTTTTTTGATAACATACAATGTGATTGCTTGAGCAACTACAGGAGATTGTTGTATTTGCAGGTCCAGCACTTGGCATTTGGTTATCTGGGCCTCTCACGAGTTCAATTGATACTTCTGTTGTTGGAACAGCATCGCCTTGGAACTTGTTGCCCTCCATAGTATTGAAGATTGAGTGAGAGAATGTGGTGAGGAGCTTCGTTCACCGGTCATTCTCTTGTTTCTTTTTTCCTCCGACGGCAACAATAACTACTATTGCTTTTCCATTTTCTTGTTTTTTGTCACACAAGACCGGGAACTGTTTTGTGCAATCAAGCCTGCTACATCTTCATGTTTCTTTCTGTGGCCACTTCCAATCTTGATTGACGGGCTATTGACCGTGGGATCTCTCTCCGACTTTCTCCGTCTTTCTGTGCATGTGCGTGTGCGTGTGTGTGTGCGATGCTCACTCCACCAACGGATGCATGCAGGGCTATTCAACCTGGAATCTCTCTCCCACTTTCTCCGTCTTTCTGTGTGTGTGAATGTGTGTGTGTGTGAATGTGTGTGTGTGAGACTAGAGTAACCTTTCTGGACTACTCTACCTTGAACTTAAACTTTAGTTATAATACTTATTCATGTCTAGGACACCTACTACAAAAGTCTATTTCTTTTTTTTTCTTTTTTTTTTTACAGTCCAACTTTATCCTGGACTTTAATTATAACTTTTGGTCATGTCCACGAGACCTACTATAAAAGCTTATTCTTAATAATAATATAGTTCCACCCTGTGCTGAACTGTAGTTATAACTCTTAGTTATGTTTATGACTTTCGGTTATGTCCATGACACTCATTACAAAACTGGAACATCTTTTTACTTTCTTTTTCTCTTTTCAAATATATTTTGTTTCTAAGTTTGATTTCTTTGATCTTCAGTATTTATTTATTTATTTATTTATTTATTTATTTTGTTTGTTTGTTTGTTTGTTTGTTTGTTTGTTTTTGTTTTGAGCGAAGGTTGTTGAAAAATCCAAAATAACGATGGAGAGGACACCGAGGGAAGGGAAAGAACTGGGTTTTAAGCTCATACATGCCTGGATATGGGAATACGTTCTGAAGCATACAGTGGGAGTGAACATTATACAGGAACTAACGAAGTTATTGCCGTTTCCTACAGGTGTTCTTAGATTGAGACAAATGTTGCTGATCAGGGACCTTACCCAGCAATTGGGCGATCCAATTCCGAACAAAATTGACGTCGACCTAGCTTTGCAATATCTTGAAGGACTCGAGAATTCGCTTGCCTCTAAACCTGCAGAAGAGTTGGAAGAGTCTGTGCGAGGAGGGCTCCTGCAGCCTGCATTAGAGAGGAAAGATCTCGAGCGACCTCTCTTGGAGCTGAAAAGCGAGCTCCGAACATCGCTTGGCGAGAAGAGAGTAGACGCCCAACAAGCGAAGGTCATCCGAGATGAATTTAGAGCTCTGGCGGCCAAGGCTTGGATTTTATTGGGTCCACTCGTTTTGGAAGAATTTGCAGCATCCACTATTGCTGGGAAGCAGAGCTTGCGAGCCCAATCTTCGGTACGGTCCCCTCATCCAGTGGCAACTCCGATTCTGAGGATCGCAGCTTCCATGACACACAAGAAACCTTGGTCGACAGGAGGTTCGAGCAGTTGGAAGGAGCACTTCGAGCATCACAAAGTGAGCTACAAAACATTCTGGATGTCAAGATTGTAGAGGTAAAGAGGTCGGTTGTAGTATTGGAAGATGTCCATCACTCGCTGAAGAAGCTTGTGAAGGATCAAGCAGAAGTATGTAAACAGCATGTGCGCTTGAAAAATCCAGGGACTACCTCTCACTGTTTAGGACTCAGTGTTTTGAACCTGCCTCCTTTGGCACACGCACCAGGTTTGGAAGATGATAACATGTATGAAGATAAAGACAGGCCCTCCTCAAACGCACACTGCTCTCAGCTTTCCTCCGAGAACCCACATCCTAGTAATTCACAAGACCCTTATTCGTCTCCATCACATCCCCTTCTGCTCGATCCGGGCCTCCATAATACCAAAGAAACCGCCTGTGCCCTGGAATCGTCTTGGTCTCCTTCCAAAATCACAGGTAGGGTGGGCTTCATGCTTGGAGGGCAGAGGGAGAAGCGGCCTTTTCAGGAGATTGACCTTTGCGGTGAAGTGCTGATTTGCAATTCCGAGCAAACTGTACGTGAATGTAAACACGGTGAGTCTCTTCTTGGGATTGGGTCAGGCTCGACACAAAGACGAACACAAAAGAAATGGTCGAATGAAGAGGTTGAGCTTTTGAAGCGGGGAGTCCAAGAGCATGGGAAAGGACATTGGAAGGAGATTTTGAACAACAATACAGATGCATTTCGTGGGCGCACTGAAGTCGACTTGAAGGACAAATGGAGGAACTTGGAGAAGTACGAGAGGCTGTGAGTTCTTCGGGGTTGCCACACTACTCGTGTAGGTGTGGACTTATACTTGATCAACCAAAAATCCTTCACAGCTGGTTTTCATTACTGTATTTTACATCACTTTCATTCACATGTCAAAGTATTCACATCACTCTCATTCTTGTCTCAATGTGATGTACGAAAATTGAGACTCATGAAAAAGCTCGGGTCCCCACAAACTGTTGTGGACATTACTTTGTGTTTGATTTCCGACCTATGCCAGGTTTTTTCTATTTCCTGGTCACATAATCTTTCACTTTTAAATTTTGATTTGTTATGTTTTCATTCATGATTCCTGCAAAACATGGATGAAGCCTTCGGTTGATTGCGGAATCAACCGAAAGTTGGATACCTGGTGAAGAGCAGCTTGAATATCACAACAGAGGGAAATTCAGATGGGTGGTTTTCAGGGTTCAGGGTGATAGTTGCGTGTGCCGGTGGCAGTGCTGCCTCAGCGAGTACTCAATCATTGTTGTCTGGTCGCTCAATTTATCTTTGTGAAGCTCATCTCAGTCACTGGCTCTTTGTTTCTCTTGCAATGTCTTACGGGAGCGCCTTGACATCCAACCAAAGGGGAGTGTTGGGAGATATCATCGTCTTCACAACACAATGAATTAGATGGAGCGTGTGATGAAAACCTGGTTACCAGCATGCTAGGCGGAGATCTACGGGCTCTATTGATTATTGCAACGATCTCAACTCACTTGGGGGAGGAGCATGAATTGGTTTTGTTGTGCAAAGGTTATGCTTGTAGAGTGGGTAGAAAACCTGGTTTCTGTCGGACATTGGTTAGAGAACTTGGTGAAATAGATGAATCATCCATCGGGCACTGAATTCAGGAGGTAGGATGGATGATTTAGTCGAGAAAAGTGGTTACGTAAGAAATGTTGCTCCGAATCTAAAATGACATCAATTTCTACAACCACCCATACATTCCTCTTAACAGTCGAATATGAACCGTTTGTAATCTCGTCTCCCACAAATCTCCTATTCCACTCACTTGTCTTTCTTCCATCTCATGATACCATATCATGTAATACTGCATTGCCTTGACGGACCGCACATATCCACTGACTATGTTCCCATCACTGGATATATATCTTCACACTGATAACACATTCCGAAACTAATCATTTCTTCCACATTCTAAACCTGGACGCATCCAATTCTACCCATCTCTTATATGGATGTCCTTCACTATTCAACCATTACAGCCAATACGGCACAACATCGTCCCTGACAATTGAACCACACCCATATCTTCGGTCACCGACTTTCAATCCGCCAAACGGAACTCAATATTCACGAATTCGATTTCTCACTTAACAACATAGAGATTCAATTTCTATTTACCCTCACAATACTCTTGATCTACGTTTGTTCAACAATCGGAACGGATCCCAATCTCTCGACTCTGGAGTTACCTCAAAAGAAAACAAAACCAAGGAAAGAAAAGAAAAGAAAAAAGAAAAAAGAAAAAAGACAAACAAGAGATAGCACCAAGCTTGCCCCGGGCTCTACGCTTTCACAGTTTTTGGGCCCCTTCTACTTCTTTCTTCAACAGGTTCGTACTTACCCCCGGATACCAAACATTACACATCCGATGTTGACTACTTTTTCCTTCCTAATCATCCATCAAACCTTCTAAACTATCCACTCATCAATTTACTGGCTTTTCTTAACCCTACATACAATGTATTGTAAGACACAGAAAAAAAAAAAAAAAAAAAAAAAAAACAACAACAACAAAAAGGAAATCCTACCCATTATACCTCGCCCCGCTCCCAACTGTGCGGCGTCCTCGCCAACAATGAACTGGTAAAACCTTTTCTAGTGATTTTCCCTACAAATTTTCTACCACTCTGGGCTCGCCGGATTGGTCAACTCCAACATTCACTGGAGGTGGTTCCCCACAGGTTCTGGCTCTAATGATGAGTCCTCGTCCTCCTCCGATACTTCCATCGGCTCTCTCCGCGATTAGACTGATAAGTCTTCATCGTACCCTAAACCCAATTCACGAACTTGGGCCTCCAATTGCAGAATCCTGACAACCTGGTTGCTCCCAATTGGTGCTGCTGTTGCCTCACCTTCACCTCCAATTCACCGATTGTTGAAACTGGTGGGGCAGACATCCGTGACCGACCAATACTGGCTGGGTCACTCTCCAATTTTGTGACTACAGTAGCTTTCTAGGTTCCTATTTCTGCCCATAACTCTTCCGTTTCAATCCAATATACTGGTCAACCAATATCCCCCCTTTTTCCTGTTCCAGTTTGGCTGCCTTCTCTCGTTCTACTTCCAACAGACGCTTCGCCTCTTCCCGTCCCAGAAGCCATGCCCTGCGATTTTGGAGCAGTTCTTGCTTTTTGCTTTCTAGTACAGTTCGAGTGTTTTCTTTTTTGTATTGTTCCAGGTGTAGTGGGAATCTGCTTGGTAGCATCATTTTCACGGAGCTCAAGACTTGTCTTTTTTGTGTTGTCCCAGGTTTAGTGGGAATCTGCTTGGTAGCATCATTTTCACGGAGCTTGAGACTCGTTCGACCAAGTTTACAGATTTTCCTGTCCCACTTTGATAAGCACTGATGGAACCATAGCCGCGGCTAAACCTGGTTACTCCTTAGTTACCACTATCAAATGTGGCCAGAAGAGAAACTCCATCTTTGCACTGCAACCAACAACTTCATCGACAGTTTCTATTCCCATGAAGGACGCATTGAACAAAGGGCACATAGGAGTTCCATGGTGGCAATAATGCCCTTACAGCATCAGATTCATTCTTTCCTACACCCTAAACCCTAAACCCTAAACCCTCCTCCTCCCTCCCCTTCTTCCTCCACGTCCAGGCGACGACAAACAAGCAACTAACACTCAGTGCATGTGCTCAGACCGACCCTCTCACTCCCCTCCACACAACGACAGACAAGCAACAAACATTCAGTGCCCGGTGCCCAATCTCACCCTGTACACCGGAAGGAAAGGGAAGAAAATTCGAATGATGCATGGTGGGAGAGGGAGGGAGTGAGACACCGGGGCAAGGAACTGAGACAGGGACTCGCAATGGAACCGAGACTCGCACCCTCACAATGGGAGTGTGGATCGGATGCGACACCAGTTAGCAGACCTCAGAGTGGGTCCCAGTTTCGACACAAGTCCCAGTTCCACGAGTCCCAGGCTTGGCATGAATTCCACTCCCAGCGCGAGTCTCAGTTCTACGAGTCCCAGTCCCGGTAAGAGTCCCAGTCCCGGTAAGAGTCCCAGTCCTGCGAGTCCCAGTCCCGGTAAGAGTCCCTGTCCTGCGAGTCCCAGTCCCGGTAAGAGTCCCAGTCCTGCGAGTCCCAGTCTCTACGCGAGTTTCGGTCCTGCGAGCCTCGATCCCGGCGCGAGTCTCCCTAGTCCCGTGACTCTCAGTCCCGGCATAAGTCCCAGTTCGGCACAAGTTTCTAAATTCTGAATTGAAATTTCTTGAATTCCTTCGAACTTCTTGAATTCTTTGTCTCCATAGACCAAATTTGTATTTACTCTTTGGTTTTTTTGTTTTTTGATGCTAGACAAATTCTATTTTAAATAATTATAACACTGACGTGAAAAAGTATTGGAGTGAAATGCACTTAGTTGCATGTGTAGTGAAGATCCCCGAATGCGAAAGTATTGTGTTCAGACTCACAACCGTAACCAAGTAACGTATTGAGGGCAAGGCAAAGTTGTGATGTGAGGCGAGGCGAGGCGAGGCGAGGTGAGCCAGACTCCAAGCTCGTAAACCTGGTCGCATTGGAGGTGAACCTGTGCTGGATCAAAATTCGGCTGCTCTGTGTTGATCTGTTTTTCTTTCGAAGTGAAGTTGAGGCATTCTTGGGGCGATTTGAATCGATTTTTTATTTTATTTTTATTGTTTTTTGGTTTGTTTTGGTTTGTTTTGTTTGTTTTCTAAAGTGAGTAACTGTGCTTCTTCGTTGTGTTTGAGGTTGAAGTAGGAGCTTCAAGGAGAGGGACGTTACATCGCTTCGCATGTTCCTTATTAGGTCAACTCTTGTCTACTCCACCACCTGCATAACATGTAAAACGTTGTCCAAAACTCTACATGCTTCCATGTTTGTGTGGTGCATGGTTCCCAATTTAATTGTTTCATGGATTGTTGAAACCTGGTTTAGGATTGAATTTGTTTTGGCATGGAATTAGAAGATTTGACAACTTTTTGGCTCAATGAACATGGGGTTTGTTTTAAGCCTCCTCATGGTTCTTGTTTTTCATTCACTGCTGCAGTCCCTAAACCTGGTACATTGCATAAAGGAATCGGCCAACGTAATGACAGGGACGGAGCGGTGGGACGGAGCGTGCTGGTCCACAGGCCGTTGAGGTATTCAATTTCTTACAATTTGTTTTGCTCTAAACTTTGGTCGCAGCGGCATGTTTGGGAGATGCTCTGCACATTACATCGAGGTCTTGTAGGTATTAATGTAATAAGTTTTTGTAATCACGTTGAACTCGTTTGTGCAGGTTGCGGGGTTGAAGTTCGAGCAAGTTCGAGCATCGGAGTGGTAAGGGCTGCAATCATGGTCCTCCGTGCGAGTGGCAGGTTTACAAGTGCGTCTCGAGCTCATACCATTGTGATTTCATTCTTGGAATGTGATTACTAGTGTCGCAATTACCTTTCTGCATTTCTTATTTTCATCATTCAAATGTGATTAGGGCTTGTCTCCTAAACCTCCATGGTTGGCGCGGGTTCTTTCTCCAGCACTCTTGGTGGCAGCCATGGTGTTGGTCGTGTATATTGCAAAGGTCGACAAGGCGACTACTACGTCATGGTGAGTCACCTATTGAATTGTTGTAGTCCAAGCAGACCTTTAATTTTCATGTAGTCGTCTTCTTTTCAAACTTGTCTCATGATTTATTTATTAATTTATGTATGTATTTATTTATTTTAATCCGATTTCGACTTCGTTCACATGCTGTAGGTCATGGATATGCTCGGGCCAAGTCTTCGGGATGTCTGGAACTCTTCGGGGTCAAGCGCAAGTATTTAGGGCAGCTCGTTCTGATTGAGCAGGTATGCACATGGAGACGTGAAGCCCGAGAACTTTCTCCTGGGACAACCCAATACACCTGAAGAGAAGAAGCTTTTTCATGTACATCTCGGGCTTGGTGAGTTTTCAGTATCGTTGTGCTGCAATTCGTTCTCTGTTCACACATTAGCAACCTCCTTTGCTCCAATTTGGCGTTACATTCGTTTTTTTTTTTTTTTTTTTTTTTTTTTTAACATCTGTTAACTGTTACATGAAGAGCATCTGGACTGAGAATTGGATGAGTTTATTACCGCTACGTCCATGCACAAGTCAATTTCACACCAAGATTAACGTCTTTCTCCCATATATGCAGCTACTCGATGGAGGGATGGTACAACCGGTCAGCATGTAGAATATGACCAAAGGCCTGATGTGTTCCGGAGAGGCTCTCCCCCCCCCCCCCCCCTTGTCCTGATCTGTAGTTGCCATTCCTGTTTTGGCGGTTGGGAGCGACTGTTTTACTTTTGAGCTATATTTTGATTCTGTATAATTTTCGTACATGCAGTGGAACTGTTCGCTATGCGAGTGTGCATGCACATATGGGAAGGACTGGGAGTAGGAAGAACGACTTGGGATCACTGGCTTATACTTTGGTATTCCTTATGCGGGGTAGTCTTCCTTGGCAAGGTTATCAGGTACTGATCAACTTTGTAGCTAGTAGCTAATGAAGAAGTGATCAATGCGATATATATATATATATATATATATATATATATACATTTATTTATTTATTTTTCCTTCCTTCCTTCTCACTATTTTTCATTTGGACGTGCTCTATATATTTGATTTTGTAGGGCGACAACAAAGGTTTTCTGGTGTGGAAGAAGAAAATGGCAACTTCTCCCGAAATGCTGTGCTGTTTCTGCCCTGTTCCGTTTTTAAACAGACGTTTTGGAGATGGTCGCAAATATGAAGTTCGATGAAGAGCCAAACCACGGCAAGCTCGTTCTATTCTTCGATTCCATCTTGGATCCTAATCCTACTGTGAGACCCATAAACACAGACGGTGTTGAAAAGGTGCATTCTATGACCTTTTTTTGCTTCGTTTTTCTTGTCCCTACACTGAGGATTCTTTTTTTGAACCTACTCTTCATTTGATCATCATATTAATAAAGCCTTTTGTTTCTAGTGTTCCATACAGGTTGGTCAGAAGAGAGGGCGAATCAGATGTTGAAGAAGATGAGGATGACCAACCTAAGAAAAAGATCTGGTTAGGAATGCCCGCAACTCAATGGATTACAACATTTACAACGCTCGGTGGCCAAATGAAGCAGAGGTAAGGCGGTGCGAGCTTTTGTCATTGATGTGGTGTGATGTTGCTCAGTTAGGCATGAGTCCGGTCATGTGTGTATCGTCGATTTTGACTTTGTCCTCCTGGATGTCGATCAGCTATTCCGATTTCTATGACATGCGTTTACTTTCAGCAAGCAGCCTGGATTCGGACAGACCCATTTATTGAACTTTCATTCCTACATTTGTTTCGACGTGCAGGTATCACTACGATGCAGCTGATTCCCGGCTTACGGAGCACGTGGAAAAGGGTAATGAAGACAGTCTGTATATAAGCAGTGTGGCTTCTTGTACAAATCTATGGGCTCTTGTTATGGACACAAGGACAGGATTTACTGCTCAAGTTCATGAGCTGTCGCATCTATTCGCCGTCCTCGAATGCATGTGGGTTTATTTAGAAATATATTTTGTGCAAGATTTTGCCTGCGGTCTCTTGGAAGGTATTACAATTTTTTTTTTTTTTTTTTTTTTTTTTTTTGTGTTGTTGTTGTTATTGTTGTTGTTGTTGGGATTTTAGTGCTGATGGAGAATGTGGACTTTTAGTTCATTTCTAGGTTTTCAAGTTTTGTATGACACATTTGTTTTATATATTTTGTTGCTTTGTTCGGGCTGTTGGTCCATTTTGTGTATTTGGCTTTGTTTGTATTTTTTTGTTTTGTGTTGTATAGAATGTGTCGGTTATTTGTGAAAGGGTGCTGCTTCCCTTGGCTCACATGAAATGATGAAAGCTATTGCATTCTGAGGTATGCAGCAGCCAGTAATCTTGAATTGTGGCGTTGAGAATGAGTGGAGGCATGAAAGCAATTGTGAACTGAGCTTCACAATTTGCGAGTGTTGCAAAACCTCTAATCCCTAAAACCCTAAAACCCTAAACCAGGTTTACCTAGTCCAGTCAAAGATGAAGTTGTGA
The DNA here is from genome assembly GCF_059467195.1 of Physcomitrium patens. NCBI lineage: Eukaryota > Viridiplantae > Streptophyta > Bryopsida > Funariales > Funariaceae > Physcomitrium > Physcomitrium patens. The sequence goes on from NC_143428.1 coordinate 20,530, forward strand.
TGTAAGGCGAGGTGAGCCAGACTCCAAGCTCGAACTCCAAGCATTGGAGGTGATCCTGTGCTGGATCAAAATTCGGCTGCCCTGTGTTGATCTGTTTTTTCTTTCGAAGTGAAGTTGAGGCATTCTTGGGGCGATTTGCATTGTTTTTGTTTTTTGTTTTTTATTATTTTTGTTTCTGTTTTATTTATTTATTTTTTGTGTGTGTGTGTGTGTGTGTTTTCTACGGTGAGTGATTGTGTTTCTTTGTTGTGTTTTAGGTTGAAATAGGAGCTTGAGACAGAGGGACGTTACATCGCTTCGCATGTTCCTTATTAGGTCAATTCTTGTCTACTCCACCACCTGCATAACATGTCAACCTGTGTCTAAAACTTTTCATGCTTCCATGTGTGTGTGTGTGAGTGTGTGTATGTATGGTTCCCAATTGGCGGAGGTCGACGGATTATATACTAGGCTCAATGAGATGACCAAGGTTGAACAGATGTCATACCATACGATTCTATGATTACACCCGATGTAATCTATTCTAATGTAGTCCGGCCAACATGAGAATCAAGTCCTCCCACTAGAACTCCAATTGATTTCCATAACTCGACTTTGTAGAAAACCATATCCCGGTGAAAAAGTTTCTAGTCTAATATCATGGAGATGGAAAATAATCATAAAATGGAAAGCATCCACCTGCATGCATGACATGCAACGAAGGAAGATGCTGCATGCTTCTCACACCGAACACAAGAAAGGATGACACAATTTGTAACCTTCGAAATGTGAGTCAAGAAAGCTGAGGGTCGGGGTCCTGTCGATGAGGTGCTTGGAGATAACGCATTGGGTGGGATGTATCAGAGGAGCTACAACTTGAGGGGCAGGAAGAGCGCGCAGTTGCACGCATTTAATAATTTCTTTTTGTGCCCGTCGAGCTTGCCGGTGTCGAGGGGTGAGTTCTCAGGGTTTTCGATTCTGGATAAGGAATCGTTGATTGAGGCGGGGAGCGGGAAGCGAGAAGTGGAGCGAGTGAAGCGGCCCTACGAGAGTTGAGCTTGAGGTCGGCGTCATCGCTGGAAGCCGGGGAATTGTCACTGGGGTCACCGACACTTTTTCATGCACTATTCAATAAGTTTCTGCCGTCGAACAACAAGGACGAGGAGGCATACCCGGTGGTGGACATATATGGGTCGACCAGTTGTGGATGTTTGAATTCAAGGTAAAGCGATGGACGAGGGGGAGGATCCATGATTGAACGGAGTGCCCGTTTGTCCACCCAGGCGACAAAGCTAAGTATTGCGATCCGCGGTAGTACCACTACTCGGGGACGGCATACTTGGACTTTTGAAAGGAAAGCTCTCGGAGAGGCGATGCATGCAAGTTCACGCAGAGAGTGTTCGAGTGTTGGCTGCATCCGGCTCGATACTAGATGCAATCGTGCAAAGATGCGCAAAATTATCGTCGTTTGGGTGTGTATTTTTTGCACACACGCTAAAGTAGCTCCGGTTGCTGCCTGCAACGGCACAAGCAGTGACGACGGGAGGTCGAAGCGGAGGAGGTTACGATGGGTCGCCGCGAGCTAAAGCAGCGGCATGCTATGATGGGGCGTTTGGATATGAGAGCTTGTCTTACGACGTAGCATCGACAGATCACGATCCGAGCCACTTGTCGAGGTACTCGAGCTCGGCCAACTCGGGTGCAGGATATGTGACATCGCAGAATTCATCGCCCAGGTCGACGGTAGTCAAGTACAAGCAATACGCTGTGTTGTTGAGCCCTCCGTTGTCTCCGTCGAAGTCGCCTCCGCCATCGCCTGGGTCGGTTGAGGAATGGGGGCAAATGCGGGGTCATTTGCAAGCAAGTCGATGTCATGAGGGTAACGTGGGATGTTGCAAGCGACGCTACAGCAAGCGGCGCAAGCTCAGGGGCTAGGGGACAAAGCAGATGTCGGCGGTGTCGGCACATCGGCAACATTTGGAACATTTGAACTTGATGCCAACACTGATAATACTCAAAGCAGGTTCAATTGGAATTGGCTGCCGAGAGCAGGTCCAGTTGGAATTGGCTGCCAAGAGCAGGTTCAATTGGAATCGGTTGCCAAGAGCAGGTCCAGTTGGAATTGGCTGCCAAGAGCAGGTTCAATTGTAATCGGCTGCCGAGAGCAGGTCTAATCGGAATTGTCTGCCAAGAGCAAAGTCAATTGGAATCGGGTGCCGAGAGTAGGTCTTGTTGGAATCGGCTGCCAAGAGCAGGTCAAGTTGGAATTGGCTGCCAAGAGCAGGTTCAATTGGAATCGGCTGCCAAGAGCAGGTCTAGTTGGAATTGGCTGCCAAGAGCAGGTTCAATTGGAATCGGCTCCCAAGCGCAAGTTCAGTTGGAATTGGCTGCCAAGAACAGGTTCAATTGGAATCGGCTGCCAAGAGCAGGTTCAGTTGGAATCGGCTGGCAAGAGCAGGTCTAGTTGGAATTGTCTGCCAAGAGCAAGTTCAATTGGAATCGGGTGCCGAGAGTAGGTTTTGTAGGAATTGGCTGCCAAGAGCAGGTTCAATTGGAATCGGCTGCCAAGAGCAGGTCCAGTTGGAATTGGCTGCCAAGAGCAGGTTCAATTGGAATCGGCTACCAAGAGCAGGTCCAGTTGGAATTGGCTTCTATGAGCAGGTTCAATTGGAATCGGCTGCCAAGAGCAGGTCCAGTTGGAATTGGCTGCCAAGAGTGGGTTCAATTGGAATCGGCTGCCAAGAGCAGGTCCAGTTGGAATTAGCTTCCATGAGCAGGTTCAATTGGAATCGGCTGCCAAGAGCAGGTCCAGTTGGAATTGGCTTCAAAGAGCAGGTTCAATTGGAATCGGCTGCCAACAGCTCAATGCATGTCTGCCAATTAGAATTGCATGGCCGGCAATTGGAATTGGCCGCCTTTTCTTGCTACCATTGCTCCTTTCTAGGGCCTGGCACGAAGTAACTTTAGGAGGTTGGCAAGCATAAAGGAATCGGCCAACGTAACGACAGGGATGGTGGCTGGCGTTGATGGCAATGAACACGACGGCATGAGACGAGGAATGAATGCAGCGTATGGCTATTGGCACTGCAATGCCCAATTGGGTGTGAATTGCGGAGCAGGGTGGAGGGACGGGTGGGGGATTGGGAAATGTCTATCGGAGCGTGAGTCCTTCGTATTTGCTCCACATTTTCTCAGACCGGGTCCTGACGCCTCCTTATCACACGTTTTATAATATGCATTTCAATGTTGGAAGCACAGGTGCTGGTCGTACCCTAAACGCTTGCGCAATGCGGTTAAGCTTCAACAACAACAACAACATTAAGATCGAAGACGCAGATTACTACGAAGTCTGCAAGCCATCCACTCATAACCATATCAGCTGCACAAAGCTCCTAAACCTTGGTCGCAAATGGTGATGTCCAAAGCTGATGATCTCACAATAGATGAATACCTTGGTTTAGGATACACAATTTATAGTCTTAGTCTTCGAAATGAAAGCTTCCAGTGGCAATTTATAGGTCCAAAGTATACCCTACAAACAAGAGATGATCTGGATTTTTATTCCTAAACCTAAGTACCCTACAGTTAGTCGGAGAGGAAGATGAAATACGTAGAAATATATATGAGGTCATATGGCTAAAATCAGGTTTAATGAAGGAGCTTGGAACTGTAGTGTCAAAAGCAAAAGACACAAGTGAAGTCTGAGAGAAGTGGTCGACCATGCGTGTGACACCCAGTTGAGAGCAGTCCTCCTTTTCTGCAGTTCATCTCGCTCGTCGTTGTCACGGTGGAGGTTCAAGTCATGACAAGGGATGGCTGCTGCAAAGCGTTTGTCTTGGGTCGTCGAAACTGGCCACAGGAGTAGTCGTAGACTGAGTAAAGCCGGCCGTTTCGACAGTTGTGAACAGGAGGGGAATGAGGTGAATACAGTTGTGAAACACAACTCCCTCGCCATATCACCCTTGTGTAGCAATAATCCACTTGCTGGATGCCATTTGCACTTCCAATATCAAGAGTGAAAACTCTTAGAGATACACTTTAGTTCCAGCTGCAGAAGAACAATACCAGTTGAATAATGCCACCACTACACCTCCATTTAAAAAAGTACGATTTCCGCGCAAAGAATCTATGTGTGTTGATTGAGAGAGAGTTTCCACCTTGGGTGCCATGAGTCATAATCAAGAGGCGACCTCTTCGTCTTCCTTCACCCAAACCAACACCCTCATCTACTACCGTTTCCATAAGGACCCGAACCATTATAAGTAGATAGTTGACAATTATCTCAACTCAAACATGAGGCAAAACACAAAACTGTGAGCCGAACACACGAGCAGGTAACCATGCTGTGGAAATTATGAATTCATAGATGCGGGTTCATAGAAGTGAATATCACCTGCGAGGTCCTAGTCGCGATCAGGTTTACACCCAAAACTGGGCACATGCGCCCGCACAAGAGAAAGGCACATGAAGGGCGCCGTCCATCCCATACTGCCACCGTTCCCTGGATGCCACTCTCATTACCCTTCCCCCTCGTACGAGCTGGTCCAAAACCTGGTCGCCTAGTCTTCCGATCGAAGGCTGCCTCAGGCTTCACAGAAGAGCAAGATAGTGCGGCGCATGTCTCAACGAACACATCGTTCAGGTTTGCTTGCAAAGCACGGGGAGAATGAGCGGTCGGAGGGCAGTTCGAGGTTGGGAGAGACGGAAGTGTGGCCAATGAGATGCAACCGAGGGAAGGGGGTGGAGAAAGACGTGGAGTGAAGAGGAGCAGGGGCTTGCGAGGGAGACAATGGCAGTTTTGGAGAGGCAGCAGGTTTAGGGTTTCGTGGGGGGAGGAAAAAAGTCACCGTTTATGAGCGGCGGAGCGAAGAGACTGGCATCGGTGGACGGGGGAGTTGGTGGTCGCCATCGTTGTATGAATCGATGGGTGACTACATGCCTATGTCGCAGGATGTGCAAGCGCAGCATGCTGCTCGGCGGTGGACCTCGTTCTTACCCGCGGCGATGCACGATGCAGAGGCGCCTCGAGATGATGCGTTGTGTGGGGTGTACCAGAGGAGCCACAGCTTTTGGGGGTCGGGTTTAGGGTTGCACGCATTCAACAATTTCTTTTGGAGCCCGCCGAGGTCGTCGATGTCCAAGGGTGAGTTTTCGGGGTTTCCGATGGCAAACGAGGAGTCGCGGATCGAGGCGGGGAGCGGTGAAGGGAGCTTTTATGAGGAGGCAGGAAGGGAGCAAGTCGAACGGACATGCGAGGGTTGAAGTTGGGATCGGCGTCACTGCTGGGGGCCGAGGGACCTGGTCGCTAGGATCACAGACATTTTTTGATGCGTCGTTCAACAATTTTGTGTCATCGAACAATGAGGACGAGGAGGCGTGGGTAGTGATAGACATGTACGGGTGCAATGAGTTCCGGATGTTGGAATTCTAGGTGAGGCGATGTATGAGAGGGAGGAGCCATGATTGGACGGAAGGCGCATTTGCCCACCCGGGCGAGAAAGCTAGGCATTGCAATCCGCGGTGGTACGAGGACTCGGGGACAACGTGTAGGGAGTTTCAAAAAAGGGAGCTCTCGGAGAGGCGATGCGTGCGAGTTTGGGTGCATTTAAGTATTGAGTATTGGGTGCATTTGGCTGGGTACTTGGACGCAGCCGTGCAAGGATGGGCAGAATTAGCATCGTCGAGTGTGGTTTTTGGTGCATACGTCGGAGCAGCTGCGGTGGATGCCTACGGCAGCACAGGAGGTACAGGAAGCGACGACAAGAGATCAGAGCACAAGGCGTGAGGAAGGTTTGTCGCGAGCCGGTGCACCGGGGAGCTACGATCGAGCGTCAAGGTACGAGGACTTGTCTTACGACGGACCATGGGGACGTGACGGTCTGAGCCAGTCGTTGGAGCATTCGAGGTCGGCCCAGTGGAGTGCAGGATGTGCGGCATTGTAGAATTGATTGCCTAGGTCGATGCTGGTCGGGCTCGCACGGTACCCGCTGCCGCTGAGCTTTCTGTTGTTGGGGTTGGTTGAGAAATGGGCGTGAGTGCGGGGTGATTAACGAGCGTGTCGATGTCTGATTTTGCAGAATCTGTAATGTGAGTATAGGCGACACTGCAGTAAGCGGCGTAGTCTCGAAGGCTGCACTCACGGATGCATCAGGGGTAGGCACCTTGGTCGCCTGCGGAAGTCTTGCAGAAGTCGAAGATGGAGCTGATATTGACTCCGTCAACGATGATCCTGATGGAAGGAGAGCCGGTGGTGCAGCAGGTGGAGAGCGGGCAAAGACATAGGGGCGAGAATCCCGAAGGATTCTCTGGACCTGGACTAGGTGAACTACTTATCTATGGGGGATTGCTTTGAGTAAGAAGTGTTCTGTACGCATTTAGACTCCATACACAGTTGTTTGATGAGAAAAAATATGCAAGTGAGAACTGTAATCAGGGTGTGGAGACCCTAATTAGGATTTTCAAACCCTAAATTACAGAAAACGAAACACATTTTTTTGAAAAACAAAAATGTTTGTAGAGGTCTTTGGATGATTCTAAGCCTTGGCAAAATCTTAAAACAGAAAAAGCTGTGATATATAAAGAGATATTGAGGATGGAAAACCTCTAGGACACCCATGTAACCCAAAACCCTAAACCCTAAACCCTACACCCTACACCCTACACCCTAAACCCATGTTACTCCTTAATCTTCTTTATTCTTATGTCATGTTTTTACGGGTTGTTAATTTTTTTACGACTTCTTTATGACATGCTTTATGGCGACGTCTGCTTCATTGTTATGACATGCTTTTAATCGTTGTTATTTCTTTGGCGACTTCTTTATGACATGCTTTCTTGTGACGACCTCTTCATTGTTATGACAAGCTTTTAATAGTTGTTATTTTTTTGACGACTTGTTAATGGCAAGCTTTATGGTGACAATTCTTAATATGCAATAGTTAATTATATTAATTTTTTAATGTTTTAGAAATCAAATATAACTTGGGAGCTTAGGCCATAATCTCCACCTTTTCTCTTTTCCATATCATATCTCTCCTTACTTGATTTCTACACTAAAAGTTTTCTTTATGTCATCTTTTTCATAGATAATAGTTCAATTGCTGATAACTTACACTAGAGGAGGAATTTTTTCATGAAATCTTCGGAGGTTGTTGTTCTCATTGCCTAGTTTCCAAAAAGATATCAATCATTCAATTTGGACAAGGGACGACAAATTGGCGGTCGATTAAGTGAAGAGGAGGCTTGCTGCTCCACAGATTTCGACATCCAACTTTAGAGGTAAATATCTAATTTCCATTTTAATGGGTATTTATGTAAATTACACCGTTAGAACCCACTTGAAGTCTACTTGTTTTTACAACAAAAAATTTAGAATTTGAAGCTAGGACGTAGAATTAATTGCTGTTTGAGTGACAAGAGGTCTAGCTGCCTTAACAATTTTGACACTCATCTTTAAAATTACATAGCTTATTGCATAATTATTGGGTTTTTTTGAAAATTATTCCCATAGAATCCAATTGAAGTCTATTTTTATTGAAAAAAAAATATATAGATATTGGAGTAATAATATAGGACTGATAGCCATTTGAGTGACAAAGGGTCTTGCAGCCCCACAGATTTCAACATTCAACTATAGAAATTAATATCTAATTGTATTTTTAATGGATGTTTCAACAAATAGTACCTCTAGAATCCATTTGAAGTCTACTTTCATTGATAGTAAAAAATTTAAAATTTGAATGTTGGATGCATGATTAATTGCCATTTGAGTGACAACGGGTCTTGCTGCCCTAAATATTTCAACACTCCACTTTGGAGAGGCATATCTCATTGCTTACTTATTGGGTTGCAACGATTTTTATATGTGCAGAAGCGCCTTCAAGTCTATTTTGTGTTACAAAAACAAATTTTGAAAAAAAAAAAATCAAAAAAAGAACTAGCGATTGTTTGAGTGTCAAAGGATATTGCTGCCATAACAATTTGACATTTGACCTTTGATTTACAAATTTCTTAATCTTGTAATAATTCTTTTCACATTAGATTTTTTTTGCAATCTTTGGTTCATCATGGCTAAAACTAAGTTCACTCGACCTTGTGTAGAAGCTCAAAATGTTGAAGGACAAAATACTAACACTCTTAGACGTCTCTTCCCTCCTTCGTCTATTGAGAGTTGTGAAAGTACACCTTTGGAGAGATTTCTACCACTTTTTGGACCAAATACTAATATAGATACATGTGAAGAGATCAATGATCCTAAGTATATGGATCTTGATGCTGCTTGTTTTCTCATGTTGACTATAGATTTGCCAAATTTATTTGGCATAATGGCTCGTCCAGCTAACCGAAGGATTATAGTCAAAGATCTAGAAGAATTTCATGATTGGTTACATGTTATTTCAGATCCTATAGTTGTCAAAGTTTTTGCAGGAAATAACCATGATGAGAGAGAAAACTTTAAAAATCAACTTTTAAAAGTCTTACAAACTGATTTTGGTTTAGCATTAACAATTAATTCTAACAGTTTGACTTTAAGTAGAAACCAGGTCAATATTCCCATTTCTGCTATGTCACAGGCACTTCTTCTCTTAGGTGCAAAATTGTGTCGAGTTTCATTTTTTGGTATGAAGTGGGAAATTCCTATTGTTGAGCCAAAGATAGATTTTTTCATAGAACGTTACCATGCAGAAATGGGTCATACTTTTTCTCTTGGTAAGAATCTCTATGACTATGGAGTCAATTTTCCAGAGAATAATATTATGCTCTTCAAGTTTAGTAATGCTCAATTACAAAGTCAAAGGATTATAGAAAATCAAGTATACGAAATGTGCAATGTAGAAGGATATGGATCATTATCTTTTAAGCCAAAGATAGACAATCGTATAGTCAAAGTCAAGCTCTATCAAGAGTTATGCCATGCAATATTGGCTGTCATACAAAAGCAATATTTAGATGATATGCCTAGGACAATTCGTACTATGCGTATTAGACTAAATCAAATGCGAGATCTATTAGCAAAGTGGGAAGGAATGTCTGAAGATATATCAAGAAATTATCTTTTAGGCATGAGATTGGAGCTTAGTGTTCGTACAGAGAAAATAATAGATGGACGTAAACTTTGTAGTAATCTTGACCTTTTTGAATATTCTGGCATAGAAAGAGCTATAAGAGGTCATTTTGATATACGAGAAGGATCTTTACAAAGATTCTTTCAAATATGCCATAGTCATTTAGCAATGTTGGCCAATGAGATTCATGGAAGAAATTCATATGCACCTTTTATTCGAGTCAAGAGTGCCTTAACATTTGCTAGACAAGCAATAGGATGGAGTGGCAAGCATATGGAGCGACAACTTCAACAAGCAAGAGAGTGGAGAAGTGCCCAAGCAAGTCAACAAGCATTGATACAAGTGGGGCAATTCCTCTACGATGGTTGGGAGCAAGATGATCCAAATATTCGTCCTCTCATCTTTGAATTCCTTCACAATGCACATTGATTTGTTCATAGTAGGGTTGTAGATAGACGTGTAGATGGCTTGATGTTAAAGAAGACCAATAGTGGTGCATATTGGAAAAAGGATGGAGTGTATGAAGATCGTGTTGGAGGAGCTCGCCACTTCATTCAAGAATATGGTGCAAATTGGCGGAATCATGTTCAATCCATTGCATAGGCTTAGAACACATATAATATAAAGTTAAATCATATGTACATATAGTATAAATATGATATTTTCCAAAAAAAAAAAAGACATTTACCTATATAAATTATCCAATATATTATTATAATGTCCAAAAGTCTCTATGTATTTATTTCATATTTTTATAATATTTTTTTCATATATTAATGAAAGGCAAATTTTGCTATTTTGAAAATCTCATATCTCCTAAACTATAAACTTGCTGAAAATTTTAAACATACCATTGGAATCAGAAGCATGACAAATAGGGGGTTAGGTCAAATCAAAAATTCAAAACAATAAAGTACACAAAAAGTCAACAGAAAATTGTATCAAGTCAAACGCCTTATATCTCAAAATTGAAAAACATGTATAGGATTTCAAGACCATCACTAGATTCCTAGACCCTTAAAATAGGGGGGTAGCTCAAATCAAAACTTCAAAATTCCTATTCATATGCAAAGTCAACTCAAAAGTCAAAATAGTCAAACACTTAATACCTACAAATATATGCACCTTTTCAAAACTTCAAGCCCATATTTAGAATTGGCAACCCTCAAACAAATCCAATGGACTTTTCAAAAATTTCAAAAAACCTTGTATGACAAAAGTCAAAACCCTAAACTCCAAGTCAAAGTAGCTAAATCTTCCAAACTATAAACTTGTATAGGAAAAGAATTATACCATTGACATCCTAGATACCATAAATGGGGGAGTAGGTCAAGTCAAAATCCAAAAATAATGATGCCCGAAAACCGAGGACACCCTTGTAACCCTAAACCCTAAAACTAGATCCGACTAAAGTTGATGCAATTGGAAGGATGAAAGAAGATTGTGACTCTTTAACAGAGGTACACAAGTTTTTAGACACTTGTATATTCTACTGTATATGGATTCCTCAATATGCTCATATAGCATATCTATTCTTTGAACTGCTACGTAAGGGTTATCAATTTAAATGGAAAGAAAAGTATATTCAAGCAATACAAAGATTGAAGAAATTATTGATATCACCTCCCTTGTTGAGGAAGGTTGATTATAAGTATAATAGACTAGTGATTCTTACTATGGACTTTAATCCAATTGCCATTAGGTGGGTTGTGGATGAAGACGATTCAAGTGGGAATAGATTTGCAGTTTGATTTGGAGCTAAAGTTTTAAGTATTCATCAACATGTATATTCACAAGTGAAGAGGGAACTTTTGGGAGTTATTTTGGCTATGAAAGCCAAAAAGGATTATTTGATTAGGACAGTAGAAGTAGTTGAAAAAAATTGCTTGCCATTTCTTGGAATGATTACTAACTATTCGACACCAGATATTGTAATATTAAGATGGATTGCTTATACTAAGTCATTAAATCCAAAATTTAAGCATCTTATTGGAAAAGATAATTTAGTAGCAGACATGTTATCTCGAGCAAGATACGAAAAATGAAGACGAAATGGTTGAAGATATTGATGATGTCGAATTGAAATTCTATTTGGTATCAAATCTTAACAGGGTGGACAAGCTATTTCTTGAAGAATCTTATGAAGGAGAACTACTGGATATTGGTCATTACTTAAATACCTTGACTAAGCAAGAAAATTGATCTATGGAGAAATTCAAACAAGTAAGAAAAAAAGCATATGGATTTTTGCTTCAAGAAGGATTCTTATGGAAGAGACGGAAGAAAGGAATTTCTATGCCACAACGAGTGATAGGCAATAAAGAAGAGAAACTAAAATTAATAAAGAAGTTTCATGATAGTTTATGAGCAGGGCATAGAGGAATTTGGGCTACTTTTGCTAAACTCAAGGAACAATATTGGTGGAAGAATATGTATCGAGACGTTCTCTTATTTGTGGAATTGTGTGAAATTTGTCAAGCTTATTCTAATATACGATATCGAGATGGTCTTCATCCTATGTATCTTTTGGCTATTCATTTTAAATAGATTGTTGATTTGATAAATATGCCAATTGGATTATGGTACATGACATATTTGATCTTAGCTTGTGAAGATTTATCAAATCAAGTAGAAGGAAGAGCATTGAGGATAAAATCTACAGAGGGAATTTATAGGTTTTTGCTTGAAGATATTATTTGTCGCTACGAATGTGTGAGAAAAATCACTGCAGATCGTAGAGAATTAAATGCACAAGAAGCTCGTGAATTCTTTGAAAGATGTGGGATTAAACTATCACTAACTACTACTTATAATCCGGAAGGAAATGTAAAAATTGAACATGGTCACCCACCGATTGTGAAAGCATTAGTTAAAGCTTGCAATGGAAGAGTGAGAGAATGGCCTCGACTTCTATCTTATGCATTATGGGCTGATCGAACAACTCATAGCTCAATAGCGAGATATATGCCTATTGAGCTTATGATCGGTCAAAAACCAATTATGTCGATTAAAGAGAAGGTACTTATTTGGAGTATGCTACCATGGGAGGATGGATTGACATGAGAAGAACTTCTGGGTATTAGGATTCGACAATTAAAGCAAAAATCGGAAGACATGCAAATAACATTGAAAAGATTAAAAAGAACAAGGTTATAAAATAAGGCATGATTCGATAAGCAATATCGATTGAGACCTAAAGCAATCGAAGAAGGTGATTGGATATTTGTTTATGACAGTAGTCTAGATAACCAACATAATACTTTGGAGAAGTTTTCAAAATGTTGGTTTAGACCGTATGTGATAACAATTGTTCATGATAATACGACTTACTCATTATGGAAGTTAGATGGCACAAGATTGAAAATACCAATTACAAGGAAGTGAGTAAAAATATTTAAATGGAGAAACATAGAAATGAATATGGAAGATCTTTTTGAAGACGTAGGTATTCTACAACGGAAAGATGAAATTGAATTAGATAGCAAAGATGATAAAGATGAATTGGACAAAGATTTGGAGAATATATTATAAATCAAATGGCAACTAGGTTATTTGGTGCATACCGGAGGATGCACAGGTTCAGAGGGGGTGGATGATGTATTGTAATACGAGTATATGATAAAAATATAAATAAAAAGGGTTTTATTAATATCTAATTACCTTGGATGTTAGAAGCAACGACCACTTCCAGAGCCAATATTCAAGAGTCAATTTCAAACAGCCCATGGGAGTCAACCAGGGCATACTTATTAGTAACAAAATGCTCCGTTTGATTCCAATAACGAAAGTCAACAGAATGGAAATGACTAATTCAAAGAACCAATTTGATCCGATTTCAAAAGACATCCAATCTTAGTTCTATTACAAGCCTCTTATCCAATATGAGACCTGACTTGGCCGGGTGACCTAATGTGGTCCCAATTACAGGGTTTTGATTCCATTTTCAAGTTGTTTCATTTTTTGTGCCATTTTGGAGAACGTTATCATGATTTAATATTACTAGTAGGTGAAAAGGTGAAGAAATATATCATGTTTTGAGGATCTCACTTCAAAAATATTGTAGCAAATTATCTTGGAAAAATAGATATTAGTAAAAGGGTAGAAAAATTAAAGGTGCTAATGCTGCCTTTTTACAAATTATGCTTCTATTTACTTTGTAAGGCCATAAATAAGGAAAAACAAGGTAGATTAGAAAAATAAAGGATATAAACATATGTAGGGAGGAGTTAGGAGTGCAAATTAGTAAAAATTACCTCAAGAAGATGAAAGTTGATACCCGTAGAGGGCCGATTATAAACTAGGGTCGAAATCAGACCCTGAGGCACAAAACCGAGTCTCGACAACGACTCTGGGACTCTTTGGTAGATCGAAGAATGGAGTCTGAGAGAAGATTGGATAGGATTTCTATGGGCATTAATTTTGGATGATTTGGAGTTGATACAACTTTGTAAGAGCTTTGCAAAGTCGAGGTTTGTTTCGGATGACTTGGGTTTTATGAAATAAAATAGAGTTTATGTTTTGAGTGATTTCGAGAGTTTTGTTATAGATCTACAAATGAAATTTTTTGGGTTCATGATTATAGTTGTGTTAAATACATGTTGTGAATTTGAGCTTGATTTAATGGTTGAAGTGAGAGATATTGAGGTTTAAGTGGATCAAGGTCTCAGAAAGTAGAATTTTAGGTCCAGTGAGGGTTTTTAAAATTTCATGCAATCTACTAGTTGAATTGGAGTAAAACTTATGTGAGAGGGTACTAGACTTGTTTTTCTATGTCCATGAGAAATTTGAAACCAATTGAATAGTGCAAAGAAGAGAAATTTACTCTGGAAGGTTAGCATCAAGATTGGAGAAGGAGGCCGACTAACACCCAAACAAATTTTTGACGTTTTCGTCAATTTGGTAACTTCGATCCTTTTTAAATTTTTTTGTGCTTATTTTAAACTTAATTTTTAAGAAGTATGAAAATTTTGAATTGAGATCAACGGTTTATGCATTAGATATTGAGGTTTAAATCTGTCATAGGAATTACTAGGATTTGAATTAGGATTTGTTTAGGATTTGGTTACCATATAGGATTGGATTAGGGTTTGGATTAGGGTTAAAGATTTTGTTAGGATTTGATTTAGGGTTTGGATTAGGATTTGGTTAGGGTTTGATTTAAGGTTTGGTTTAGGATTTAGAATTTAGGGTTTGGATTAAGATTTAGGATTGGTTTAGGATTTGGTTTAGGATTTTATTTAGGATTTGGTTTAGGGTTTAGAGTTTGGAATAGGGTTTGATTTAGGATTTAATTTAAGGTTTGTTTAGGATTTGACTCAAGATTTAAGAATTATTAGGGTTCAAAATTTAATTAGGTTTGGTCTAAAGATTGAGTAAAATTCAATAGGGTTTTAACTAGAATTAAATTAAGGTTGAATTGACATATATTTGAGTAATATTTGTGATCATTCTAATATTTCTTTAAGAATTTTATTATTTGTTTGAAATTTATTTGAGTTATTTTGAATTTAATTATGTTTGTTAATCATTATTATAATTTAATTAGAGCATTATTAGTATTCTATTAGAATTAGGATTTTGTTATCGCAATTTCTATTCTTTCATCTATAGCCAGGTATTGGGAGCATTCTCAAGTAAGACTTCACGCATTATGACAACATTGTTTGTATAAAAAGAATCTCTTAAAGGCAAAAAGGGAGGAGAAAGCTTCGCTGGTAGAGCCAATTCCGGATTTAGGACTAAAGAATGGGAAACCACACGAAAATGGAAAAAATAGGAAAGGAAAAATTGAAGGAGGGACAAGGGAATTTTTTAGTGGGGAGATATGACTTGGGTTTTTATAGGATTTGTGGAGGGGACTTTTGAGAGGGAGGCATTCAAAGATTAGGATTTTGGGAGAAAAAATCAGAGAGGGGATTAACAAAAGGTTATCACAGGGGGAAAAGACTTGGGTTTTGGTAGGGTTTGTAAAGACTTCTGGCAATCGATGCCGAAAGTCAATGTTTGTATTCGTGATTTGGATTTTTTTGTAATGAAGTATGAGTGATTAGTCTTGACTATTTTATGAAATCAAAGTAACATCTATGATTGAAATTTCAAAGGGTGTCTAGAAGATTGAGTATGCCAAGTGAATGCAAAATTTTGGGTTAATCTAACAAGATAGATAATGGATACGAGATCGTTAGTACAAAGTGGTATTAGAAGGTAGTAGATTGAGTTATTTGGAATTTTTTGTAACATCTGGAGACCTACCAGCTAGGACAAGAAGGATTTCAACGAGCGATCAAAAGACATCAATGTGGATTTATAGTATACTCTTGTAATCTGAGAAAGATTATATTTGAATAGTTGAAAACTGACAGACTTCTTGAATATTAGCGAAACACCATACTACCTCCTATAGCTAGATGCCCGATGTGTTCTCGAGCATGAAAACACGTAATACGATAGCAGAACCCTGTAGTGCTTGCTACAAAGGTTAATGTGCCCAAAAAATGGTCACTTGTCCTTAATTCCTATATTTTCAAGAGTCTCTATAGGGGACCTTTGAAGTTTTGGGCAAGTTCCTATTGTGTCAATTTAAAACATTCTTTTTAGAATTTTTATTATAGATAGATATTACCAGAAGCTTTTTATGAGTAAATTTTTTTCCTAAATGGGACATTCAATACAAAAGTTATGCCATCTTGAAGCAAAACTTCTTGAAAGTATGCACATCGAGCAACTCCAAAAACTTTTGTTAGGACAATTTACTAAATGTGATATTTTCAAATACTACCAATCAAAAATTATTTCCTTCCTCATTCTCAAAAAATATTTCTTGTCTTTATTGAAAGATAGCATGTTAATCCAAGGTAAACATTTGCACACATTGTCACTTATTATCGAGCAAGGTACCAAAGACTTCTTCTTTTCTACATAAAAATTAGAGATCTTCATATTTTTTTTATTTTTATTTTTCCTACTGCAAGATGTGATGTAAACCTCATCACCAAAAAGTGAGGCTATGGTGTCAATATTGGATTGATATGAAAATCATATTGATCCAATTGTCTCTAGCTCTAGTATTGTACATATCAAAGTTGTATCCAAAATTTCCAATACAATTTTTATCTGATGTATGTCCTATTTATATAAAATCAAGTTCATAAAAAAAATTTATAAGTTTAATTTTAATATAATTTTTAGGTAAACAATTTGAGATAAAAGACTTCACCTTTGGGGGCTTATCTATCCTTGTCCCTCTTTCTAATGGCCACTCCGAGATACCCCCACATATTTTCTTGATGTGCCTAACTTGAGTAGAATGTAGGATTCAAATCTGGGACCTTTGAAGTCGAGTGGGTGAACATACTCCAAAATTACTAGATGGAAATCATTGTATATTGCGGTGATACTATATTACCCATCAGTGATGTGATGATTTGTGATTTATCTTTTTTTGTCCATGTAATAGTCGTTCTTGGATTTAGATGAAAATTCTTTGCCTAGTTTTTAAGAACTTTATCTTTTTCAAAGTTTGCTTAATCAAAGTGAGCTTTTCACATCTTTAGCTATAATGATGATGCTATAGCAGAGTTTACGAGTAGTTGTTGATGATTGGCCAGGGTATTGGGAATGACGTTGGAATTTGGTGGTATCTTTTTTCGATAGTTCTTGCTCTAACCCCTAGACATTTTAGATGAATTTCTACGCCATTGATTAAAAATTGTACAGATGAACTTCTTGAGGATGTAACCATTTAGAGAATCTTCTAAATATACATGAGATAATGTGGCAAAAAAATTGTGAATTTTGACTATACAAATTAAAGGATTATTGTAATCAAAGTAAAAATCTTTGTATCTTATAAGTAGACTTGGTCCTTTAGGGATCAACTAATTAATGCGTTATTGCTTTTGTTGCTGTTTGTCAAATTTAATTTAAAATTAAGTCTCATCTAAAACTTAGATGAAGTAGATGACTATGATTATTCCAATCACCATGTTATTTTCCAAACTATTATCGTTTTACGTGCTTTTCTACTAGAGAAGCCACCAGGCGTCTGGCTGTAGGATGTAGTATAGAGATTTGCTAATATTCAAGCAGTCTATCGGTTTTTGACTATTGATAAATAAATGATTATAAAAATATACCATAAATCTATACGGATTTTCTTAAACTGCTCACCGAAATCCTTTTTGCCCCAGCCCGTAGGTCTTTAGACGTTATAGAGAATCTCAAACAACTCAATCTGCTAATCTCTGATACTGCTTTATATTCACGACCTTATATCCACTGACTGTCTTCTTAGATTAACCCAAAAAATTTCATTCACTCCGCATACTCAATCCTATAGACACCCTCTTAATTCTTCAATTATAGACGTTATCGTATTACGTGCTTTCCTACTCAAGAACGCACTGGGCGTCTGGCTGAAGAAGGTAGTATGGAGATTCGCTAATATTCAAGTAGTCTATCCGTTTTTGATTATTGGAATATAAATGACTGCAAGAATATATCGTAAACCTATACGAATGTCCTTCGACTGCTCACCGAAATCCTTTTTGCCCCAGCCGGTAGGCCTCTACATGTTACAGAGAACCCCGAACAACCCAAACTGCTAATCTTTGATACCACTTTAAACTCACGATCTTGTATCCACTGACTGTCTTATTAGATTAACCCAAAAAAATTTCATTCAATCCGCATACTCAATCCTATAGACACCCTTTCAATCCTTCAATCATAGACGTAACTTTGATTTCACAAAACAGTCAAGAGTAATTACACCCACTTCATTAAAAATCCCGATTCACTAGTACAATGCATCGACTATTCAAAAACGATTGCCTTAGTCTTTTCCAAAATCCTATGAAGAGAAAAAATCCAATTCTTTGTCTTTCATCCCCGCTCTGAAGCATGAAGCTCTCTCCCTGATTCTTTTAAAAACTTATTCTCCCCTCTTCATTTCTTAACCTATCTTCCTCTTTAAATCTAATTCTCCCCTTCTTTCAAACCCTAGCCTCTGAATTTCTTCAATCTTCCATCTTGGATCAAGAATTGGCTCCCGTCATTAGAGCTTTTTCCTCCATATTACCTTTAAGAGATCCTTTTACCGAAAGGACGTTCCCGGAACGGCACAAAGGACGGAACAGCCTGAAACAGAATCGGAGTCCCATAATCGAGACCACATTGAGTCGCCCGACCAATTCAGATCTCATATTGGGTAAGAGGCCCGTAGCAAGACTTGGATGTTCCCGTAATTGGACCGCATTGGGTTGCATTATCAAGTCAGGTCTCATATTGGATAAGAGGACCTGGATTGGATATCTTCGAGGTTACTGAACATTAATAAAAATCTTGTTTCTTTATATTTTCACAATATACTCGTGTTACAACATGACATCCACCCCCTCTGAACCTGTGCATCCTCCGGTATGCACCAATTTATCCAATTGCTGTTTGATTTATAATATATTCTCTATGTCTTTGTCTAGTTCGTCTTCGTCACCTTCATTATCCAAATCACTTTCATCTTCTTGCTCTGGAATCTCTATACCTTCATTAAGGTCTTCCATATTCATTTCCGCGTGCCTTTGTTTAAATATTTTTACTCGCTTCCCTGCAATTGGTATTTTCAATTTTATACCATCTAACTCCCGTAATGAGTAAGTTGCATTATCATGAACAGTTGTTACTACATATGGTCCAAACCAACGTTTTGAAATTTTTTGCAGAGTATTATGTTGATTATTTAGACTATTGTCATAAACAAGTACCCAGTCACCTTCCTCGATTGCTTTAGGTCTCAATCGATGTTGCTTCCTCGATTACTTTTAACCTTTCCAATGCTATCTGCACATCTTCCGATCTTTGCTCCAATTGTCGAATCCTAATAGCCAGAAGTTCTTCTCTTGTCAATCCATCTTCCAATGGTAGCATACTCCAAGTAAGTATCCTTTCTTCAATCGACATAATTGGTTTTTGACCTGTCATAAGTTCTACTAGTATATATCCTGTCACCAAACTATATGTTGTTCGATCAAACCATAATGCAAATGACAAAAGCCGTGGCCACTCTTTAACTTTCCGATTACAAGCTTTTACTAATGCTTTCATAATCGGTGGGTGACCACGTTCACTTTTTGTATTTCCTTCTGGATTATAAGTAGTAGTTAGTGATAATTTAACTCCACATCTTTCAAAGAACTTACGAACTTCTTGTGCATTTAATTCTCCACGATCTGCAGTGATTTTTCCTACGCATCCGTAGCAGCAAATGACATCTTCAAGCAAAAACCTACAAATCTCCTCTGTAGATTTTGTCCTCAATGCTCTTCCTTCTACTTGATTTGATAAATCTTCACGAGCTAAGACCAAATATCTCATCTGCCATAACTCAACTGGCATAATAATCAAATCAAAAACTCATTCAAAATCAATAGCGAGAGGATACGTAGGATAAAGACCATCTCGATGTCGGATATTAGAATACGTTTGACAGATTTCACATGATTTTACAAATGAGAGCACATCTTGATATATATTTTTCCACCAATATCGTTCCTTGAGTTTAGCAAAAGTAGTCCAGATTCTTCTACGCCCTGCCCATAAACTATCATGAAACTCCTTTATTAATTTTAGTTTTTCTTCTTTTTTGCCTATTACTCGTTGTGGCATCTCAATTCCTTTCTTTGGTCTCTTCTATAAGAATCCATCTTGACGCAAAAATCCATATGCTTTTTTTCTTATTTGTTTGAATTTTTCTGTAGACCAATTTCTATGCTTAATCAAGGTATTCAAGTAATGACCAATATCTAATAATCCTCCTTCATAAGATTCTTCAAGAAATAGCTTGTCTTCTTTGTTGAGATTTGATATTGAATAGAATTTCAATCCGACATCATCAATGTCTTCAACCATTTCATCCTCCCTCTCGTATGTTGCTCGAGATAGCATATCTGTTACTAAATTGTCCTTCCAAGTAACATGCTTAAATTTTAGATTTAGTGACTTAATATAAGCAATTTATCTCAACATTGCAATATCTGACGTTGAACAGTGAATAATCATTCCAAGCAATGGCAAGCAATCTGTTTCAATTACTACTACTGCCCCAATCAAATAGTCATTTTCAGCTTTCATAGCCGAAACGACTCCCCAAAGTTCTCTTTTGACTTGCGAATATGCACGCTGACGAATACTTAAAACTTTAGCCTCAAATCGAACTGCAAATCTATTCCTACTTGAATCATCTTGACCCATAGCCCATCCAATGGCAATTGGACTAGCGTCCACAATAAGAATCACTGATCTATTGCGCTTGTAATCAACCTTCCTCAATATTGGAGGTGACATCAATAATTTCTTCAATCTTTGCATAGCCTAAAAATACCATTCTTTCCGTTTAAATCAATAGCCCTTACATAACAGTTCATATAATGGATCCGCTATATGAACAAAATGAGGGATCCAAATTCGATAAAATACACATGCACCCAAAAACCTGCGAACCTCTGTTAAAGAATCACAATCCTCTTTCATCCTTCCAATTGCATCAACTTTAGTCGGATCTGGTTTTCTTCCGTAAGATCCACATAAATGTCCAACAATCACAACTTCTCGTACTCCAAATACGGACTTCATACCTGATAATGTAAGATGAACTTCTCCAAGCCGAGTTAAAATCTTTTCACAATCTTGTATATGATCAACCACATATTTGTGACACCCCCTCTTATCTAAAGTTTCATCCTTGTCTCCTTCTCTGCACCCTTTTATAAGAACATCATCCAGAAAAGGCATAGTCTTCTCCGGAATAAAATCTCTCAATACCTTATTCATCCCATTCATCATATGCGCAACTAAGTTGGTCGTGCCTTGAGGAAGAGTGCACATTCTAACCAATCCAAGTGGTGCCCTCATCGTCATCATATCTCTACTTCCTTCGGCAAGTTGAAATTGATTATAACCTGAATACAAATCACCCATTGAATAGATCGTCCTTCCTGCAAATGCCTGAGCAAATTCATCCACAATAGATCCAATTCCTGCATTCCTGACAGTTACTGCATTCACCGGTTGCATATCTTGAATAAACCATAGTGACCCATTCTTCTTAGGTACCGTAAACCATCGACTAGAATATGGCGCAAATGAGGGTTTCAATATTTTCATCTTCATCTTTTTTTTAATAGCTCCACCAATTTAGGTAAATGTGCCCTCGGTACTGGAATCAGTTTTAGATTCTAAGGTACATGTGGTACAGTGAAGATAACCATAGGTGTTATAATATTTGGATCCACCCACCCAATTTCATGAGATTCAAAGGCAAACGATCTACCTTGTTTAGCCAACATCTTTTTGAAGCAAGTAATTTCCTCCGGCAATAAAGAACCATCAGAACCAATCTTCAATTTTTCAAAAGTCTCTTTAGTAAACTGATGTCCAATACTCATTGAATCTCTTAAACTTGCTTCTTTTGATGCTTCTCCCATTTGTTCTTTAGAATCTTCTGGTAATAGTCCAGCAAGAGGCTTTACTTTCTTATCTGTCGTTTTATATCTCGTCTCTACAGTGACTTCCGGTGCTTGAAAAGATTCAAGTATGGTGTAAACCTCTCTTGAATGAATCTCAACAATCTTATCATTATCCCCTAACCCAATAGATGTAATCAATTCCAATGAATCTTCCAGTCCATTTTCTTCATAAACACCTAAAATCCTCTCATCATCTTACAATATACTTAACTTGCGTAATTCTCTTTCAATATTATATAATCTTTTTCTTTCCTTTCTTTTAAAATCATCAAATTTCTTATACATAATATTTCCATTCTCCAAAATACCAATAAAACTTGCATCAAAGGCACCTTCATCTTGCGAGAGTACCTCCTCTTTTGTACCTCCATAATCTCGCTTCACAGTGGTACCTCCCCAAAATCCTTAAATCCTTCAACAATCTTTGGCAATGGTTTCTCCCTCAACCTATCTCGATTCCGTTCATGGTTAGGAGGTAATGTTAGAAATTGTACAACTTTCTTCTCATCTTCGCTATGTACCCTTGCATAAGCAAAACCATCGTCAAGTACGTTGTTTCCATCGGTGTTGCCATAATATAAGGTTGTTCTAAAATCAACGGATAAGATGTTGTATCTTGAACAAAGAAATGTTGCTCTGTCACAACATCCCCAATCCAAATTTTGACATCTGGACAAGCTCCATATAATTCACTCTGTGTGTTATTAACTGTTCATATTGCCTATCCCTGTTCCATATCAATTGGCCATTTTCGTTTCTTATAAAGATCTTTAGACATGAGATTTATTTCAAAACCATGGTCGACTAAAGCAACAGTTGGTTCTTCTATATCTCCTACTTTGATGAATACCTCTGTAGTTGCCCTTGCCCAATGCTTTTGAGTATAATGGCTCAAAGTTTCTATTTTCTTATCACTATAATCTTCAAAACGTACTCGTTGATTATATCCATTCTTTTCATTTGTTGGTTGCTTGTAACCAATATCAACCTCTTCTTCATCTTTATATATTTTTGTATCAATGGCATGATTCATTCGAATTTCACCCATTAATTGCCTCTTTCGCTTAATGCTATGAATGATAACATCATGAAACTCCTTCTTTGCAATTTCCAAAACTTCTTTTAATGTGAATTCTACCTTAGCATTTAATATACGTTCTTCCAACACCCCTTTCAAATTTGTTGTTGCTTCAAAGTTAGAAAGTAGCTTATAAGCAATTGATTTGCCCTTATCTTTTGTCTCTCTTGTTTTTTCTTCCAATGATGCTGAGGTATCCTTTACAGGTAATTCTTGTGAAGCTGCCTCCCGAGCCTTGTCTCTTCGAGTTTGCTTCTTAGAAAAATTTCCTTCTCTAGTATCATCAAAATTTCCTAGTCTCTTTTCTTCCATCAAAGCTTCATGTTGGCTCTTAGCAATATACACATGAACTGAAAGAGACTCAACAGGATCCTCTTAACCTGTTGCACCTCGTATCGTAGCTGTAGTCCTCAATAGCGCTTCTCGAGGTAATTTCCCTTCTTGCATTATGAAAATGGCAGAAGCCCAAAACTCACTAGTTTCCGTTCTTCCACCAAGGTCATCATCTACTCTAGCACCATAACTTGCACATTCTCGTGCTGCTATTTCATGCTCTTTTAAGTAATCTTGAACCAATGCTCTCATTCCTCCCTTGCCAAAATTGGTTTGAAGAAGATCCTCCCTATCTTTTAATGCTATCTTCTCATCTTTCCAACAAATAATTCTTTGCCGTATCATATTATTAAATTCATTACAATCTTTTCTAGTGTGTGAAGCGTCATCACACCAAATGCATCTTTGTACATATCCTTGTTTTGAAATATTCTTCAAATTGTTTGTAGAAGTATTCTCTTCAAGTCTTGCCAATTTGATTTGAAGATCTCGCATTCCTCGTATAATTTCTTCCATCCCCATATCTGCTTTCTTTGATAAGGATGTCGAAGGTTGAACTGTAGGCATTGTTGGTGGTGTTGTATGGACTGGAGCTTTGGATGCTTTTACTGTTTTTGGAATATTGCTCCTATCCTTCCTCCTTTCTCTTTTTGCAAGCAACTCCACCACATCTTCAACGTTGTCATGATGTAACATGATTTATAGGTGAAAGAGTGTGGAGATTATTATAATTTAAGAGATCTTAGTTCAAAGTACTAAAAAAAATTATCTTAGAAATATATTTAATAGCCAAAGGAGTAGAAAAATTAAAAGGTATCAATATTGTCTTTTAGAAAGGTGACTTCTACTTACTTTATAGTACCATAAGTAAGACAAATCAAAGTAGATAGGAAAAATAAATGATATAAGAACCTTTAGAAGAAAGTTAAGAGTAAATTCTAAAAAAACTTACTTAGGAAAACTAGATATTGATACCCGGAGAGGGCCGGTTATGAACCAGGGTCGAAATCAGACCTTGAGGCACAAAACCGAGTCTCGACGTCGATTCCAGGACTCTTTGGCAGATCAGAGAGTAGGGTTTGATAGAAGATTGGATAGAGTTTCTATAAGCATTGATTTTGGGTGATTTGAAGTTGATATGACTTTCTAAGAGCTTTGCAAATTAGAGATTTGTTTCAGATGACTTGGATTTTATGAAATAAAATTTGATTTATGTTTTGAGTGATTTCGAGAGTTTTTTTGTAGATCTACAAGTGAAATGTTTTGGATTTATGGTTATAGTTGTGTTGAATACGTGTTGTAAATTTGAGCTTGATCAAACGGTTGAACTCAGAGATATTGAGGTTTGAGTGAATCAAGGTCTTAGAAAGTAGAATTTTAAGTCTAGGGAGGGGTTTTGAGATTTCATGCAATCTACTAGTTGGATTGGAGTACAACTTATATGAAAAGATATTAGACTTGTTTTCCTATGTCCATGAGAAATTTGAAATCAATTGAACAGCGCAAAGAAGAGAAATTGACTCTGGAAGGTTGGCAACAAGATTGGAGAAGGAGGCCGGCTAACACCCAAACACATTTTTGAGGTTTTCGTCAATTTGGTAATTCCGATCCTTTCCAAAAATATATTACTTGTTTTGAACTTGATTTTTAAGAAGTGTGAAAATTTTGAATTGAGATCAATGGTTTATTCATTAGATATTGTGGTTTAAATCTATCATAGGAATTACTAGGATTTAGATAAGGGTTTGGATTAGGATTTGGATTAGGGTTTGGCTAGGGTTTGGATTAGGATTTGGATTAGGGTTTAGGATTTGGTTAAGGTTTGATTTAGAGTTTGGATTAGGATATGGATTAGGATTTGGTTAGTGTTTGATTTGAGATTTGGTTTAGGATTTAGGATTTGGATTAGAGTTTAGGGTTGGATTAGGGTTTGGATTAGGATTTGGATTAGGATTTAGGGTTTGATTAGGGTTTGATTTAGGATTTGGATTAGGATTTGTTTAGGATTTGATTTAAGGTTTGGTTTAGGGTTTAGGATTTGAATTAGAGTTTAGGGTTGGATTAGAGTTTGGATGAAGATTTGGATTAGGATTTAGGGTTTGATTAGGGTTTGATTTAGGATTTGGATTATGATTTGATTAAGATTTGATTTAAGATTTGATTTAGGATTTAGGATTTGATTTAGGATTTGGTTTAGGATTTAGGGTTTGGAATAGGATTTAATTTAAGATTTGTTTAAGATTTAACTTAGGATTTAGAAATTATTAGGGTTTAAGATTTAATTAGGTTTTGTCTAAAGCTAAGTAAAATTCAATAGGGTTTTAACTAGAATTAAATTAAGGTTGAATTGACATATATTTTAATAATATTTGTGATCATTCTAATATTTCTTTAAGAATTTTATTGTTTGTTTGAAATTTCTTTGAGTTGTTTTGAATTTGATTATGTTTGTTTACTATTATTATAGTCTAATTAGAGCATTGTTAGTATTCTATTAGAATTAGGATTTTGTTATCGTAATTTCTATTCTTCCTTCTACAGCCAAGTGTCCGGAGCATTCTCAAGCAAGACTTCACATATTACGACAATGTTCTTTCACTTTGTTGTCAATCCTTCATCTTCTTCTTTGTCTTCAAGAAGGAGTTCCAATTTCCCTTGCAATTCTCCATCAGCAGCTTGAAGAAATAAATCAACTTTGTTCAGCTCCAATGTCAATTTTTCTACCTTCAATAATTGAGAGTAATGCCCCTCAAATTCCCTTAGTAGCTCTGTTGCTTGCAAATTCTTATTAGGCCATTCAATCCATTCCAAAAACAACTTCTTAGTAACGCGATCAGCATCTTCTAAGAAATTTTCGTCTGTCAATGCATGTAAAAAAACCTCCCATGAATTCCCATAATGATTCATAATCGATGTAATATGATCTCTTATCTCCAGTATGGCGGCAAGTCCAAATAATTCAACCATTTTCTTCTTAGAAACTCGATTTAATTTCATTTCACGAACATAACATCTTAAATACCTTGAAATATTCCTTCCATTAAATTGATCAATTTTATTGACCACTGCTTGCAATGCTTTGGTTGCCAAAGTTGCTTTTCGATCATTGCTTTGCTATTGCTGCATTGATAATGAGAAGACTTGAAACATACTAGCAATAGACGGATCCATGTGCATACCTTGTCCTTTAGAAGAACCTCCACCAGAAACTTCTTCCAAAGATCCTTCAAAATTTTTATTTTCGTTTTTCATAAAAATAAAAATAAAATCAAACGAAATCCAATACCTTCTATCTAAAGCTTTCACGTCGGGTTCACCACTTATTTCGTATTACGTGCTTTCCTGCTGGAAAACGCATCGGGCGTCTGGCTATAGGATGTAGTATGGAGATTCGCTAATATTCAAGCAGTCTATAGATTTTTGATTGTTGGAATATAAACGATTGTAAGAATATACTGTAAATCTATACAGATGTCCTTCAACTACTTGCCGAAATCCTTTTTGCCCCAGCCGGTAGGTCTCTAGACATTACAAAGAACCCCAAACAACCCAATTTGCTAATCTCCAATACTGCTTTATATTCACGACCTTATATCCACTGACTGTCTTCTTAGATTAACCAAAAAAATTTCATTCACTCCACATACTCAATCCTATAGACACCCTTTTAATTCTTCAATCACAGACGTAACTTTAATTTCACAAAACAGTCAAGAGTAATCACACCCACTTCATTAAAACCCCGATTCACCAGTACAATACATTGACCTTTCAACATTGATCGCCAAAAGTCCCTTTTCTGACCCCTATTCAAAAACCTTGTATCCTCCCTTTTTCTTAACCTCCCTAATTCCCAAATCTCTGAATCCTCTCCTCCACCTTAACCATTTTCGAATGTTTTTTTTCCCCTCTCAAACCCTAGCCTCTGAATTTCTTCAATCTTTCGTCTTGGATCCGGAAGTGGCTCCGCCATCAAAGCTTTCTCTTCTATTTTTTGCCTTATAAAAGGTTTTTTTTCCAGAAACAACGTTCCTTCAAACGGCACAGAGAATAGGACAGCCTGAAACGAAATCAAAACTCCCGTAATTGAGACCACATTGAGTCGCCCGACCAAATCAGGTCTCATATTGGCTAAGAGGCCCGTAGTAAGACCTGGATGTTCCCATAATTGGGTCAAATTGGTCCTTCACGTCAAGCTTGCTTAGTCATCGATTTAGTCCTTTCGATTTTGTTGACTCCCACTATTGGACTCGAATGGAGCATTTCGTTATTGGTAAGTATGCCCTGACCGACTGTGACGGGGTGTTTGAACTGGCCCCTGAATATTGGCACTGGAATCAGTCGTTGCTTCCAATATTCGAGGTAACTGAATATTAATAAAAGTCCCCTTTCTTTATATTTTCACGGTATACTCGTGTTACAACACGACACTGTACCATATAATATTACTTATGATTACTTATTTGGAAACAATATAAAATTAGTGTAATACAATGTTATTTTTGTATATTGTCATTGTATATAAATTCTTCATCATTTACATAACGCTTTTGTATCCAAAATATTCTTTATATATATATATATATATATATATATATATTTCATATTAAATTCTTCCTATTTAGATAATAAATAGCATCAATATGTATACAATATCATATTTTAATACATATATTTATAATATGACATTTTTGTAGTATGAAAAATATATGATTTTTTACATATATCATCTCTATCCAACTTTTATATCAAAATTAAGTATATATGGATTTTATATCACAGTTTTACAATATGAAATCGAAGGGTATTCAAACAATGTCATTTCTATAAAGAAATTGTACACATTGTAAATAACTACTATATATAAGTTATATAAAATTCACATTATATATTGTTTATATCAAAATAAGCCTCTTGGATTTTCTTGATGCTTCTTATTGAATGTTTGGAGTGTCATTCTAAAACATACCAAGTTCACAAAAAATAGAATGTGAATTGGCAATATTTGAACCTCTACTCCTTGCACAATTATTTTGAATATGCTATGTCCCTTCTCTACTTCTAAACATTGGTGTATAAGGAACTAATATCATGCTTAACATGATGGTATAAAATTAGATCTTGTATAGTGCAAAATTTTGACACAACACATATTTAACTAAATCTGGACTATTTCATTATTTCTAGATATTTTATGGATGGCCCATCCGTCTATTTTTAGATATAGAATGTTTATTTTTAAACATGATATGTCAAACAATAGACTCACAAGTCATCTAAATATTTTTAGAAATAATATGGAGGGCCCCATAGTCTTATTTTAGACATATAATGTATGGCCCATCCATCTATTTCATTATTTCTGGACATTCAAATAGTCCAGATTCAGTTAAATACGTGTTGCACCAAAGTTTGTTGATCCACTCGAAGCAAGGAAGAAAATAAACCATCTTTTCTACTTCAAACACTATAATCTTTCAATCCGTGCAGTCAAAGTTTATGAAATTTTGTGAGTATGTTACTTATTGAGTCTGCATTGAGATCCTACGGTTAAAATCGGAAATTAAATTATCATTTTCCTTCCTTACTGATTGCACTAGAAGCAGCAGTCTTGAAGTGTTTTTTGTGTGAAGTTGTCATAGAAATTTAGGGGTTAATGAGCATATCCTCAAGATGCAAATCGAGGAACTGACAAACAGGAATTTAATTATAATATGCAGGAAACTTATATCTTTGGCGATTTCTTTCATAGTTTGATAGAGGAAATCGCACCCTTTCATGCAACTGAGAACTTAGCAAATGGTGATGCAGAATTGTTGGAGGAGGGTGGTGAACTCGAAAATGCTCTGCAGTTTCCGAAGGCCCCCGAATTCCCACCTCTTAAACTCTTGAGGTACCAAGTGTCAAAAATGGGCTTTTTGAAAGTTTGGTCAGGTTCCTATGGTGTTAATTTTTAACATTCCTCTTTGAAATTTTTATTGTAGAATGGCATTACTAAAACTTCATTAGGAATACAATTTTTTCCTAAACCCGACATTCAGTGAAAAAGTTATAGGGTTTTAAATTTCAAATGGGTGTAAGATAAATAACTCGCCTTAAGTATTTGTTGAGTACATCTATTGCATAGTTTTAAACTAGGAGTAGAGGAGTTGAGAACCTTGATGTATTCCACGCACTTCCAGCCTTCTCCTTGAAATATGGGTGGTAAGCAAGCACAGCCCGAACCGCCTCATCGTCTTTTTCAGGTAATCTGGTGCCGAATCCAGTTTCGTGATTACTGCAATTTCAGGACATAAATTCTCTGGTGAGTTCATTCTTGTAAGCAAATTGCTTCGAGTGCGAATTGCGGATTCACGCATTACTGGGAAATAAAATATTGTAACAGAAGTACGTACTTCTTGAACAACATTCGTCGCATGGATTTTACATCATCGTCAATCTCTTTGCGCTCAGGGTCACTAATCCCAAACTGCCAGAGAGTGTGAGTCGTGGTTCCAACTGAGGATTTGTGTGTTGCAACTGCAGGCCGAATCATTCCCGCAGCTTGTATATTTTCTGGCACCAGGACTGTGTCCCATCCATAACCTGCAGAACCACCGGCTGCAGATGATGATGCTCCTTGATTATTCGTGGCCTTTTTTTACCTCTGAAACCAGTTGGCCCCAATCCACATCCTCGTCTGCACAACAAACACTACTAAGTAATAAGTTACTGGGCATGGGCAAGAATTTTAAAAGAAACTCAATGTTGGATACTTTCTGACATGGGCACGAAACTTTCTGACTGGTCTTTTTGAATTTAATATGTGCATGTCAACGTAGTCTAGTAAACCCGGAATAAAAAATTCACATGCCCTCTTAATTGAAGACATAATTTTCACCCGAAGCAGATGTGATTAAGCTACATACCTTCATCTCGATCTTGAGGTTGCTGGGGAGCATCCGGACATTCAGTGTCGAGCTCACTTAGTTTTACATTACGCTCAGGTGGTGTCATTGTGCTGCTCGGACTGTCATCCCATCCTGACGATTGATTGGATCTGTCCCCAATTAGTGCTATTTCCCTCATCTTAATTGCTCGTCCCCCATCCTCCAAGGTCTTTAGAGGAATTTTTGTATGCTTCATTCTCTATCACCTCCGTTTGATGGTAACCTAACCGATCCATCACCTGGGTCACTCCATCCACCACCTTGCTCCCTAGTATCC
Source organism: Physcomitrium patens (assembly GCF_059467195.1). NCBI lineage: Eukaryota > Viridiplantae > Streptophyta > Bryopsida > Funariales > Funariaceae > Physcomitrium > Physcomitrium patens. The sequence goes on from NC_143428.1 coordinate 50,712, forward strand.
CCAGATGTAATTTTTTGACACCCCCAGCCACCTTGCTCTCCTTGCTCCCCGTCCTGATCCCAACCTCCACCAATAATTGCTGTGCCATCACCACTCCATCCACCATCTCCGGCTTCTGGAGAATTTCTCCAGGTTACACCATTATTTTGATTTGACGAATTATTCCACATGTCGTCTGTAGTTTTGCTAATAGGATCTGCGTGCTCTGGTGAGAATGCTGCTCCATTGTCCACATCCAGTGGCACAATGCGCAGGCTTGGGAGTGAAGGAGGCGGTGAGAGTGGAATGATTTTATCCGGGATGCAATTCTCGTAAAGGTCCCTCCAGATTTGCATGCACATCCTTCTCGGCTTGTATCCCTTTCCGATGTTTTTGGAAGAAGAAATACATAGAATCAAAATATATATCACGTGATAGAGAAGGCATAGTGACATTGGCCAGGTTTAAATTCTTCTAAGAAATTTATGTTGTTTCTACTATCTCCTTCAGTAAACAAAGGATTATGCAGTGACATCAAAGACAATAGCTTGACAACAAAATAAGCGATTCATGACTATTTGTAGTCTAATTGAAACCAAATCAATTTTAAGTAGAATCATTGAGAACATGATTTTTCCCATCCAAGTAACAAGCCATCAAAGCAGGGATAATTTACCGGAGACAGCTTTATATGTCCTAGCCAGGGTGAGGCTGACTCAAGCGCATCACCACAAGGCCCAGCTAATGTGGTATCTTCCATGTTCCAAGACCTAGAAAGCCCAACGCAAAACAACCTCAGTGCACAATCTGTGCATAGTTCTCAAAGAAGTGAAATAGAACGACATATCACACTAAATTACGTGAATGTACCTAATTTGAGCCCTACGTCACGCATTTGCTTACGAATGCAACATCTCCACTAGTATTGACGATGAAGAAAGTGGTGCCTTAAATACCAATTTCTAACATCTGATCAGAATCTACAGTTGAAAATTGAATCTACATGTATACAAAATTTAGTAGGATGGGTACATATTCTTACTGGATAGCACTGCTTTCAGCTAGTTCTCTTAAAGTGATCTTTGTCAAGAAAGCATGCACTACAAGCACACTCTTTTCCAGACAGAACGGTCTCGTACATCGACACTGTTCAAGTATTATGATCCCACACCGATCAATCTGCTTCAAACCTGTTTTCTCGCGTGCATAAAGTGTTTCCTGGTTCAGAAACGAACAAACTCAATGCACGCTTCGTCGGGAAAAGTTGAACATATCCCAGCGGTAAAACGATTAAAGTCATCTGCAGTAGAAGGAAGGAATGTTTCTCAAGTTTTGAAATAAAAAATATTCATCCAATGCCTTACCTCGGTGGAAAAGTTACATTTCTACCAACCACATACTCCAGAAGTAGTTGATTTCAAACGTAATGAGCTAAAACATTTCTGATGTAGCCAGAGCTAGGTACCTGAAGAAGATCCAGCGGGCCTGGATTGAAAGGACCACTTATTATTGGCGCGTCCAACATAACACCATAAGCAGGTTGAGAGAAGGCAGTTGCCGCCAGGACTTCAACAGGTTCACCAGCTAAACGAGAGAAACGCCACCGTTTCTGGTCGTCCTCTTCCCACACACCACTCGGCCCTCGCACACCTTCGGCTTCTCCATAACAGAATTGAGTGATATTTTTCCCACTTCGACTACGCAGGCTCCCGTCATACGCAACCTGCAGATCGCGCAGAAACAACATCAAGGACTTGAAGAGTGTTCCGGGTTGTGTCACCGTGATGTGCTTCCGGATATTATTGGTGCGATCAGCAACTACGTGGTTGAAGAGCTCAGTGGCTTTCAGTCCATCAAGAAGTGAGCTTTGAACGAGACTTCTGTTCTTCGACCAATCTAGCAACGGATCGTCTGAGATCGAAGGACGACTTACACCTGAAAGTAGAAAGAGGTGCCTTCCCTTATAGAGCTCAGCCCCATGCCTGCAACGTGCTGGAGCAGTTTGCCTCTTGAGCCTTTGCTCCCGGATTTTAGCATCAACAGCAAAGGATTGTTTTTCTTAGCATATTTCATTATCTTTTTTTCAGCATCTATTCTCGCGCTCGGAATATCTCCTGTGCAACCTGCTCCAACACTCCTACGTTCCTGGTGAGACCTTCTGGGCTCATCATGATCTGCTCTGGACCGAGAATGCGCACCGAGTTACACGATTCTTGTATGGACTTCTGAAAGTACTCTTCGAAGATTCTTTGGTGCATTTTTGCTCTGGCTGCTGAACTGTGCGTGACTTGGTAGTCGACCAGTCCGGAGCTAAATCCCTGTGCTTGCAGCCAGGCGTGCAGCAATCCTGTGGCGTTGTTCAAGTAGTCGAGTAGCGCCAGTGGACCGAGTTGGAGACACAGAGCTGATGCATTCCCTCCTTGTCTCTGCGCAGCAGATTTGTGGCTTCGTTCCACTTCGTAATCTCCCCACCTTGGATTAAAGTATTTTCAGCTGGAGAGCCCATGTTTAACTGCGTTGGCAGTGATAGCCCGAATATCTGTTCACCTCTCCAGAGTGGACCCCCATTTGGAGACTTCAATATGGCTGCCTCTAGAGGCTGCTTTGAGGATCACAAGCAGAGCTGATCCATTGTGGCTTTGTCCACAAAAATCTTGCTGGTAGTAAAAAGATGCGCTGCCAACAACGCATCCTGCATACAAACGTATCATCACCAATGATGATAGATGCGTGAATGAGAATAAACAACCATAGTATTCCTTACCACAAGGAATCCATAGTGGTTTACAATGTGCTCGACTGATATCTATGTGATATTAGGCTGATACCCTAAAATACCAGGGTTTAGGGTTTAGGGTTTAGGGGTCATTCCTGATCGGACTGGAATTTTTGTATGCTAATGCTAGTTGTATTTGGCAGAATTGTGTAATTGATAGATTTTCATGATCATATATTTATATCTCGAGGCCTCTTCATCGGCTTAATGGTGTCTGTCTATTGAGTGAAAGATTGCTTTACCTTTACTGTTGTCCACATATTAGCAGAGACCTGAGCTACAACAATTTCACACCTGGACAGTTTTCCAAGTGGTCGAATGATCTCAAAAATTTGCAGACATTGTAAGTCGGACCACTTAAACACGTTGATAAGAGTTTCAAGCATTGGGGTATACTGGGTCAGTTGTTCATCAGTATTGCTCAATTATTTGATGAGTTGTGATACTAATAACTGATCCTAACTGTTTTATCATCTTAATATATTTGCAGAATGTTACGAGGAGTTCCTTTCACTAATGCTCTTCCTAACTCTATTCTGGTTGGCTTCCAAAGCTGTCAGGCATCGTAAGATATATACACCTACTCCGTGCTCATAATCAAGTAAATAAGTGCCTGGAACGTAAATAACTAACAGACTTGCAAATTAGCTTTTACTATGTTCATTTAGTTGTTAATATGATGTAATGAGGTCCATCATCAAGGCTGGCTCACATAACAACACGGTATGCAGTTTACAGCTTTATCAATACCGAAACAAGACTTTGGAACGTGCATTGTTGTGCAGATGGTGCTGCTGTGGCAGCTGAGGTATCACCAACCTCAGGTTCTATCCTAAGTTGGTACCAAACCCCGTAATCTAGAACCTAACACCACAGGTAACTCCCAAGCTTGATATGAATAAAAAACAATGATAAATTGATGTATGCGTAGATCTGGCCCCGGGTATGCAATAATTCTGCTGGTATCAATCAAAAGATAAGTCCTGGTCCACTACACGGCCACAGTTCCAACGCCAGAGTGCAGTTCATTTACTCAAAATGAACCATCATTAAGACTTCCTATGTTCTCGCAGGTGTACGAGATGTCTGTCCTAGTGATGAAGCTTTTTGACTAAACCCTAAACCCTAAAGTTCTTTGATGAATATCTTTTCAGATTGCTAGCTCTTGTCCGGCATGAGTTCGGCCACTTTTGTGATCATGCTCGTGAGGTTCGTCTCAATTTTTTTCCCTTATGGTCTTGCCTCCAGATTTCTAGCTCAATCTGTTTGTAAGTCCTTGAACAAAATGTAAGGGATGTAAGTCTTTGAACAAAACTAACCAGGATTCAAAGAAATCTGCTGGTTCTTCATTCCGGAAGGGTATAGGGTTTAGGGTTTGCTCATTGTTCAGAGTCTGTAGTAGCCATCTAAGCCAGTACATTGCCAAGATGCCCCAATAGCGTTGGAAAAGCAATGAAGCAGAGAAGATTATCCTCACTTTATCCCAATCAAGCAAGGCAAATGTGATCCCGAAAACGGCCCCGCTACCTATCGATGGGGATCATAATCCACAGTTGCTCTGTCACGTCTGCAAGAAAAAGTCAGCAACAGTAATTTGAAGGTAGTCCTCAGCTAATTCTTCGAAATGCCAGCTATTTTGTTAATAGTTTAGGATCATTTTGCATTTTTGGTTAGCTAATAGGCTCATCACGATCTTCAATTTCCCATCCGTAATCCAGAATAATATTTATTGATCACGTGCAGGGTTGCAGGTATACATTCTGCTCTGGGTGCATCCAAAGCTTACGGCTTTGTCCAATCTGCAAGAAGGAGATTACTGGATGTGAAACAATTAAGCCGAAGTTAGTGGTGAACCCGTGCTCTTTTCTCTGGGAGGTGCCGATGATGCAGCGTTGGATCCACTAATTGGAAAAGCAAGCAAAACCTCTAAAAGCAAGGGAGTATCTCAAGATTCGAATAAGTCCTCATACGAGAATTGTGCTGTTGAGTATTTGGATGACAGTGGTGATGAAGGGCAAGGATTACAACACTGGTGCAGCTAAGATCATTTATGAAAAGAGGGCTGTGTTCAATAGTAGCAGACCCTCTCTGGAAGCAATCATTCGAGGACAAGGACCAGGGTGCTGGAGGAATCAGACCCACAAATTGAAGCCATGGATAAGGAGGTCGTGAAGAGCAAGAAGGAGCTTGAAAAGGAGCCTGCAGCAACAGTGACGAAGACCAAACTAGCCCGTTTAAACAATTTAAACCACTATCGACTAGGATATGAATGAGTTACTTGGCTTTGCAGATCCCCTGCAGTAGTTGGAGAAAAGAGGTTTGAAGGAGGAGTTGGTATCTGCTGCAGCTGGAAAGAATGGTCCCGGATGCCTTGCCGGAGCATCGAAGGAGAGCGTTTCCATCGTAAGCGGAACAAAGTCCCGGCAAAGATCTATCCCTCTGAGCTTTAGAAAGCAGTAGCTCCGTAAGGGCAGTGGTGGTGAACATGAAGTAGAGATATTTGGTAGAGGAGGTTTTGTCTCGTTTTGTTTTCTTCTACTAGTACGTTTGCATGCATGCGCACTGCGTGAATACTTTTTTTTCAAATTTAAAAACGTTTTATTCTGGACTGCAATCCAGTTCCAAGGTCAACGGAAAGACAAATACGAACTTGGAGACGTCGGTGGTGATCCCATCGTACTTGAAGTCCAACTTGCAGTTGCTGTTGAGCGCAGTGGCATTGTAGAGGAAGTCCGTGTCGATGGTGGAGCCCATGGCGTTCGCGACCAAGCCCTTGACCTGGACGCTGTTCATGCAGCTTCGAAGCAAGGTTTGCAACTAAACAGAATAGTGGACTGACATGAATGAGGACCTCTGCTCAATTACATTGATCAAGGAAAAAAAACGTTGGTTCATTGTAATTTCTTACATTAACTTGGTGATTTTGTTGCGCATGATTGCTGAAGTTGGTCTTTAGACGAATGATCACGTGGTTTTACACTAGCTGCCAGATCCCTCTGCGCATGTGAGACTGAGTAATATGAGATCTGCTACTAACTTGAACATTTGATCATGTCTGATGTGGTGGGGTTGTTGGTTGAGTTCAAGGTTCGCTCGAGGTGTGTGTATAGATTGCATTCCAATTGCAGATTGCATCACCACTTTCGTTGTTGGAGTTATTTGGTCTGAGAATGAGATTGTGTGCAATTTTGTTGAGTTTGCTTTCGTGTTCATAGGATGTTGTTATTTTCGGGCCGATGTCTACGTACGTAATCTTCATTTGAATGTAGAGCTCCAGTTTGACAACGCTAATTTTGTGAAATGAAGTTTACCACACAGCTGAAATACTTCTCCTGACCACATTTGTACAGTCCTTGAAGTGAAATAATCAGGAAAGAGTTTGAAGGATTGCTATTAAAGCCATGCATGGCAACCAGCAGTCTGATGGCAGATTATCGGAATTCGAGATAACATATGACCCTCAGATATGTTAATATCGATCGGTCCCCTACTAAGTATGTTATCTAGATTATCTGAGGGTCATATGTTATCTCGAATTCCGATAATCTGCCATCAGGTGCCGTGTTAATATCGATCGGTCCCCTACTAAGTATGTTAATATGAACCTTATATTCGATAAAATGGCAGAATCCAATTGCCAAAATTATGACTCTCAGGGAACTAAAAGCTTTGAAATCTAGTACAGCTTTGGATTTCAGGTTTTCGGCGGGCGCCCAAAACTATGCCAAAATCACTGGATTCTGCCATTTTATCGAATACGAGGTTTATGGAAAATCCGCCGTCTCCGCTGAAAGCTTTTGCGCGGAATTTAAGGCAGTCTACCACACGCTTTTTCCAACATCGAGATTGGAAGAAACTCTAGTAACTGCATCAACAAAGTAACTGCAAGTACATGCAGCAAAGCAAAGCAACTACGAAGTTGGGGTATGGGACGGGTGACGTTGCATGAATCAGCAAGCAAGAACCATTCAAAAAATCATTGTACAAGTGTTACATGAGCTTCAATTTAGTAACAAATGCTAAGAAACTGTCCAACAGCCTCTTTTATTGATTCTAATCCTGCACTATGTGTAGGTAGAGGGCTCCCACTCTGAGTCCTCTGAGCAACCCTCTTCCAAAACAACTAACGGATTCCTGGTCCTCATCAGATTCGAACTCCTAGTCATCACGCTCTCGGTGTCTTTGCACAACATCCTGTATATGTTGAAGCGCACAATCACTCAGCTGATATATAGACGTGCCGCCCTTCTGCTTATGACGAGCCAATGTTGCTGTGGTGAACTTGCTAGCACGGACCAGATGCGAGAATACTTGAGCGGGCCCTGCATTGATAAATGAATATTTGTCTTAGTTCTGTCCAATGTTGCAAGTGCTTGGTGAGGTTTTTTTGGTTTTTTGTTTTTCCTTCTTTCCTGACTCAGTTCCGTGTGCATATTCAGAGTTCTTTCCTGGGATCTTTTGTTTATGGTGCTTCATGGTTCTGTAGCTGGCGGCTCTTCGTTTTTCACAATGCCTATTATTCTGTGTTTGTTGGTTTCTTGTTTATTAACCAATTGGCGTGTAACATGTAATGTGTAAGCTTTTATTATCTTTTGGCTTTATTTTGTGCTGTTATTTGCCTTTATCGCGTCAGTTCAAGGTTTCATTTTTCATTTCCTTGTGTTGAATCATCTGTTTACTTTGATGTTATTTGTGCTAACTTAGATCTTATTCACTTGTTTAGGATTTAGCATCAGTTTTGTATAGTGCTGCAAATTAACTTGTGTATTGGTGTTCAGGGGGACTTTTGTTGCAGCAGTTTTCGTTTTTGACACCATTCCTACTCTTACTTCTATACCAGTGTTCATTTCTGATTTTACAATGTCTTCTACGGTAAGGTTCTCCGATGTTTGTGCATGTTGTGATTCTTCCAGTGATTAGATCGATCTGCCTTGACCGATTTGAGGTAATTGTGATTTGCTTAATTTTGTTCCCTGCCACTGCTTTTTGATTCGTATAAGTTTGTTATTTAGCACACTGTCATTGAGAACCGCAAGTCTCATGGTTGTATTCTAATAATTTAAGATTCCAATCTAATCAAAATTCTGCGCTTAATTCATGCTTGAAATTGTTCTTCATTGAAACTTATGTTTCTGTTGTGTATATCGTATGTTGAGATGATTAAGGTCATTTGGCAACCAAGAGCAAGGTATATGTGCATTTATGACTACTCCTCTTAATGTCTTTTGTACATTCGTTTCATGGTAATTAGTGAGATTATTTTCCTGTAGAGACATGGAATGAATATGTATTCACTAATCACACATTTATTGTTCACGTGTTCATACACTGTTCATAATTATAACCAATCTTTTTGCTGTGATTTGCAGGTTTGCTTCTGGATGAAGAACATCATAAATACATTTTGTAGTGCCAGAAATTGCAAGAGCCTAAATATGTAGGAGAAATCTGGCTGCTCGTTAATTGATGAGGATTTGTCAGTGATCAATAGGTCACCGTCAACTCCCGATCTGTTTGATCTTGACATAAGTCGCGATCTCGAAGAGAACTTGTCGGTTTTCAAGGAGTCTAGGCACTTGCTGCTACGAAGAACAAATACGCGAATGCTCCCTAGCAGTCATCATCGTCCAAGGATCCCGTGAGTTATCTCAAAATTTCTGGAAACTTCATGGGTCATGATTCACAAACATGCTGGACTTGTAGAGGCACACCTTTGTCTATGTAGGAAAGAAGGGATTCAACAGGAGTCCTCTATCTATAAAAACTCATGTTACATGTTATGCTTCTTACTAGTGAAGTAACAATAACCTCATATTCGATAAAATGGCAAAATCCAATTGCCAAAATCATGACTCTTAGGGAATTAAAAGCCTTAAAATCAAATACAGCTTTAGATTTCAGGTTTTCAACTGGTGCCCAAAACTGTGCCAAAATCACTGGATTCAGCCATTTTATCGAATACGAGGTTCAATCTTCTGCAGGCTTCAATCGCCTGGATATGTAATTGCATGTATGCGTTGATCGATCAGTGGAAATTATATCTCCAGTATCGTCTTACAACCAGGTGTACGATAGTTATCGTATTCAAAGAGTTGCTCTGAGAAACCAGGCTGCTTACAACGGAGACCTCACCAAAGAATGTTCACATTTGATTGTGCTTTTGCTAGAAGGCCGGAAGTACCAGGTAGCGAAAGATATGGGGTTGATGGTCGTGTCTCAAAACTGGTTCTGGGAGTCCATCAAACTTAAGATGCGTCTCGATGAGGTGTTATTTCCCGTGCTCTCACCAACTATACAAGACAAACGAACTTTTGACATCCACGATGATCAACAATCACCCAGCAATGAACAAATATCTACAGCAACGACTGAGTAACTACCCAAGAATGATGCTTACATTGAGGATCTACGCAAGCAGAACGATAATATTAAAGACCAGGAAATTGAAGAGAAGGAGAGGGAGTAGAAAAGAAAGGGTAGAGAATTGGCTGAGCTCAGGAAGAAGACAATGAGGTTGAATTCTGAGAACGAGGTGCAAATTTCCAAGGATTTGGAGCGAGAGCGTATAGCTCTGGAGCTGCAAGAGCAGAGGAATGCAGATGCAAAGCGTGAACAACGTTTGAAGGAGCAAGAATGGAAAAAAAAAGGTTGCGGCAGACTGATACAGAGGCTGAATTGGCGACAGTAACCGAAACTTTGGGTGAGATCATGGAAGGAGGTGAGTATATATAGTTCCTTGTCAGACTTTTCAAACACGGAATCAGGTAATTGTGTACCAGCTCTAGGAAAAGAGCGCGATGGGTTGCCAGAAGACCTGGAGAAGCTGATACACAAACTGGGTGCTGTTGAGGTAGAGCTCAAGTCAACATTGATAGAAAAAAACAAATTTAAAGTAGAGAATCAATGCAATTTGTATCCCTCAGTCAAAGTCCAAGTCCGACACATGTCATGTTGACCTTTACCATGGAAATTACATATTGTATGCATTAAACATATTATCCCCGGAAATTGGTATCGGAATGCTCATAGTATACGTTTCACTTGATATCCTGCTGCCTAATATGCAAATCTTTGAGTATAATTGTGTACTGTTTTAGTCATGTTCCTAATGCATCTGAATTACTTTGTGTATATCACTGCAAAATTCAACAGGTACGGCATGGTTAGCATTTTGTAACCAACCTTATCCTTTAGATGTTGTCATGTGTCTCTCCTCAGTGGTCCCTTAGTAATATTTTATCGTGATTTTTACTTTGTTATATTGAATGTCTTGCCCGAATCAGAATTTAGTACCATTCGTTGGTATTGCATGTGGGAAAGCTTCAGAGTTGTCAAGTTGCTAGCGATGAAGTTGATAATGAAGCTACTATAGCATCAACTTTGTTCGGGGGAGTTAACTTAGACCCCCCTGTGTGGACACCCGAGGTGGTGCGGGATATTGCCGGGGAGTCGTTGGAAGGTGTCACTGAGCAGTCTTCAAATTTGGAGGTTTTGCAAGATGTCGAAGCTACGTCACTCTTCCTCTTCAAGAGATGACTTGAAAGAGCCTGTGTGGACTCCCGAGGTGGCGAGGGGTACCGATGACGAGCCGGTTTTGGTGAATATCCAGTCAATTCAACATTTTGATGTTCTGCAAGAGGAGCACAATAGCTCTCCAATGAGGTGTGGCTCTGGTGGACCTTATACTTGCAAATTGAGAAAGTGTGCACCCCAACAAGAAGGGTGGATCTTGAAGATTTGTTCAAGACACAACGGAAAGGGGGGAAATTTCAGTATTCCTCAAAGGAGAGAGGTGTGCAAACTTGCTAACAAATTTAGGCACATCCACAGAGTAGTACCATGGAACCATATCCGACAACAATCAAGTATCCTTGGAGGTTTCACAGGAAAACAGCTGCAAGGGTTGTTCAAAGATTTGCAGATAAGGCAGCTGGTAAAGGGCGGCGGGTAATAAGTTCTTGAGACGGCTTCTTCTAAAGGTGGGCCTCTGTTGCATTAATTGCAACTACAACATCCAAGTTGCAAATGCTCAATTTAAATCCTATTCTCCTTAATTCTGACTTAATTGCTAGTGCAATTTCATTCCCCAAGCTGCATAGCATTGCACTTCATATGGATGCAAGACAAATTCTACCTTGCACTACATGGGAGCTGGGTTGCAGGTTTTTCAGAGACCAAATTCGAGCTTAGGTGTGCAGGAGAGTTTTGTGCATCCTGTTTGTACACTGCACTTCTCCATTGTTCTGCAATTGTGAGGGATAATTCTCGCTAGTGGTGGCACCTGATACATAAAAGGCATCCATAAAAATGTAATAATGGATGGTTGAGGTTGTAAATTACTCAGCAATGGCCATAGTCCAAGCATCTTATGATAGTTGGCGATAGGTTTTGTGTACTCCAAAGCATGAAGGCCTAGTATACCATGGTATTAAGTGAAGATGGAAACAAATCATACAAGCCATAAGCCAAATAGATAGTATTTCAAGCAGGCAAAGACTATGCTAGAACAACATTACCAACTAAGCTTGAGGATGAGACTATGCTTTGATTAGCATTGCTAACTAAGCTTGATATTTGTGTCATGAATCGTATAACCCAGAGAATAGGCAACAATACTTCTTCAAACACCATTGACAATATTTGATTAATGTTTCTCCATATGACCAACAATTTTTGATTGAATTGCATGCATTCCTTGAAATAGTAATTCTCTAAATACTTGTAGTAAAATATCTAAATTTATGTACTATTAATGTCCATTATGTTTCCAACTTTATTTTGCATGTTTTTTTAGTGAAACCATTGCTCCTTTTGGAGCTCCTAAATTCTTTGTCACTATCAAGAAATCAGGGCTAAAATGGAGGGAGAAAATTTAATACAACCAGGATGGGAATGATCATTTATAAATTTGTGGGGCATTTTCTTTGCACTATGGAAATTATTTGGATTTAGTTCTTAGTTTAGGATTGTAGACCTTGTTTGTACCATGAACCTTGTATTTGGTAAATAATAGAATCTAGTGAATTTGCACCTTCAGATCATGGTGCTTGTGATAATTTGCAGTCAGAATTTCATCCATGCAGATGTAGGACAAGACAAAGTGGGCAACTTTGAAGTTGGGATGATGCAAGACGAAGACATTGGAATGTTAACCTCGTGAATATGGAGAAGCGCTTATCAAGTGCCAGTAGAATTTGTCATACTGATGTAATTGTGACATCAGCATCAATCTAAGAAGCTCAGTGTAGTCTATATCACACTCAATTTATTTTGATGTTCATCCAAATATGGACTCTTGTCAGTTTTAAATGTGCTGTGGTATTTCAAGACATAAAGAAATTGCATACTGTAGTGAAAGGAGTTTATGTGTACTATGTAATGTTGGTATATGTATGCATCAATTTGGATACCATATTAAAATACCTAATATAATCTATCTAATGTCAAAAATAGATACAAATGGTGATACAAATGGAGAAGAACTAATACATGAGAAATTTCCATGTCATTTTAATTACAAATTTATCAAATTGTACATCAAAATACATCTTTATTGTGAAATGAACACAATTGGAGAACATCGTAAACATGAAGTCATTATGAAAGGGTTTAGGATTCCACCCATTAGTCAATGAATCAAAAGTCTTGGGGCAATTGTATTACAATATCAATTTCCTAACTCAACCTTCATATCTAAATGAGCCATAATAAGCTCCAAGAATTCCATATGCCCCTCCATCTCCATTCAATACATTCAAAAAATCATTCACTTGCACATTATCAATTCAAAGTCTAAGCAACAAAATTTGTCGACTCTTTCTTAAGATGAGGTCTTGAACATATGAGTCAACTTGCATCCACCAGATATGATTTTAGAAATTCATCAAGACTGCACATATCCTACAAAATTGTTGAATCATCCCATACAATAAATTGTAGAATCTAGTTGCCAAAATTATAGCTCTTAGGGCATTGAAAGCTTAAAAATCTATTATAGCTTTACAATACAGGTTTTCAGTGAGCACCGAAACTTGTACCATTATCATTGCATTGTGCCATTCTATTGAATATGATGATTCATGGAAAACAACAACATAGTTCACAAGAGTGTGAGGGCCAACATTCAGTTTAGGGCATACTACTCTTTTAGGTCGAGTTTTTCAATTTAGATCAACTCCATGAAATGTAGATGTGACTTCAGTAAGAAGTCCATTCCAACCCCAACAAAACTTTGAGGAGTCCGTTTGAGATTCATCCATAAAGTCTTGCTACTGCTTCGTATATTGTCCCACTTTATTCGAGGTTGCTCTTCCCTGCCCAACCGCATCAATTAATAAAGCAATCGGCTAGAAGTCTACAATATAGGATTAAACAAAGGTCTTATCCATTATCTTTTGATGACAATTGGACCTTATTATTGTCTGTTGATAATGAGAAGATGAAATTAGATCTTATTCATTGATACCTTGAAAGAAACTCAAGGTACGATGTCGTGTTGTAACACGAGTATACCGTGAAAATATAAAGGAAAGGGACTTTTATTAATGTTCAATTACCTCGAATATTGGGAGCGACGACCAATTCCAGTGCAAATACTGAGAGACCAGGTTCAGTCACCCCGTTACAATCAGCCTGGGCATACTGAAATGCTCCATTCAATTCTAATAACGGGAGTCAACAGGAAGGGAAAGGACCAATTCAACGACGCATGAGTCTGGTTCGAAGAGCCAATTGGATCCAATTTCAAGACATCAAATCCAAGTCTTACTACAGGCCTCTTAGAAAATCTGACGCCAAGGACCAATTTGACCCAATTATGGGAACATCCAGGTCTTACTACGGGCTTCTTAGCCAATATGAGACCTGAATTGGTCGGGCGACTCAATGTGGTCCCAATTGCGAGGCTCCGATTCTGTTTCAGGCTGTTCCATCCTTTGTGCCATTCCGAGAACGTCCTTTCGGTAAAAATATCACTGAAAGGTAAAAACGGAGGAGAAAGCTCTAACGGCAGGAGCCAATTTCGGATCCAAGACGGAACATTGAAGAAATTCAGAGACTAGGGTTTGAGAGAGGAGAGAATTAAGGATTAAAGGGGAGGATAGGTTAAGAAATGAGAGGAAAGAATAGGTTTTTTAGAAGGGTCAGAGAACTAGCTTCATGCTTTGGGGCAGAGAAAAAAGAGAGAGAATTGGATTTTTTTTCTTCATAGGGTTTTGAGAAGACTGACGCAATTGTTCCTGAAGTCAGTGTTGTACTGGTGAATCGGGATTTTAATGAAGTAGGTGTGATTACTCTTGACTATTTTGTGAAATCGAGTTATGTTTGTGATGAAGAATTAAAAGGGTGTCTATAGGATTGAATATGCGGAGTGAATGAAATTTATTGGGTTAATCTAATAAGACAGTCAGTGGATATAAGATCGTGAGTATAAAGCGGTATCGAAGATTAGCAGTTTGGGTTGTTCGGGGTTCTCTGTAATGTCTAGAGACCTACCGGCTGGGGCAAAAAGGATTTTGACGAGCAGTCCAAAGACATCCTTATAGATTTACGGTATATTCTTGTAGTTTTTTATATTCCAACAGTCAAAAACTGATAAACTGCTTGAATATTAGCGAATCTCGATACTACCTTCTATAGCCAGACGCCCGGTGCGTTCTGGAGCAGGGATGCACGTAATACGACAACGACAGGGTAAAGGATGGATTTTGTGCCATTGCACATAGGTATACCTTGAATTCAAATAGCCACGATGACAGTCTTATAGGCCTCTCACTACATAATAAATCTCTATTAGAAATATGATATGGCATGTTGTCATTATAATCATTAAATCTCTATATGTATGGTAGTAGATTGATTTCTAACATACTATCAAACGGGACACCTAGATAAACTAGTGGAAATATGACGTTATTAAGTGGATTAAGGAAGCTACTCTCAAGAGTGGAATCTATATGTAAGGTGTTGGATGAATTTGGTTGAAAAAACTCCGAATCAGGATTGTATGGGAGGAAGAATAGTTGAATTATCTTAAGGAGCTCATCATGTTTATAAGATGGACTAGGTGCTTCTTTAAGAATAGCAATCTCTGCATATAAAGAGTATTAGTATTTCAAAGTTCTAGACACTTATCATACCTCAACCACTTATTATACACCAACTACTTAGAATCCTAGTATTTGTACTACTACAAAAACTCCTAAAGACTCTTTTTCCTAATTCTACTTGAATGTAATTCTAAACACCAAAAGAGGGCACACATTCTCGAAACAATAGTTTGATGTCTATCATAGAAATAAAAAAAGAGAACAAGGATGCCATACCCAAAGGATCCAAAAGTGCAATGTTTTAGTCGTAGGCCATGGTCAAATCCGTCCTAATTGGTTGGTATATCTCAAAGATACTCAGATAGTCCACTGCACTCTATATATTGAACGTTGCTGTAAATAAACATTCTCTTGGTAGCTCTAGCAAGCTCCCAACACAATGGACTCAACATAGTATGAAAACAATTAATAGCTACAATGATTAGTTACAATTACTTTTGTAATTTTTAACATATTTTTACTAAATATAGTACTATATATGATTAATTAATGGATCCAAGTTAGTTTTTTAGTTAGTTATGATTTTTATTATATTTTTAGATTATTAATTAGATGGATTCTTTAAATTCTTAGATTGATTGATTATTTAAAACTCTAAAAATAATAAATTTAGAAGGTCTATGATTTCTTTTTCCTTAAATTGGTTTAAATTTTCTATTAGTGCTAAAACTAGAATTTTTGTAGAATTTCTCTTTTCATTCTTAGAAATTATATCTTGAATTAATCTTCAATCTCAATATCAATTCAAAGGCCAATTTGAAATTTGGCCGTGATTAGTAAAATCTCAAATCTAATTACTCTATCTTGCTAATTAATTTTAAAATTTTGAAGCTTAAATTCTATTTTATAATTTAAATAGATTTAAAATATAAAATCTAATTCTTAAGCTAATGGTGATCTTTAGAAAATAGAAACAATCTATTTTTTGTGGTGGATTTTCTCCTCTCAATAACTTTAATCACTATTTAAAGTTGATGCTAATATTTGCTATATTTAATATATGCCAAAGGACTTACTATGTGATTATGACCATGATGGTACATGATTGTCATTGCATTGATAGTATCAATACCTATAATCTAATTATATAGTTTTATTAATAGAAAAAATTTTATGATTTTAATCATTATTTATTTAGATCTTTGGTTATAATTAGGCAATAACTTTAGAATCTTTAAATAATAACATTGGTTAGTAGGTAACCACCAAGCCTTGTATATAAGCACAAGTTATATGACACTTCAATCATCCTCTATCTCTTATAATCCTCTATAGTACCATTGCTTTTTCTTTGAGTATTTTGCTTGTTGCCATTGATTCATCTTTATCATGTTGAACAACATTTGGTTCTTTCTTTCTACATCTCAACCTCCAGTAGATGTCAATAACCAACCTTCAAATAAAACTAGCACTTCTTTTCTTCAAGAAGCCAATCATCCCCTATTCGAACCAAAGTTATCTTTTGTAGATCTCTCTAACTCTAGCATATCCTTCTCACAACCTACATCACTACAAAGCCATTGTATATCTGTGCCAATTTCAATACAAGATATTTTTGAGCCACCTATTTAATGGTGTCACTTCATATAACCTCCAAACTTTCGACGTTTAGGCATTAGCATTGTCGTGTTGTAACACGAGTATATTGTGAAAATATAAAAAAAGAGGACTTTTATTAATGTTCAGTTACCTCGAATATTGGGAGCAACGACCAACTCCAGTGCAAATATTGAGTGGTCAAGTTCAGTCACCCCGTTACAGTCAGCCGGGGGATATCGAAATGCTCCATTTGATTCCAATAACAAGAGTCAGTAGGAAGGAAAAGGACCAATTCACACGACGGATGAGCTTGGTTCGAAGCGCCAATTGGATCCAATTTCGAGAATCCAATCCGGGTTCTCTTACCCAATATGAGACTTGCATTGGTCGGGCAACCCAATGCAGTCTAATTACGGGAAAATGCAGGTCTTACTGGGGGCCTCACCTAATCTGACACGAAGGACCAATTTGATCCAATTACGGGAACATCCAGGTTACTACGAGCATCTTACTCAATATGAGACCTGAATTGGTTGGGCGACTCAATGTGGATCCGAGTACGGGGTTTCGATTCTGTTTTAGGCTGTCATATTCTCTGTGCCATTTCAGGGAACATTGTTTTCGATAAATGGATCTCTTAAAGGTAAAAATAGAGGAGGAAGCTCTGACGACGGGAGCCAATTTCGAATCTAAGCTCTGACGGTGGGAGCCAATTCCGGATCTAAGACGGAAGATTGAAGAAATTCAGAAGATAAGGTTAGGGGGAAAATGAATTTTGGGGGGGGGGTTTTTCTGAGATCGGGAGGATTTTTGGATCGAAGAGCTAGCTTCAAGCTCTTTTCAAGGTTACTAGTTTGGTTTTCATTAAAGGTTTTTTTGAAGATCAGGGATTGGAGAGGAGCTTCATGCTTCGGGTCGGGGAAGAAAAGACGGAGAATTAGGTATTTCTTCTTCAAAGGTTTTGGGAAGAATGAGGCAATCGTTGCTGAAGTCAATATTGTAATGGTGAATCGGGATTTTTTTAATAAAGTGGGTTTGAATACTCTTGACTGTTTTGTGAAATCGAGTTACGTCTGTGATTGAAGAATTAATAGGGTGTCTAAAGGATTGAGTATGCAGAGTGAATGAAATTTATTGGGTTAATCTAACAAGACAGTCAGTGGATACAAGATCGTAAGTACAAAGCGACATTGAAGATTAACAGTTTGGGTTGTTCGGGGTTATCTGTAACGTCTAGAAGCCTACCGACTGGGGCAAAAAGGACTTTGACAAGCAGTCGAAGAGCATCCGTATAGATTTACGGTATATTCTTGCAGTTGTTTATATTCTAGCAGTCAAAAACTGATAGACTGCTTGACTATTGGCGAATCTCCATACTACCTTCTACAGCCAGACGCCCGGCGCGTTCTTGAGCAGGAAAGCACGTTATACGACAAAAGTGGTGAACTCGACATGAAAGCTTGAGGTAGAAGGTATTGGATTTTGGTTGATTTTAACTTTATTTCATGGAAAACGAAAATAAAAATTTTGAAGGATTTTTGAGAGGAGTTTCTGGTAGAGATTCTTCTAAAAGACAAGGTATGCACATGGATCTGTCTATTGCTAGTATGTTTCAAGCCTTCTCATTGTCATTGCAGCAACAGCAAAGCAATGATCGAAAGGAAGCTTTGGCAACTAAAGCATTGCAAGCAGTGGTCAATAAAATTGATCAATTTGATGGGAGGAATATTTCAAGGTATTTAAGATGTTATGTTCGTGAAATGGAGTTAAATCGGGTTTCTGAGAAGAAAATGGTTGCACTATTTGGACTTGCCACGATACCGGAGATTAGGGACAACATTACATCGATTACGGATCGTTGTGGGAATTCATGGGAGGATTTTTCACATGCATTGAAAGACAAATATTTCTTGGAAGATACTGATCGCGTTACTAAGAAGCTGTTTCTGGGATGGATTGAACGGCCCAATAAGAATTTGCAAGCAATAGAGCTACTAAGGGAATTTGAGAGGCAGTACTCTCAATTATCGAAGGTAGAAAAATTGACATTGGAGCCGAACAAAGTTGATCTATTTCTTCAAGCTGCCGATGGAAAATTGCAAGAGAAATTAGAACTCCTTCTTGAAGACAAAGAAGAAGATGAAGGATTGACAATGAAGTGGAAGAACATTGAAGATGCGGTGGGGTTGCTTACAAAAAAAGAAACGAGGAAGGATAGGAGCAATATTCTGAAAACAGTACAAGCACCCAAAGCTCCAGTCTGTACAACACCACCAACAATGTCTACTGTTCAACCTTCGACATCCTTATCAAAGAAAGCAGATATGGAGATGGAAGAAATTATACGAGGAATGTGAGATCTTCAAATCAAATTAGCAATACTTGAAGAGAATACTTCTATAAACAATTCGAAAAATGTTTCAAAACAAGGATATGTACAAAGATGCATTTGGTGTGATGATGCTTCACACACTAGAAAAGATTACAATGAATTTAATAATATGATATGGCAAGGAATTATTTGCTGGAAAGATGGGAAGATAGCATTGAAAGATAGGGAGGATCTTCTTCAAACCAATTTTGGCAAGGGAGGAATGAAAGCATTGGTTCAAGATTACCTAAAAGAGCATGAAACAGCAGCACAAGAAAGTGCAAGTTATGGTGCTAGAGTAGATGATGAAATTGGTAGAAGTACAAAAACTACTGAGTTTTGGGCTTCTGCCATTTCTACAATGCAAGAAGGGAAATTACCTCGAGAAGCATTATTGAGGACTGCAGCTACAATACGAGGTAGAACAGGTTGGGAGGATCCTGTTGAGTCTCTTTCAATTCATGCGTATATTGCTAAGAGCCAACATGAAGCTTTGATGGAAGAAAAGAGACCAGGAAATTTTGATGATACTAGAGAAGGAAATTCTTTTAAGAGGCAAACTCGAGGAGACAAGGCTCGAGAGGCAACTTCACAAGAATTGCCTGTAAAGGATACCTCAGCATCATTGGGAGAAAAAACAAAGGAGACAAAAGATAAGGGCAAATCAATTGATTATAAACTACTTTCTGACATTGAAGCGGCAACAAATTTGAAAGGGGTGTTAGAAGAATGTATATTAAACGCTAAGGTGGAATTCACATTGAAAGAAGTCTTGGGAATTGCAAAGAAGGAGTTTCATGATGTTATCATTAACAGCATTAAGCGAAAGAGGTAATTAATGAGCGAAACTGGAATGAGTCATGCTATTGATACAAGAATATGTAGAGATGAAGAAGAGGTTGATATTGGTTACAAGCAACCAACAAATGAAAAGAATGGGTATAATCAGCGAGTACGTTTCGAAGATTTTAGTGACAAGGGAATGGAAACTTTGAGCCATTATACTCGAAAGCATTGGGCAAGGGCAACTACTGAGGTATTGGTGAAGGTAGGAGATATAGAGGAACCAATAGAAACCCTAAACCCTAAACCCTAAACCCTAAATTGGTCGAATTATTGAAAGAAAAGATAAAGATGAAAATATTAGAACCTTCATTTGCACCGTATTCTAGTCGATGGTTTACGGTACCTAAGAAGAATGGGTCACTATGGTTTATTCAAGATATGCAGCCGGTGAATGCTGTAACTGTTAGGAATGCAGGAATTGGACCTATTGTGGATGAATTTGCTGAGGCGTTTGCTGGAAGGGCGATCTATTCAATGGGTGATTTGTATTCAGGTTATGATCAATTTCAACTTGCCGAAGGAAGTAGAGATATGACAACGATGAGGACACCACTTGGATTGGTTAGAATGTGCACTCTTCCTCAAGGTGCGACCAACTCAGTTGCGCATATGATGAATGGGATGAATAAGGTATTGAGAGATTTTATCCTGGAAAAGACTATGCCTTTTCTGGATGATGTTCCTATAAAGGGGTGCAGAGAAGGAGACAAGGATGAAACTTTAGATACGAGGGGGTGTCGCAGATATGTTGTTGATCATATACAAGATTGTGAAAAGATTTTAACTCGGCTTGGAGAAGTTCATCTTACATTATCGGGTATGAAGTCCGTATTTGGAGTGCGAGAGGTTGTAATTGTTGGACATTTATGCGGATCTTACGGAAGAAAACCAGATCCGACTAAAGTTGATGCAATTGGAAGGATGAAAGAGGATTGTGGTTCTCTAACAGAGGTTCGCAGGTTTTTGGGTGCATGTGTATTTTATCGAATCTGGATCCCTCATTTTGCTCACATAGCAGATCCATTATATGAACTGTTACGCAAGGGTTACCGATTTGAATGGAAAGAAAGGCATATTCAGGCAATGCAAAGATTGAAGAAATTATTGATGTCACCTCCAATATTGAGGAAGGTTGATTATAAGTGCAATAGACCAGTGATTCTTACTGTAGACGCTAGTCCAATTGCCGTTGGATGGGCGGTGGGTCAAGATGATTCGAATGGGAGTAGATTTGCAGTTCGATTTGGGGCTAAAGTTTTAAGTATTCGTTAGCGTGCATATTCGCAAGTCAAAAGAGAACTTTGGAGAGTCGTTTCGGCTATGAAAGCTGAAAAGGACTATTTGATTGGGGCAATAGTAGTAATTGAAACAGATTGCTTGCCATTGCTTGGAATGATTATTAACTGTTCAACGCCAAATATTGCAATGTTGAGATGGATTGCTTATATTAAGTCACTAAATCCAGAATTTAAGCATATCACTGGAAAGGACAATTTCGTAGCAGACATGCTATCTCGAGCAAGATACGAGAGGGAGGACGAAATGGTTGAAGACATTGATGATGTCGGATTGAAATTCTATTCAATATCAAATCTCAACAGAGAAGACAAGCTATTTCTTGAAGAATCTTATGAAGGAGAATTATTGGATATTGGTCATTATTTGAATACCTTGTCTAAGCAGGGGAATTGGTCTACAGAAAAATTCAAACAAATAAGAAAAAAAACATATGGATTTTTACTTCGAGATGGATTCTTATGGAAGAGACCGAAGAAAGGAATTGGGATGCCACAACGAGTGATAGGCAAAAGGAAAGAAAAACTAAAATTATTAAAGGAGTTTCATGATAGTTTATGGGCAGGGCATAGAGGAATCTGGGCTACTTTTGCTAAACTCAAGGAACGATATTGGTGGAAAAATATGTATCGAGATGTGCTCTCATTTGTAGAGTCATGTGAAATCTGTCAATCGTATTCTAATATCCAACATCGAGATGGTCTTCATCCTACGTATCCTCTGGCTATTCATTTTAAATGGGTTGTTGATTTGGTTATTATGCCGGTTGGATTATGGCAGATGAGATATTTGGTTTTAGCTCATGAAGATTTATCAAATCAAGTAGAAGGAAGAGCATTGAGGACAAAATCTACAGAGGGGATTTGTAGGTTTTTGCTTGAAGATGTCATTTGCCGTTACGGGTGTGTAGAAAAAATCACTGCAGATCGTGGAGAATTAAATGCACAAGAAGCTCGTAAGTTCTTTGAAAGATGTGGAGTTAAACTATCGCTGACTATTGCTTATAATCCGGAAGGGAATGCGAAAAGCGAACGCGGTCACCCACCGATTGTGAAAGCATTGATTAAAGCTTGTAATGGGAAGGTTAAAGAGTGGCCACGGCTTTTGTCATTTGCATTATGGGCTGATCGAACAACATATAGTTCGGTGACAGGATATATGCCAGTAGAACTTATGACAGGTCAAAAACCAATTATGCCGATTGAAGAAAAGGCACTTACTTGGAGTATGCTACCATGGGAAGTTAGATTGACAAGATAAGAACTTCTGGCTATTAGGATTCGACAATTGGAGCAAAGAACGGAAGATGTGCAGATAGCATTGGAAAGGTTAAATAGAGCAAGGTTACAAAACAAGGCATGATTCGATAAGCAACATTGATTGAGACCAAAAGCAATCGAGGAAGGTGACTGGGTACTTGTTTATGACAATAGTCTGGATAATCAACATAGTACTTTGCGGAAATTTTCAAAACGTTGGTTTGGACCATATGTTGTAACAACTGTTCATGATAATGCGACTTACTCATTACGGGAGTTAGATGGTACAAAATTGAAAATACCAATTGCAGGGAAGCGAGTAAAAATATTTAAACGAAGACACGCAGAGATGAATATTGAAGACCTTAATGAAGGTATAGAGATTCCACAGCAAGAAGATGAAAGTGATATGGATAATGAAGGTGACGAAGACGAACTAGACAAAGACGTAGGGGATATATTCTGAATCAAACAGCAATTGGGTAAATTGGTCCATATCGGAAGATGCACAAGTTCAGAGGGGGTGGATGTCGTGTTGTAACACGATTATACAGTGAAATTAAAAAGAAAGGGGAATTTTATTAATATTCAGTTACCTCGAATATTGGGAGCATCGACCAACTTCAGTACAAATACTGAGTGGTCAGGTTCAGTCACTCCGTTACAGTCAGCCGGGGCATACTGAAATGCTCCATTCGATTCGAATAACGAGAGTCAGCAGGAAGAGAAGGACCAATTCACAAGACGGGTTCGAGGAGCCAATTGGATCCAATTTCGATAATCCAATCCGGGTCCTCTTATCCAATATGAGACTTGAATTTGCCGGTCAATGCAGTGCAGTCTGATTACGGGAAATCCAGGTCTTACTACGGGTCTTAGCCAATCTAACGCGAGGACCAATTTGACCCAATTACGGGAACATCCAGGTTACTACGGGCATCTTTCCCAATATTGGACCTGAATTGGTCAGGCGACTCAATGTGGTCTCGATTACGGGGTTCGATTATGTTTCAGGCTGTTCTGTTCTCTGTGCCGTCTCAGGGAACGTTGTTTTCGGTAAATGGATTTCTTAAAGGCAAAAACGGAGGAGAAAGCTTGACGGCGAGAGCCAATTTTGGATCCAAGCTTGAGGTGGGAGCCAATTCCGGATCTAAGACGGAAGATTGAAGAAATTCAGAGGATAAGGTTAGGTGGGATATAGTTTTGGGGGTGGTTTTTTTTTGAGGGGAAATCGGGGGGGAAGGAGTTTTCAAGCTTTTGAAAGGTTACCAGTTCGGTTTTTTTTTATTGGAGGTTTTTGAAGATCAAGGGAATTAGAGAGAGGAGCTTCATGCTTCGGGTCGGAGAAGGAAAGACATAGAATTTGGATTTTTCTTCTTCGTAGAGTTTTGGAGAAGACTGAGGCAATCGCTGCTGAAGTCAGTGTTGTAATGGTGAATCGGGATTTTTAAATGAAGTGGGTTTGAATACTCTTAACTGTTTTGTGAAATCGAGTTACGTCTGTGATTGAAGGATTAAAAGGGTGTCTATAGGATTGAGTATGCGGAGTGAATGAAATTTATTGGGTTAATCTAACAAGACAATTAGTGGATACAAGATCGTAAGTACAAAGTAGTATTGAAGGTTAACAGTTTGGGTTGTACGAGATTCTCTATAACGTCTAGAGACCTACCGGCTGGGACAAAAAGGACTTCGACAAGCAGTCGAAGAACACCCGTATAGATTTACGGTACATTGTTACAGTCGTTTATATTCCAGCAGTCAAAAACTGATAGACTGCTTGACTATCGGCGAATCTCTATACTACCTTCTACAGCCAGACGCCTGGCGCGTTCTCGAGCAAGAAAGCACGTAATACGACAGTGGCAACAAATTTGAAAGGCGTGTTGGAAGAACGTATATTAAACGCTAAGGTGGAATTCACATTGAAAGAAGTCTTGGAAATTGCAAAGAAGGAGTTTCATGATGTTATCATTGATAGCATTAAGCGAAAGAGGTAATTAATGGACAAAACTTGAATGAGTCATGCCATTGATGCCGAATATATAAAGATGAAGAAGAGGTTGATATTGGTTACATGCAAGAAACAAATGAAAAGAATGGGTATAATCAACGAGTACGTTTCGAAGATTCTAGTGACAAGGAAATGGAAACATTGAGCCATTATACTCGAAAGCATTGGGCAAGGGCAACTTTATAGGTATTCGTCAAAGTAGGAGATATAGAAGAACCAATTGTTGCTTTAGTCGACCATGGTTCTCAAATAAATCTCATGTCTAAAGATCTTTATAAGAAGCAAAAATGGCCAATTGATATGGAACATGGATGGACAATTTGAGCAGCTAATAACACACGGGGCAAATTATAGAGAGCTTGTCCAGATGTCAAAATTCGGATTAGGGATGTTGCGACGGAGCAACATTTCTTTGTTCAAGATACAACATCTTATCCGTTGATTTTAGGACAATCGTATATCACAGCAACACGGATGGAAACAAAAGTACTTGACGATGGTTCTGCTTATGCAAGGGTACGGAGCGAAGATGGAAGGAAAGCTGTACAATTTCTAACATTACCTCCTAACCATGAACGGAATCGAGATAGGTTGAGGGAGAAACCATTGCCAAAGATCGTTGAAGGATTTAAGGATTTTGGGGAGGTACCACTGTAAAGCGAGATTATGGAGGTACAAAAGATGATGTACTCTCGCAAGATGAAGGTGCCTTTAATGCGAATTTTATTGGTATATTGGAGAATGGAAATATTATGTATAAGAAAGTTGATGATTTTAAAAGAAAGGAAAGAAAAAGATTATATGATATTGAAGGACAATTATGCAAGTTAGATACATTGCAAGATGATGAGAGGATTTTAGGTGTTTATGAAGAAAATGGACTGGAAGATTCATTGGAATTGATTACATCTATTGGGTTAGGGGATAATGATAAGATTGTTGAGATTCATTCAAGAGAGGTTTATATCATACTTGAATCTTTTCAAGCACCAGAAGTCACTATAGAGACGAGATATATAACGGCAGATAAGAAGGAAAAGCCTGTTGCCAGACCATTATCAAAAGATTCTAAAGAACTAATGGGAGAAGCATCAAAAGAAGCAAGTTTAAGAGATCCAATGAGTATTAGACATCAGTTTACTAAAGAGACATTTGAAGAATTGAAGATTGGTTCTGATGGTTCTTTATTGCCGGAGGAAATTACTTGCTTCAAAAAGATGTTGGCTAAACAAGGTAGATCGTTTGCCTTTGAATCTAATGAAATTGGGTGTGTGGATCCAAATATTATAACACCTATGGTTATCTTCACTATACCACTTGTACCTTGGAATCTAAGATCGATTCCAGTACCGAGGGCACATTTACCTAAATTGGTGGAGCTATTAAAAGAAAAGATGAAGATGAAAATATTGAAACCCTCATTTGCACCGTATTCTAGTCGATGGTTTACGGTACCTAAGAAGAATGGGTCACTACGGTTTATTCAAGATATGCAGCCGGTGAATGCTTTAACTGTTAGGAATGCAGGAATTGGACCTATTGTAGATGAATTTGCTGAGGCGTTTGCTCGAAGGGCGATCTATTCAATAGGTGACTTGTATTCAGGTTATGATCAATTTCAACTTGCCGAAGGAAGTAGAGATATGACAACAATGAAGACACCACTTGGATTGGTTAGAATATGCACTCTTCCTCAAGGCGCGACCAACTTAGTTGTGCATATGATGAATGGGATGAATAAGGTATTGAGAGATTTTATTCCGAAGAAGACTATGCCTTTTCTGAATGATGTTCTTATAAAAGGGTGCAGAGAAGGAGACAAGGATGAAACTTTAGATAAGAGGGGGTGTCACAAATATGTTGTTGATCATATACAAGATTGTGAAAAGATTTTAACTCAGCTTGGAAAAGTTCATCTTACATTATTGGGTATGAAGTCCGTATTTGGAGTACGAGAGGTTGTGATTGTTGGACATTTATGTGGATCTTACGGAAGAAAACTAGATCCGACTAAAGTTGATGCAATTGGAAGGATGAAAGAGGATTGTGATTCTTTAATAGAGGTTCGCAGGTTTTTGGGTGCATGTATATTTTATCGAATCTAGATCCCTCATTTTGTTCACATAGCGGATCTATTATATGAACTGTTACACAAGGGTTACCGATTTAAATGGGATGAAAGGCATATTCATGCAATGCAAAGATTGAAGAAATTATTAGTGTCACCTCCAATATTGAGGAAGGTTGATTATAAGTGCAATAGACCAGTGGTTCTTACTGTGGACGCTAATCCAATTGCCATTGGATGGGCTGTGGGTCAAGATGATTCCAGTGGGAATCGATTTGCAGTTTGATATGGGGCTAAAGTTTTAAGTATTCGTCAGCGTGCATATTCACAAGTCAAAATAGAACTTTGGGGAGTCGTTTCGACTATGAAAGCTGAAAGGGACTATTTGATTGGGGCAGTAGTAGTAATTGAAACAGATTGCTTGCCATTGCTTGGAATGATTACTAAGTGTTCAACGTCAGATATTACAATGTTGAGATGGATTGCTTATATTAAGTCACAAAATCCAGAATTTAAGCATATTATTTGGAAAGACAATTTAGTAGCAGACATGCTATCTCAAGCAAGATACGAGAGGGAGGGCAAAATGGTTGAAGACATGGATGACATCGGATTGAAATTCTATTCAATATCAAATCTCAACAGAGAAGACAAGCTATTTCTAGAAGAATCTTATGAAGGAGAATTATTGGATATTGGTCATTACTTGAATATCTTGACTAAGCATGGGAATTGGTCTACAAAAAAATTCAAATAAATAAGAAAAAAAGCATATGGATTTTTACTTCGAGATGGATTCTTATGGAAGAGACCGAAGAAAGGAATTGGGATGCCACAACGAGTAATAGGCAAAAAAAGAAGAAAAACTAAAATTATTGAAGGAGTTTCATGATAGTTTATGGGCAGGGCATAGAGGAATCTGGGCTACTTTTGCTAAACTCAAGGAACGATATTGGTAGAAAAATATGTACCGAGATGTGCTCTCATTTGTAGACTCATGTGAAATCTATCAATCGTAATCTAATATCCGACATCGAGATGGTCTTCATCCTACATATCCTCTGGCTGTTCATTTTAAATAGGTTGTTGATTTAGTTATTATGCCGGTTGGGTTATGGCAGATGAGATATTTGGTTTTAGCTCATGAAGATTTATCAAATCAAGTAGAAGGAAGAGCATTGAGGACAAAATCTACAGAGGGGATTTGTAGGTTTTTGCTTGAAGCTGTCATTTGCTACTACGGATGCGTAGGAAAAATCATTGCAGATTGTGGAGAATTAAATGCACAAGAAGCACATACGTTCTTTGAAAGATGTGGAGTTAAACTATCACTGACTACTGCTTATAATCCAGAAGGGAATGCAAAAAGCGAATGTGGTCACCCATCGATTGTGAAAGCATTAGTTAAAGCTTGTAATAGGAAAGTTAAAGAGTGGCCACGGCTTTTGTCATTTACATTATGAGCTGATCGAACAACACATAGTTCGGTGATAGGA
The DNA here is from genome assembly GCF_059467195.1 of Physcomitrium patens. NCBI lineage: Eukaryota > Viridiplantae > Streptophyta > Bryopsida > Funariales > Funariaceae > Physcomitrium > Physcomitrium patens. The sequence continues at coordinate 78,463 of NC_143428.1, forward strand.
TATATACAAGTAGAACTTATGACAGGTCGAAAACTAATTATGCCAATAGAAGAAAAGGTACTTACTTGGAGTATGCTACCATGGGAAGATGGATTGACAAGAGAAGAACTTCTGGCTATTAAAATTCGACAATTGGAGCAAAGAACGAAAGATGTCTAGATAGCATTGGGAAGGTTAGAAAGAGCAAGGCTACAAAACAAGGCGTGATTCGATAAGCAACATCGATTGAGACCAAAAGCAATAGAGGAAGGTGACTGGGTACTTGTTTATGACAATAGTCTAGATAATCAACATAGTACTTTGCGGAAATTTTCAAAAACGTTGGTTTGGACCATATGTAGTAACAACTGTTCATGATAATGCGACTTACTCGTTACGGGAGTTAGATGGTACAAAATTGAAAATACCAATTGCAGGGAAGCAAGTAAAAATATTTAAACGAAGACATGTGGAAATGAATATGGAAGACTTTTTTGAAGGTATAGAGATTCCGCAGCAAGAAGATGAAAGTGATTTGAATAATGAAGGTGACAAAGACGAATTGGGCAAAGACGTAGAGGATATATTTTGAATCAAACAGCAATTGGGTAAATTGGTGCATACCGGAAGATGCACAGGTTCAGAGGGGGTGGATGTCGTGTTGTAACACGAGTATACTATGAAAGTATAAAGAAAGGGGACTTTTATTAATGTTCAGTTACCTCGAATATTGGGAGCAACGACCAGTTCCAGTGCAAATATTGAGTGATCAAGTTCAGTCACCCCATTATAGTCAGCCGGGGGATATCGAAATATTCCATTTGATTCCAATAACGAGAGTCAGCAGGAAGGGAAAGGACCAATTCACACGACGGGTGAGCTTGGTTCAAAGCGCCAATTGGATCCAATTTCGAGAATCCAATCCGAGTCCTCTTACCCAATATGAGACTTGCATTGGTCGGGCAATCCAATGCAGTCTAATTACGGAAAAATCCAAGTCTTACTGCGAGCCTCACTCAGTCTGACACGAAGGACCAATTTGATCCAATTACGGGAACATCCAGGTGACTACGAGCATCTTATCCAATATGAGACCTGAATTGGTCGGACGACTCAATGTGGATCCGAGTACGGGGTTTCGATTTTGTTTCAGGTTGTCCTATTCTCTGTCCCGTTTCAGGGAACATTGTTTTTGATAAATATATCTCTTAAAGGTAAAAATGGAGGAGGAAGCTCTGATGGCGGGAGCCAATTTCGGATCTAAGCTCTGACGGTGGGAGCCAATTTCGGATCTAAGACGGAAGATTGAAGAAATTCAGAAGATAAGGTTAGGGGGAGAATGAATTTTGGGGGGGGGGTTTTTTCTGAGATCGGGAGGATTTTTGGATCGAAGAGCTAGCTTCAAGCTCTTTTCAAGGTTACTAGTTTGGTTTTCATTAAAGGTTTTTTGAAGATCAGGGATTGGAGAGGAGCTTCATGCTTCGGGTGGGAGAAGAAAAGACGGAGAATTAGGTTTTTCTTCTTCAAAGGTTTTGGGAAGACTGAGGCAATCGTTGCTGAAGTCAATATTGTAATGGTGAATCGGGATTTTTTTAATGAAGTGGGTTTGAATACTCTTGACTGTTTTGTGAAATCGAGTTACGTCTGTGATTGAAGAATTAAAATGATGTCTAAAAGATTGAGTATGCAGAGTGAATGAAATTTATTGGGTTAATCTAACAAGACAGTCAGTGGATACAAGATCGTAAGTACAAAGCGACATTGAAGATTAACAGTTTGGGTTGTTCGGGGTTATCTGTAACGTCTAGAAGCCTACCGACTGGGACAAAAAGGACTTCGACAAGCAGTCGAAGAGCATCCGTATAGATAAACGGTATATTCTTGCAGTCGTTTATATTCTAGCAGTCAAAAACTCATAGACTGCTTGACTATTGGCGAATCTCCATACTACCTTCTACAGCCAGACGCCCGGCGCGTTCTCGAGCACGAAAGTACGTTATATGATAGCGTAGGTAGTCTAATAATACCATTGCATCAGCTTTGTGTCACATCAAATCTCCATCTACCTCCCTCCCAACCTTTGTCTACTAGTAGAGAAGAGTTTGTGCAATTTATAGTACAAAATGTTCTTTAGCCTCCAATTCAACGACTAAAGATTAAAAGGTTATCAAATTTTAGTTGTCCCAGTACATGACCTCGAAATCTTGGCCCTCCAATCTATCTTCTCTTATTTACTTGAGTACTTAATAGACTTGAACCATCCACACCAAATAGAGATCAAGTATAATTTTTTGGCAATCTTATTCCAAATCAAGCTAAGGTACCAAGGCAATTTCTTTCAGTAGATAGAAGTGAAGCAAAAGGATCTATTTGTTACTTTGAAGCAATATTTAAAAGATCCAATGAAGACGAATACTAGGGCCTCATTGCTTATCGAATACTTCCTTGAGAAGGCACAGTCAATTGGGGTCACAATCCATGGCTTCTAAATTACTCAAGGAAATTATTTGAAGACGAAGTCGCTGCTTACAGAAGCGATATAATCCTCTGTACTCTTTGATTCTGTGTCTTCTTTGATTTGTGTTCTTTTTAGCTATGTATGATATTTTAGTAGGTACTTTATGCTCTTAATATCACTTAGAAGAAATACTATTTAAAAAAAAAGAAAAATGGCTAGAATTTCTTGACATTATATTATTCGATTGAAGGAACAATTAGCACTTCAATCATTGGAATTCTCAGTTCTTCTCCTCTTTGGATTATCTCAGATGGTCTCCATGTCTAAGCGCAATTAACATTGCCCTCACCTTCTTATCATAAACTATTTTAAAATTGGATTAGAATTTTCAATTTTGGTTTAGAAAGTGAGAAAAAATTACAAAAAAATAGTAAATTAATAATTATTGTACTATTTATGCATTTGAGCTTAGTTTTAGGCATATAGACAGTTCTTTTTATTGGACATGCCAACTATTAATTTGGACTTTCCACCGCTTGTTCTTTGATAAAGTCTTTGATAAATGGTGCATGGTTGAATACTTTGCAATGAATCCATACCACATTGATATAGTTGAGATAGTAAATAGGCTTTTATCTACTAGAATGTCTATGAGCCATAACATTAGCTCATAAATAAGTTTTAGGAAAATAGATGTAATATGTAAAAGATTGGTATGTCAAAAGTTTTAGTTGAACATATATTCTACAAAAATAGATTAGTAGACTAGAGCCAAAAATTAAATAAAAAATTTAGACAAATTAACTTAAACTAGATTTGGTGCTATAAGATTATCATCAATGGAGGTTTTTTAAGGAAAAAATGGAGATTAATAGGATTTAAAAGGTTAAATAGAAAGTTGGTTATAAAGAAAGATAAATGAAGTATAATTTGAGTGGGAAAAGAAGAAGAAAGTTAAAAGTAGATGAAATACTAGGAGGTAGAAACTGGTGAATGAGAAATTTTAAGCTAAATTAATCCACCTTAGTTTTATTTTGTAGTCCCATGGCTAAATTCACTTATATATAAATATTAGATTTTAATTGATCCATTAACATATTTAAATCCAAGCAATTCACTAAAATCTTAGCAATGGAGCTTACTCAATCTTACTTCTCTAAAACTTAATCTAATAAATCAGCCCTCATTCAATGGTTAATACAACATCTTTAAGCCCTTCAACTCGGAACTTACAATGAATAACTGTGCACTACATTTTACAAGCTTTTCATAAACATAAAACTCACTCCAAATAGAAAATTAATGCAAAAAATATGGATTCTTAAAGATGCAAGGTTTATTCATTCATCCATTTGTATTCATTCATCCATAGATATCCTACATTCACCCATCTCATAACTATCATTCTTTCTTTCATCCATTGATTTTTCATCAAGTTTTTTCATCCAACTCATTAAGTTTCATTCATCCTATAACATTCAGTCATTCAAAGTTCATTCATCAAAATGTTCATTCAACCTTCAATCTCATCCATCCTATCCTTATCATCCCTCCATCATTTCTCTATGCTAACTATTATCCATTTATCTATAAATACATTCATCCAACTTCTATCCTATTTGCAATTTATCTCCAACAATTAGAATTATATATCCAAACTTTAAAAATTCATAACTAATTCATTCCAATTTGGATTTGAACGTGCCATATACCATTGAAAAGTTGTATTGAAATAGAAGAAATAAATATCAAACCAAAATAATCAATTGACCTCTTTTTGGCAGCTACAATTAAACCATTGCCATTGGTAAAACATCCAAAACTTGATGTCCAAACTTCAAAAATTCTTAATTTCTTCAATTCTTATCTAAATAAAAAAAATTAAAACGACCATAGAAATATATTAAAATATTTATACTAGAAAAATCATTAACTATGATTATCGGCATATCTTGATCAGGCACCCTTGCTCCAAGGCAATTCATCAAAAAAACCTCCAAAAATCCAAGCCAAATTTTGAAAATTCATAAGTAATTCAATTCTTACCCAAATCCACCGTGTAATGTAGATCTAAAAAGCTACTGTAGTCTTCTATAAGGAAAAAATATGAAATCATGTGTACCATCTTACCTCAGACTAGCAACCTCGATCCGATATACATAGGTAGTAACTTCACTTCAACTATACACTTAATCTTTGAAAAATCACATCTAATTCATTCCTTCACCAAATCATATGTCTAAATGGCCTTAAAAAGCTACTTAAGCGATCTACAAAAAAAAATATGAAGTTAGAAGTAACCACTTATCTTAAGATGGTAAATCAGATATAGTCATTGCCAACCGAATGAGCGCCTTAAAATCTCCTTCATCTTCACAAATTCATAACTTCTTGCTTATTTCTCCAAATCACAAACAAAAAATGGCTATAGAAAGCTAGAAAAAAGATATATAAGGAAAAAATATTGTGTATTATATTTTAAATTAAAATAGAGTCTTTCAGCCACAACAGCCGAGGAGGTTTTTCACCTGAGCTCCAAGACACAAAAAAACACTCTCTTTCTACATTCTAAGAGACTAAGAGAGAGGAAAAAACACTCGAAATACATACATGTCCTAAGTGAGAGAGAAAGCTTCAAAAGGGGGCAGGAGAAAGAGAGGAAAGAGAAAAGGGAGGGGCGGCCAAAGCCGAGCCACCCCCTTGAAACTCTAGTTGCGAAGCCTCCAAAGTCAAAAAGAAAGAACCTCAAGGGGCCTCCTTCCCTAATAACTCATCCTAACTTACTTTTTAACCATATAAAGGGCTGGTCCTTCTTTCAAATCCCTTTTCACCCCTTTAATTTATTACAAGCCCAATTACTCATCTACCTACTATCCCATTTATTACCACTTGATGTATCTTCGTCCTCTGTTGCATTTTCCTGTAATTTGATCAAAAAGTAATCATCCTCTTCAACTTGATTTTGTAACCTTTTTCACCTTCTTTTCATATTTTTTTGATCTTCAAAATTGCCACCAACTCCTTCTTTGACAATTCAAAATTACTTCCACTAATACAAAATATTTCCTATTGATGACATCTTCGCTAAGCCAAAAAGCTAAATTGATTTCTTTTTCTTTTTGTTTTATTTTTTTATATTTTTATAAAAACTAAAGTAACCATTAAGTTCCCTATAACTTTTTAAAAAATGCCATCTAAGTAATAATTCAAACCAAGGATGGTTTGAATAGCTGACAATCTACTTCAAAAAATATTGAACTCTTAGAAAGACAATACACCCCAACTAGTAATTTCTAAGGCTATCTTCATACTAATTTCCATTAACTAAGTTTTTTATTCTAACTAATATGTGAGTCCAAACTTTTGACTCATACACAACAATTACTATAATACAAATCATTATTGGCAAACAAATATATGACACACACAATATACAATAACATTAAGAATATTATATACAACTAACCATAGGAGGTTGATGTAGTAGTGGTTTTTGATAAAAGGTGGCTTCCACGATGCTAATACTGGTGGCAGTGACTTCCTATCCTAGTAACTATTAAGGTGACCACATTAATTTTACTGAATACATTAGAATTCTTCATAGTATCTGTCGATTGTAGGTCTTACCAATGAATCATTTCCATTACCATTGACACCACCTACTTTCATCAAGAATTAAACAGTCCCAAATGAGTACTATCTATACCACTAATATGTTGACTTTAGAATTAAAATGGTCACCTTAATTTTAATTCAGATTATCAATGTCATTACAATCTTTTTAAGTAAAGGTCAATGTAGAAGTACCTTTGGTGGCAGTTGTCTAAATAAAATTATTACATTTCTCATACAAAAAATAATGTAATAATCTTATTCATTCTCCACAATTTGAGGTCTTCTTGGAAGTAATATGGTGGCAATTCAATGGAAATTTTGACTCATCCATGAAGTTCTCCATCAATACTTTTCCATAAGGAGAAAGGATGGTCTCCATAACATGCTCCTAGTCATAATTTATCAATTAAAAGGATTACCTTATTTCTTTACAAATCAATCACATCAAATGGAAGGAAATCAAACAACTATTTCCAATAAATATGAAGTATCATTCAATAAAAATATAGCACATGGTATGTGTAAGTTGTCGTTTATCTAGACTTGAAATACCAAGCCTTCAAATGTGTATAGATAGGATCGTTCACAAAGAAAGATAGATTGTATGAATTGCTTGTATTGATGTCATAATTGGTCGCATTTATCATCTAATATTGCTCATTTCCATACTTATACTCTACCATTCTTCACTCCATCCTCACTTTTGCTCTCACAATCACGAAGGTCTAATTTCCTTCACTTACAGCATCAATTCACTACACAATTGCTGCAACTCTTCACTAACTTCAATGCTTATTTAATACAATTGGTAATTCAAACACAATTAAATTCTTTATTTCTTTCATAATAACTTCATTCACAATTCTTTCACATTCATTCAAATTCCATCACACATCACAATGCAATAATCTCCAACTTTACTCTCTCAATTACTTCACGGATTGATTTTAATACCAATCTTTATATTCACAATATTTCAATTACAGTACCAATATTCCACTCTTGCAATCCACAAATCTTCACAAACAAAATAATAAAAGCAAAAAAATAAAAGAAGAAGTACCAAGCTATCCCCGGCTCATAACTATCTCAATTTGGCCCATAATCATACTTCCTCAACCTTCTTATCCTACCAAAAGTCAATTGGTGGTTATCAGATTCCAATGGTCACACTCTTCGATATCCTAACTACTTAACTCCTAACTAAAACCTCAATTATTGTCCCAACTAGCTAATCACTCAACTAATTTATCAATTTATCACTAATTAGTCCATATATAACAACAAAATTTATTTACACATTCTACAGTATGGTTATTATGGATTTTAGTACACCTTGTTACATGAATGATTATATTAATGTTGGTGAAGAATTTCAATCTAGATCCAATAATTGTCATCAAGAAATTAAAATCTTAGCAATTATTGGATGAAATCTAATTGGATGAATTATAACAAATCACATCTATAAAGATTTTAAAGAAAGGCCATACAAATGATGATACCAAGGAGCTGTTAGAGACATAGTCCTTAGAACCTTATAGAAACAAGTTTCTAAAACCTTCTAGAAGTAAGTGTCTCGAACCTTCTAGAAGCTTCATAGTTTGATGGAAGTTGCTAGAGAAGCTTCTTAGTTGATAGAAGTTACTTAAGAAGCTTCTTAGTTAGTAGAAATTGCTTGAGAAGCTTCCTAAATAGGAGTATATATTAGAATCGAGGCTGAAGAGTTCTTTAGTCTCGACAACACATCTCTTGGAGCTCTACCTCACCTCTCTGGTGTTGTTCTTATACTCATTTGATTAATCTAGTTCTTGCCAGTTCTTCTTGAATTTCTTGATAGGGTACACCACTTATGTCGTATTACGTGCTTTCTTGCTCGAGAACGCACCGGGCGTCTAGCTGTAGAAGGTAGTATGGAGATTCGCCGATAGTCAAGCAGTCTATCAGTTTTTGACTACTGGAATATAAACGACTGCAACAATGTACCGTAAATCTATACGGGTGCTCTTCGACTGCTTCTCGAAGTCCTTTTTGTCCCAGCCGGTAGGTCTCTAGACGTTACAGAGAACCCCATACAATTCAAACTGTTAACCTTCAATACTACTTTGTACTTACGATCTTGTATCCACTGACTGTCTTATTAGATTAACCCAATAAATTTCATTCACTCCGCATACTCAATCCTATAGACACCCTTTTAATCCTTCAATCACAGACATAACTCGATTTCATAAAACAGTCAAAAGTATTCAAACACACTTCATTTAAAAATCTCGATTCACCATTACAACACTGACTTCAGCAGCGATTACCTCAGTCTTCCCCAAAACTCTACGAAGAAGAAAAATCCAAATCCTATGTCTTTCCTTCCCTGACCCAAAGCATGAAGCTCCTCTCTCTAATTCCCTTGATCTTCAAAAAACCCCCAATGAAAAACCGAACTGGTAACCTTGCAGAAGCTTGAAAAACTAGCTCCCCCCTCGATTTCCCTCAAAAGAAAATTATCCCCTCTTAAAACTATATCCCCCCTAACCTTATCCTCTGAATTTCTTCAATCTTCCGTCTTAGATCCGGAATTGGCTCCCACGTCAAGCTTGGATCCGAAATTGGCTCTCGCCGTCAAGCTTCCTCCTCCGTTTTTACCTTTAAGAAATCCATTTACCGAAAACAACGTTCCCTGAAACGGCACAGAGAACAGGACAGCCTGAAACAGAATCGAATCCCGTAATCGGGACCACATTGAGTCGCCCGACCAATTCAGGTCTTATATTGGAAATGATACCCGTAGTAACTTGGATGTTCCCGTAATTGGGTCAAATTGGTCCTCGCGTCAGATTGACTAAGACCCGTAGTAAGACCTGGATTTCCCGTAACTAGGTCAAATTGGTCCTCGCGTCAGATTGGCTAAGACCCGTAGTAAGACCTGGATTTCCCGTAATTAGACTGCACTGCATTGACCGGCAAATTCAAGTCTCATATTGGATAAGAGGACCCGGATTGGATTATCGAAATTGGATCCAATTGGCTCCTCGAACCCGTCGTGTGAATTGGTCCTTCTCTTCCTGCTGACTCCCGTTATTGGAATCGAATGGGGCATTTCAGTATGCCCCGGCTGATTGTAACATAGTCACTGAACCTGACCACTCAGTATTTGTCTTGGAGTTGGTCGATGTTCCCAATATTCAAGGTAACTGAATATTAATAAAATTCCCCTTTCTTTTTAATTTCACTGTATAATCGTGTTACAACACGACATCCACCCCCTCTGAACCTGTGCATCCTCCGATATGCACCAATTTACCCAATCGCTGTTTGATTCAGAATATATCTCCTACGTCTTTGTCTAGTTCGTCTTCGTCACCTTCATTATTCATATCACTTTCATCTTCTTGCTGCGGAATCTCTATACCTTCATTAAGGTCTTCAATATTCATCTCTGCGTGTCTTCGTTTAAATATTTTTACTCGCTTCCCTGCAATTGGTATTTTCAATTTTGTACCATCTAACTCCCGTAATGAGTAAGTCGCATTATCATGAACAGTTGTTACAACATATGGTCCAAACCAACGTTTTGAAAATTTCCGCAAAGTACTATGTTGATTATCCAGACTATTGTCATAAACAAGTACCCAGTCACCTTCCTCGATTGCTTTTGGTCTCAATCAATGTTGCTTATCGAATCATGCCTTGTTTTGTAACCTTGCTCTATTTAACCTTTCCAATGCTATCTGGACATCTTCCGTTCTTTGTTCCAATTGTCGAATCCTAATAGCCAGAAGTTCTTATCTTGTCAATCTAACTTCCCATGGTAGCATACTCCAAGTAAGTACCTTTTCTTCAATCGGCATAATTGGTTTTTGAACTGTCATAAGTTCTACTGGCATATATCCTGTCACCGAACTATATGTTGTTCGATCAGCCCATAATGCAAATGACAAAAGCCGTGGCCACTCTTTAACCTTCCCATTACAAGCTTTAATCAATGCTTTCACAATCGGTGGGTGACCGCGTTCGCTTTTCGCATTCCCTTCCGGATTATAAGCAATAGTCAGCGATAGTTTAACTCCACATCTTTCAAAGAACTTACGAGCTTCTTGTGCATTTAATTCTCCACGATCTGCAGTGATTTTTTCTACGCACCCGTAACGGCAAATGACATCTTCAAGCAAAAACCTACAAATCCCCTCTGTAGATTTTGTCCTCAATGCTCTTCCTTCTACTTGATTTGATAAATCTTCATGAGCTAAAACCAAATATCTCATCTGCCATAATCCAACCGGCATAATAACCAAATCAACAACCCATTTAAAATGAATAGCCAGAGGATACGTAGGATGAAGACCATCTCGATGTTGGATATTAGAATACGATTGACAGATTTCACATGACTCTACAAATGAGAGCACATCTCGATACATATTTTTCCACCAATATCGTTCCTTGAGTTTAGCAAAAGTAGCCCAGATTCCTCTATGCCCTGCCCATAAACTATCATGAAACTCCTTTAATAATTTTAGTTTTTCTTTCCTTTTGCCTATCACTCGTTGTGGCATCCCAATTCCTTTCTTCGGTCTCTTCCATAAGAATCCATCTCGAAGTAAAAATCCATATGTTTTTTTTCTTATTTGTTTGAATTTTTCTGTAGACCAATTCCCCTGCTTAGACAAGGTATTCAAATAATGACCAATATCCAATAATTCTCCTTCATAAGATTCTTCAAGAAATAGCTTGTCTTCTCTGTTGAGATTTGATATTGAATAGAATTTCAATCCGACATCATCAATGTCTTCAACCATTTCGTCCTCCCTCTCGTATCTTGCTCGAGATAGCATGTCTGCTACGAAATTGTCCTTTCCAGTGATATGCTTAAATTCTGGATTTAGTGACTTAATATAAGCAATCCATCTCAACATTGCAATATTTGGCGTTGAACAGTTAATAATCATTCCAAGCAATGGCAAGCAATCTGTTTCAATTACTACTACTGCCCCAATCAAATAGTCCTTTTCAGCTTTCATAGCCGAAACGACTCTCCAAAGTTCTCTTTTGACTTGCGAATATGCACGCTAACGAATACTTAAAACTTTAGCCCCAAATCGAACTGCAAATCTACTCCCATTCGAATCATCTTGACCCACCGCCCATCCAACGGCAATTGGACTAGCGTCTACAGTAAGAATCACTGGTCTATTGCACTTATAATCAACCTTCCTCAATATTGGAGGTGACATCAATAATTTCTTCAATCTTTGCATTGCCTGAATATGCCTTTCTTTCCATTCAAATCGGTAACCCTTGCGTAACAGTTCATATAATGGATCTGCTATGTGAGCAAAATGAGGGATCCAGATTCGATAAAATACACATGCACCCAAAAACCTGCGAACCTCTGTTAAAGAACCACAATCCTCTTTCATCCTTCCAATTGCATCAACTTTAGTCGGATCTGGTTTTCTTCCGTAAGATCCGCATAAATGTCCAACAATTACAACCTCTCGCACTCCAAATACGGACTTCATACCCGATAATGTAAGATGAACTTCTCCAAGCCGAGTTAAAATCTTTTCACAATCTTGTATATGATCAACAACATATCTGCGACACCCCCTCGTATCTAAAGTTTCATCCTTGTCTCCTTCTCTGCACCCCTTTATAGGAACATCATCCAGAAAAGGCATAGTCTTTTCCAGGATAAAATCTCTCAATACCTTATTCATCCCATTCATCATATGCGCAACTGAGTTGGTCGCACCTTGAGGAAGAGTGCACATTCTAACCAATCCAAGCGGTGTCCTCATCGTTGTCATATCTCTACTTCCTTCGGCAAGTTGAAATTGATCATAACCTGAATACAAATCACCCATTGAATAGATCGCCCTTCCAGCAAACGCCTCAGCAAATTCATCCACAATAGGTCCAATTCCTGCATTCCTAACAGTTACAGCATTCACCGGCTGCATATCTTGAATAAACCGCAGTGACCCATTCTTCTTAGGTACCGTAAACCATCGACTAGAATACGGCGCAAATGAAGGTTCTAATATTTTCATCTTTATCTTTTCTTTCAATAGTTCCACCAATTTAGTTAAATGTGCCCTCGGTACTGGAATCGGTCTTAGATTCCAAGGTACATGCGGTACAGTGAAGATAACCATAGATGTTATAATATTTGGATCCACACACCCAATTTCATGAGATTCAAAGGCAAACGATCTACCTTGTTTAGCCAACATCTTTTCGAAGCAAGTAATTTCCTTCGGCAATAAAGAACCATCAGAACCAATCTTCAATTCTTCAAAAGTCTCTTTAGTAAATTGATGTCCAATACTCATTGGATCTCTTAAACTTGGTTCTTTTGATGCTTCTCCCATTTTTTCTTTAGAATCCTTTGGTAATGGTCCGGCAACAGGCTTTATCTTCTTATCTGCCGTTTTATATCTTGTCTCTACTATGACTTCTGGTGCTTGAAAAGATTCAAGCATGGTATAAACTTCTCTCGAATGAATCTCAACAATCTTATCATTATCCCCTAACCCAATAGATGTAATCAATTCCAATGAATCTTCCAGCCCATTTTCTTCATAAACACCCAAAATCCTCTCATCATCTTACAATGTACCTATCTTGCGTAACTGTCCTTCAATATCATATAATCTTTTTCTTTCTTTCCTTTTAAAATCATCAACTTTCTTATACATAATATTTCCATTCTCCAATATACCAATAAAACTCGCATCAAAGGCACCTTCATCTCGCGAGAGTACCTCCTCTTTTGTACCTCCATAATCTTGCTTTACAGTGGTACATCCCCAAAATCCTTAAATCCTTCAACAATCTTTGGCAATGGTTTCTCCCTCAACCTATCTCGATTCCGTTCATGGTTAGGAGGTACTGTTAGAAATTGTACAGCTTTCCTCCCATCTTCGCTCCGTACCCTTGCATAAGCAGAACCATCGTCAAGTACCTTTGTTTCCATCCATGTTGTCGTGATATAAGGATGTCCTAAAATCAACGGATGAGACGTTGTATCTTGAATGAAGAAATGTTGCTCCATCGCAACATCCCCAATCCGAATTTTGACATCTAGACAAGCTCCATATAATTCACCTCGTGTATTATTAGCTGCTCGTATTGCCCATCCATGTTCCATATCAATTGGCCATTTTTGCTTCTTATAAAGATCTTTAGACATGAGAATTATTTCAGAACCATGGTCCACCAAAGCAACTATTGGTTCCTCTATATCTCCTACCTTCACCAATACCTCAGTAGTTGCCCTTGCCCAATGCTTTCGAGTATAATGGCTCAATGTTTCCATTCCCTTATCACTAGAATCTTCGAAACGTACTCGCTGATTATAGCCATTCTTTTCATTTGTTGGTTGCTTGTAACCAATATCAACCTCTTCTTCATCTCTACATATTCTTGCGTCAATAGCATGACTCATTCCAGTTTCGCTCATTAATTGCCTCTTTTGCTTAATGCTGTCATTGATAACATCATGAAACTCCTTCTTTGCTATTCCCAAGACTTCTTTCAATGTGAATTCCACCTTAGCGTTTAATATACGTTCTTCCAACACCCCTTTTAAATTTGTTGCCGCTTCAATATCAGAAAGTAGCTTATAAGCAATTGATTTGCTCTTATCTTTTGTCTCCGTTGTTTTTTCTCCCAATGATGCTGAGGTATCCTTTACATGCAATTCTTGTGAAGCTCCCTCTCGAGCCTTGTCTCCTCGAGTTTGCCTCTTAAAAGAATTTCCTTCTCTAGTATCATCAAAATTTCCTGGTCTTTTTTCTTCCATCAAAGCTTCATGTTGGCTCTTAGCAATATATGCATGAACTGAAAGAGACTCAACAGGATCCTCCCAACCTGTTCTTCCTCGTATTGTAGTTGCAGTTCTCAATAATGCTTCTCGAGGTAATTTCCCTTCTTGCATTGTAGAAACGGCAGAAGCCCAAAACTCACTAGTTTCCGTACTTCCATCAATTTCATCATCTACTCTAGCACCATAACTTGCACTTTCTCGTACTACTGTTTCATGCTCTTTTAAGTAATCTTGAACCAATGCTCTCATTCCTCCCTTGCCAAAATTGGTTTGAAGAAGATCCTCCCTATCTTTCAATGCTATCTTCCCATCTTTCCAGCAAATAATTCCCTGCCGTATCATATTATTAAATTCATTGCAATCTTTTCTAGTGTGTGAAGCATCATCACACCAAATGCATCTTTGTACATATCCTTGTTTTGAAACATTCTTCGAATTGTTTATAGAAGTATTCTCTTCAAGTCTTGCCAATTTGATTTGAAGATCTCGCATTCCTCATATAATTTCTTCCATACCCATATCTGCTTTCTTTGACAAGGATGTCGAAGGTTGAACTGTAGGCATTGTCGGTGGTGTAGTACGTACTGGAGCTTTGGGTGCTTGTACTGTTTTCGGAATATTGCTCCTATCCTTCCTCCTTTCTTTTTTTGTAAGCAACCCCATCGCATCTTCAACGTTCTTCCACTTCGTTGTCAATCCTTCATCTTCTTCTTTGTCTTCAAGAAGGGATTCTAATTTCTCTTGTAATTCTCCATCAGCAGCTTGAAGAAATAGATCAACTTTGTTCGGCTCCAATGTCAATTTTTCTACCTTCGATAATTGAGAGTACTGCCTCTCAAATTCCCTTAGTAGCTCTGTTGCTTGCAAATTCTTATTGGGCCGTTCAATCCATCCCAGAAACAGCTTCTTAGTAACGCGATCACCATCTTCCAAGAAATATTTGTCTTTCAATGCATGTGAAAAATCCTCCCATGAATTCCCACAACGATCCGTAATTGATGTAATGTGGTCCCTTATCTCTGGTATCGTGGCAAGTCCAAATAGTGCAACCATTTTCTTCTCAGAAACCCGATTTAATTCTATTTCACGAACATAACATCTTAAATACCTTAGAATATTCCTCCCATCAAATTGATCAATTTTATTGACCACTACTTGCAATGCTTTGGTTGCCAAAGCTTCCTTTCGATCATTGCTTTGTTGTTGCTGCATTGACAATGAGAAGGCTTGAAACAAACTAGCAATAGACGGATCCATGTGCATACCTTGTCCTTAAGAAGACTCCCCACCAGCAACTTCTCCCAAAAATCCTTCAAAATTTTTATTTTCGTTTTCCATAAAAATAAAGATAAAATCAACCCAAATCCAATACCTTCTACCTCAAGCTTTCACGTCGGGTTCACCACTTATGTCGTATTACGTGCTTTCCTGCTCGAGAACGCACCAGACGTATGGCTGTAGAAGGTAGTATGGAGATTCGCCGATAGTCAAGCAGTCTATCAGTTTTTGACTACTGGAATATAAACGACTGCAACAATGTACCGTAAATCTATACGGGTGCTCTTCGACTGCTTCTCGAAGTTCTTTTTGCCCCAGCCGGTAGGTCTCTAGACGTTACAGAGAACCCCATACAATTCAAACTGTTAACCTTCAATACTACTTTGTACTTACGATCTTGTATCCACTGATTGTCTTATTAGATTAACCCAATAAATTTCATTCACTCTGCATACTCAATCCTATAGACACCCTTTTAATCCTTCAATCACAGACATAACTCGATTTCACAAAACAGTCAAAAGTATTCAAACCCACTTCATTTAAAAATCTCGATTCACCATTACAACACTGACTTCAGCAGCGATTACCTCAGTCTTCCCCAAAACTCTACGAAGAAGAAAAATCCAAATCCTATGTCTTTCCTTCCCTGACCCAAAGCATGAAGCTCCTCTCTCTAATTCCCTTGATCTTCAAAAAACCCCCAATGAAAAACCGAACTGGTAACCTTGCAGAAGCTTGAAAAACTAGCTCCCCCCTCGATTTCCCTCAAAAGAAAATTATCCCCTCTTAAAACTATATCCCCCCTAACCTTATCCTCTGAATTTCTTCAATCTTCCGTCTTAGATCCGGAATTGGCTCCCACGTCAAGCTTGGATCCGAAATTGGCTCTCGCCGTCAAGCTTTCTCCTCCGTTTTTACCTTTAAGAAATCCATTTACCGAAAACAACGTTCCCTGAAACGGCACAGAGAACAGGACAGCCTGAAACAGAATCGAATCCCGTAATCGGGACCACATTGAGTCGCCCGACCAATTCAAGTCCTATATTGGAAAAGATGCCCGTAGTAACTTGGATGTTCCCGTAATTGGGTCAAATTGGTCCTCGCGTCAGATTGGCTAAGACCCGTAGTAAGACCTGGATTTCCCGTAATTAGACTGCACTGCATTGACCGGCAAATTCAAGTCTCATATTGGATAAGAGGACCCGGATTGGATTATCGAAATTGGATCCAATTGGCTCCTCGAACCCGTCGTGTGAATTGGTCCTTCTCTTCCTGCTGACTCCCGTTATTGGAATCGAACGGGGCATTTCAGTATGCCCTGGCTGATTGTAACGGAGTCACTGAACCTGACCACTCAGTATTTGTACTGGAGTTGGTCGATGTTCCCAATATTCGAGGTAACTGAATATTAATAAAATTCCCCTTTCTTTTTATTTTCACTGTATACTCGTGTCACAATACGACAGCGTGTATTTCTGTGTCCGTAAGAAGAGCAACCACTAACATCAATAGTCATGACAGTACCATCAAGCTCTACATCCATTGTTCCATGTATAATGACGGTTTAGAGATTTTCTAATACCAATGCCATTTAAAAAGGTGAAACGCCAATTCACACAATCATTATTTCAAAAAATAGTCATCTCAATAAATACTATTAAGGATTGACCATTAAGCCCAAGTATTGAAAGTCCAAATAATTTGGCACTAGAGTAAAATATGTTGTCGTGATATGGACCTTTTATTGTTTGAATGTGTGGAAACTTAAGAATATTAGTAGTACTTAGATGTATAAATTGGTGGCGTAATAGTGCTATGTTATCTTAATTTATAGAAAAATTAATTTAATCAAAAGCCACACAATTTAGATTCAAGATCATGTGGAAGACCATACAAAAGATTACTTGGAAGACCACGCAAAGATCATGTGAAGACTACATCAAGACCATTTAGAGACCATGTGGAGACCATACACAGACCATTTAGAGACCACGTTGTCGAGCGAGAGAACGTTGCTCCAGGAAAACGCTGGGTTTTTAGCTGCATTTAATTAGTCACAAAAGAGTTAAATGATAATATTTTCTATTTTTAGTAATTTTCCATAATTAGATTCTATCTAGATATAAATTTACACAAGTTAGAATATTCACCCAAGCCTAAACATCTTCAAGATTCTATAAACTTCTCTAAATTATATAATTACATCTAAATTTAGTAATTAACTAATTCTAGAATTTGCCTAAATTTAGACTCTATCCAGAATTCATAAAATTTCTATATTTAGAAAGGTGCAATAGCTCACAATTTTACTAAATATAGTTTCATCCAAATTTCATCCAAATTTCATCCAAATTTCACCCAAAGTTAGAATATGTCTAAAAATAGAATTATATCCAAATTTTGATTTCAATCAGAATCTTATTTTTATCTTAATTTAGTTTTCATCCAAATTTAGACTTTCATCCAAATCAGATGGATGAAACTGATAAGACTTGACAAAACCAAAAATTGAGACTTAATAACTTGTTACCACTTACTAAGTTTAGAAAGTTGATACCTAAATTTAGCTATTAGGTCCTGAATGTATTTTATGAAATTTTGATTGGACATGAAAACTCATTTTTTTTAATTCACAATTTTCAAAGGTAGCATAGTTTCATCCAAACTTCATCCATAATTAGTAATATGCTAAAAATAGATTTTCATCCAAATTTAAGTTTTAGTCAAATTCAAATATTATCTAATTCAGAAAGTTTGCTAAATTTAGGATTTTTATCCAATTTAGATGGATGAAATTGATAAGACTTGACAAAATCAACAACCATGATTTAATAACTCATTACTACTTACTAAATTTAGAGAGTTAGCACCTAAATTTATTAATTAGCTATTTGACACATCACATGAAACTTAGTTGAACATTGAAACTTGTTTTCTAGAATTCATATTATACAAAGTATTATGTGAAGAGAATAAACACTCATAATGAAATATAAAAAATAACATTAAAAAGTAAATTAGTTTCTCAACTTATGAAAATTAGCACATAAGCAATGATTTATTTAGAATACAAAAAGCGTTAGTACATAATCATTAATATACAATAAGTGAGAGTTAAAATACAATAAGTGGAAAGAAAAATTCATAAGAGTTAATATTCAACATACTAAGATTAGTACATGTAAAGTCTCAACATATGACAGGATCTCATAACTCATGAAAATTACACAAATTAAATGGAGAGTCTCAACACATGAGTATTCTCTATAAGAGATCTTCAACAAAAGAAAGCTTTACTAATACTTGAAAACATCAAGAGAGATTACAAAGAAATGAGAGTGTTATGAATTAAGAAGGAATGCCCAACATTTCCTTCACTTCACTATATATACTCTAAGCTCTTCAACCAAAATCATCTATTCCATCTACTTTTTATTCTTTTTCCATCCGTAAAGCATCTTCATCCAAACTAAGTTTTCAACGCTTTGAAGAATTTGGCAGCTTTTGACTCTACTTTCTTCTTCATCTTTATTTTTCCACCAATCTTTCTTCTTCTAATTTCTAATTGTCAACATTCGTCAACATTCAACAAATTTGTCAAATAGTCAACATTGTCGTATTTGCCAATTATCAACATTTGCCAATGTTTGTCAAATTGTCAATTATGTCAACTCCTTTACCTTGACTTTAGTGGAAAATCTACTTAGTAAAAGAATAATAGAACTTAGGAAAATTTAAAAGGAAGAAAGATTTAACTAGAGAAAAGAAAATAACTAACTGTAAAGAAAAATATTAAAACTAAAAGAACTTATAAAATAGGGGAATGTAAAAAAAGATAAGGGTTAATTAAACTTATAATGGTTTAATCTTCAAGGGAGGACATCGGCCACGACTTGAATTGGTTGGCTCGAGTATTGATTTGCATCAAACTAGTCTGGGTTTGAATCCCGCTGCTTGTATGAACGGTCAGTGCACCACATAGTATGGGAATTGCTAGTGACTTGGCAGTGAAATAGCCAATGAACACTCTTAAATCCTTAGTTTGTGACAAAGATGTGGTAAAAATCCTCCAAGATAAATGTATCATGACTGCGCAATTGTGTGCAGTTAAACATCCACCATATTTGTTCAACCTTTCCCTCTTTTACTTATTGTTATTATTTTTATACTATGAACTATTTCTCTTCACAATAACGTGGAAGAGTACGTGGCTTAGATTGAAGACTATGTAGAAGACCATGTAGATACGACTATTATCAAGTTTAGGGCAAGTTAGGATTAGCCAATGGCGACCAAGCCACCACAGGACATTCCTATAAGCCTATCTTGTTTTCTTATTGGTCAAAGATGGACAAGAGAGGGTACTTAAAGAAGGAGAAAAGGGATATGAAGCATGGTGTTTTGTCTTTCTAGTGGCATTTGAGTAAGGTTTGGGTATAAAGGTGCTCTCTAAATGACTCTAAGGTCTTTGGTTGCTTAGCAGGCTTAGAAGAGAGTGTGTGTACATTTGGTGCACCGTTTTGTGTAATTAACTTTAGTTCATGGGAGTAGCAGATTTTGCATCTTAGCTTTGAGTATATTTGTATATGATTAAGGACTTGGAATGAAGTGAGTTTCTGGAGTTCTATTATTAGCAAGATAAAGTACTGGTGTGAAAAATTTGAAGGCTGGATCCTTAGTGGAGGCAGAGATATGAAGTATTGAAGTGAAGGGGATCTAAAAATTTAGGTAGTGAAGAAGGTGCATTTAAAGACTTAGATCTTGGCGACCATCTTGGTTTTGATAATCAAACTTTGAATATACTGAGTGGGATAGGTTATCTTCACTCTTATGAATTTTCATCTTAATAGGGCCTATGATTTGAAATTTATAAAGAAAAGAGTAACCAAAGGTCAAGGATAGTAATTATGATAAAAAGTTCTAATTGTTAAAAAATGTGGTATGAAACCTTCTTATAATGTGTATGACCTATTAGTAAAATTTTAAAAATTTCAGAGAACAATCTAGGAGATATTGGAGGTAGAACTAGATTAGAGAAAATCCTAGGAAATAAAAAGTAATTTGATTAGCATAAAGGTTAGAACACCATATTTGTTATAATAAGAGATTTGGGACCTTCCAAAATAACAATTTGTTATATAAGTAGGGATAAACATTGCGATCTTGAAGAATGTATAAAATTAAAATAATGTTATGTATTGGAAAATGTGGATTAAATTGGGAGGTAACTACAAAAGCAAACAAGCGTTGATCCTCATTAATAACTTCAACATTAATAAAAAGAGTATTGTGAAGTACCTCCTTTATTAATAGTGATGACAACCACTATTATATCTTAAATTAGACTGCATTCTTTTATCAATGTTGTTAGCTCCATAGGGATTGGTTGGTACACTTCTATAATTTCTTGCCTCATGATTTCTCACAAGTAGTGCCAAATTATTATGCCTCAATAAAATACTCAATAGTCCCATTAGATATCCAACCGAGACTAGTTATTTAAAACTCACTTGTTCCAACTAATAGATTTAAGCTTTTGGCTTGGCAACAAACACCCCAAACTAAGAATGCTTATATAATTACCACCACTCTCAAAATCAATTACCACTAATTTCCCACACTAAAATAACTTTTTCTCCTCTCCTCTTACCTTTTTCTCCTTGGTTTCTAAAGGCATTAGTTTCCTAAATCTAAATAGTACCTATTCCATAGATAAAAAGCCTTTTCTTTTGCCTCATTCTTTGAAGGCATTCACATCAGATTCAAGATAAAAAGAGACTTCATTCACACCAATCTAAAAGATTATTAATCTTTTTCTATTTATATTGTTATACTTCACATCCAATATGTATTGAAAGGTGAAAAATATCCAGCTTGAATGAAGCTGAAATTGTAATATAGGAAAAATTTACAATTTTATTTAGAAAAAACTCTCCTCAACATCCACGTCAAACAATAGAACTACAAAAACTCCACATCAATATGACAAGAATGGTGATATTAATTTAGCTATAGTAAATTTTAATTTTTTATAAAAAGAAGAAGCCACAAAGTCACATATAGAAGCACATTTCTCTAATTTTTTCCCACAAAATAAAATAACCATATCTAATATTGGCAAATACAACTAGAAAAAAAAACTACAAACGATCATCATACTCCATAGGTAGTACTAGCATGCTAAAACTCTATATATACAAAATGCTACAACATGAAATCTAACTACAAAAGCATCGTATTACCATCCGCCAAACTTGCTTAGATGATTTGGACTTGTTCCAGAGGAATTGTAATAAGATATTTGTCTTGTGCTTTTCTTGGCCCTGGATTTCCAAGAGGTTAGAATAGAAGTAGTACTCTCCAATACCTTGTCATATTCCTCTTCGACCTTCCAATGAAGACCATCTAAAGAATCTCAGCCTTCATAGAATCTTTGCACCCTCTCATTTTATGAAGTGAGTTTTAAATATTGGATAAGAATTAAATTCCATCTTTCCACAGTTGGACTTGGGTCCGACAAGGTTTTCACAATCCAAATGGGATGATCAAATCCATCACACAATTTAATTGCCAAAAAACATCCTTCATAGACAATGCATGCAACTCAAAATGATGATAGCAGAAAATGATGCCTTTGTCCAACAAAATGATCAGTTTCATTGTAATCTTCACGAAAGTCACCGCTTTCTGTGAATTTGTCCTCAATTGTTCAATCAATCCAAGAAATCCACCAAAATCCATCTTGTAGAGACGTTACTATGTCCATTGGCTCCCTTAATGCATCTCTCATTGCCCTCCAATAGTAGGACAAGTACTTGTATCGCATTAGATATTCACCGGTTTGGTCCTCCTCTGTTTGTTGCTCCCAATGTAAAATGAACCGAGATAACCCCTTCAAAATTTCAAAGAGATTTTGCATTATATGTGGCTTTAAAGTACTTGGCTTCCCAAAAGTCCGTAATGACCTTCCATTAGGATCTTCCTTCCAAAACTTAATTCTTCCTCCTTCACTTGAAAGCCAATCGTCATCATGGCAATGGATCTTATACTTCATGAGGAGACAGTTGTGGCAGTCAACAAAGAATTTAAACTAGTGGGCCTCGATGTATCTCATAATAGCCTCCTTTCCATCACCTATGCTATCACTTGTGAATGTTTTCAAGTTAGGAACTTCCTCAATAAAGTGGAGAATATGGGAATGATTTCATTATCCATAAAAGATTTCAAGAAATGGTAGGATAGTTATTCTTCTTCAATTCCATACTCCATTGACCAAATAGTACTTCAATGTCATTATGAGTGTATCTAACAAGCATGAAATTCATGTACACCTTCCAAAAAATACCTTTTTCAATGAGTAGGGACCAAAGGCAAATGAAAAACCAATTTTTGTTATCACTACAAGCATTGTCTATTTGCACGTGAAGGATAGGAGGCAAAGATTTGGCTGGTGGCGGCTCCTATGAAGAAGGTGGTAAAGAACAAACACAAGCATCAAAACCTTACATGATGGCCTTATAGATGGAAGTCTTACTAGCACCCTGAAAAAGTTGGTGCAATGAAATTTTTGGCGGCTGTTCTACGTCTCAAAGAAGTTTCAAAAATAATTCCACGATGTAATTCACGTCATGCACAAACATATCCAAGTCATAATATGCATACCAAACGTCACCATGACTATGAGTACACATGCCTGTAACAGAGACCAATAACCTCATTAGTCCATCAAGAGTCTTCGTCTTATAAAAAAAGATAAGTGTTGTAATCTTCAAGTGATCAATCTTATCGTACATGATGGTAACACATTCATGGGACATTTCTTTAGAATGACCAAGGTTAGAGTAGTACAAGTCTCAGTGTGCCCATGCTGAATTTAAATGTATTGCCAACTTCCCATATTATAGAAGAGTACCCTTGGTACATGGCGAGTGAAGTTTTCTATGAAGATGGTATTGGTCATACATGCAGCATCTAGTGAAATTGTTACCAAACTTCTTTGCCCAATACTCAAGAAAACTGACTAGTCTAATCTTACTAACATTAGAAGTTGAAATTGGTTTTAGACCACAATCACAATAAGTAGGCGTCAAGAAAAGGGATTTGGTCCTTCCACTTGAAGTTAGCAAATAAGACTTTTACCATGGCCTTTTCATTGATAGGAAGAACTCAAGACTTGTGGAGCATATGATCCACATTCTTCGTAAGAATTGAACGCAAAGCAATTATTGTCACAACAATATGACTCCTAAGTTTATGCATTTCAATATTACCATGATCTTAAGCTACAATGCTAATAGCAGCGTCTTTGATGTAGCGATAGAAAGTTGATATGATGACACCTATAATGTGCATCAACATTGTGGGACAGACCTCTATCCCTCCAATGTAACAACATTTATTTCTATGGAATCGACATGGAACTAGTGGTGAACATTGAGCTTTATATGATTCTGAAAAAGAACCATTGATTTTGAATACATCCATGTACAAAGGATCTTGATCTTATCTTTGGAGTAATGCTTCATACAACTCATAGAACAACACATATTAGTACCTACAGTGTTGATCAAATCCTGAATAAGAAGCTTGATTGCCTTCCAAGACAAAATTGGATTGCAAGAGGAACTCTCATATGCATGTTAAGTATATCCTAAGAGGTTGATTTTTTGTTGCTAGCATAATATTATAGATGTGACGTTATAGGTGATGGTAAAGACTTACACCATTACAAAAAACTTGCATGATGGGCCAGGATTTGATAGAGTACCTCCACTCAGCTGAAGCCTCATTTCCAACAATAGATCTAATAATTTAAACATCAATATGAGTATCACCCAAAGGGATGGTAACATTTGGCATTGCGGTGGAGCAAAGTTGGCAGAGAATCCCAACAATAATTTCCACCTCCTCTGAATTATGCAAGGAAATTGTCTTTCCAACCTAAAATCCTCAGGAGACTAAATCAATCCATGGAAGGTCAGCATTTACTGGAATGTCAATTAAGATGTCCTTATTTGAAGAATTGTTAAGCGTCATATATCCATCCGATTGACAGTTGTCCATTGAATTTTGTATAATTAAAATAGAATGTAGAGTAAAAATTGATAGATGCTATAATGAATCCAAAACGAGCTTAGATGGAGTAAATATATACGAAAGACCATTGATATGCTTGAGCCCAAATGATTTTAGAGTACATCGTGGATACAAAACTGCAAATTTAGTTGATTTGAAATTGATTTACAAGAAGAGAAATTTTAAATTGGTTTAAATTTTTAATTAAGATGTAATACTCAAAATCAGCTTGAGTCGAGCTAAATCATAAAGTGAGACAAAACATACAAAATCATCTTGAATTGAGTTGATTTTTAAGTACAAAAATTATATTCTTTATCTGTTCGAGTCTAGGTGATCTCTTTTGCCAAGAGAAGTCTAATGCAATCAACTTGAGTCAAGTTGATTTTGAAGTGTATGACATGGTTATTAAATTACCTCAACTCTACGAGATGTTTTCTTCCAAATGAATATACAAGATCAGCTCGAGTTGAGCTGAGTTATTATTATAAGACAGACATTCTATATCAGCTCAAGTATAGCTTATTCTCTAATCCAAGATAAATACACTACACCAACTCGAATAGAACTTCTCTTCTAATCCGAGATAAACATACCACATCACCTTGAATTAAGTTGATTTAAGCATATGACCAGAATAAATTAAAGAAGCTCGAGTTGAGCTGAATAAAGTGTGAGACCTCGTGAAACAAAATCGAATCAATTCAAGCTTATTTATCCCAACATATGCGCCATATCTTTTGGAAGTCAAGCAATATGTTCATCATACAACAATTCATAGTAAAAACCAGATTTTGGATTTTGAATCGATCACCCCGAAATATTATATGTTGAACGAATCAAGGCACTATTGAATCACAAAAGACAAAGTGTACACATCAAATTTTTGGACATGATTGCCCTTGTTTTGGCCCCAACATTTGCTTCCTACAATCTGCACAAGGAATAGAAGGAATACGTAAAAACTTTATGATGTTGTGTTGAGGTTTGGCTACTATGTGAAAATAATGTGTTTATAAATTTATTGTATAATTTGTCAAATAACATGGTGAAAGCCATACTAGTATATTTTAATTGGTTATAGAATGTAGTTAGATTATTACTTCAAAAAGTGGTTGTTTAAAAAGACTACTATTAGAATTTTTATAACATTAATTTTTTTTGACAATGGTTTTTGAAGTTGATATTTTTAGTAAAAAACTTTACTCATTTAGAGGCATCTTTATTAGACATTGATGACCTTTGAAGTTTTATTTTTGTTCTTTTATTTGGTGTTTAAAGGACTTATTGTGAAAAACTTATAAGAAAAAGAGTTTGAGAGGATTTTTGGTAGTAAAGGGAGTATTTAGGGCATAAATATGGATGAATGGAGATAGATGATATAAATCTCCATTCCTATTGGTCAAAAATCATGACCAATGGGCTTTGAGGAGGCTGCCCGAGGCCATATTAGGGATTAAGGTTAGTTTCTCAAAACCATTCGAGTTTTAAAGGTTAAGGTCAAAAGGTTTACGATTTTGGCTATGGTTTTGGTAAAAGTTTTGTGTCATTTGGAGATTTTATGAAGAAGTTATGGGTGTTCAAAGTTAAGGTGTTAGTTTTGGATCTATTGTCACTCTTTGGAGCGTTGCGCATGCATACAGGTAGCAATTGAGGATAGGTGACCGCGACCAAAGAGAACACTTTTGCGGCTACACTTTTTATTTACTGTTTACTGGATTCCAAGTTAAAATGAAGGAGTTATTGGATTATGAAGTCAGTGCATGCAATCCAAGGGTAGTAAGTAAACAAATTTACTAGTAGTTGTCTCTTGAGCTATATCTTGAGCAATTTGATAAGGTTTTGGCTAAAAATTTTAGAAAATGTGTAAAGTCCTGTCAATAAACTTTTTGCATAAGTTTTATGAAATTTGGGTATTGGGTTCTTAAGGTATTAAGGAAATAGTGTTCAGGTGCTTATAAATTAGGATTTAGAATGTCTGCTAGGGTTTCAAAGATGCTAGAAGCTCGGAAGTGAATTTACAAGTAGTTTTTTTTGTGGTAGAAGTTAAGAATTTATTCTACCTATCCTATAAATTTGAAACAAATTTAATGGTTAGATCAAGAGTTATGAATTTCTAAAGTTTGGAAAAAGTAACCCCTTTCAGGAAGAAAAATGTTTTGAAGGATTTCAATATATTTTGAGTTTTTATACAAAGCAAAGAGGATTTTTTTTGGAAGCTAAGACATAACATACAAGTGAAATCTAAACTCTCTACAGCTAGATATCTGGTATATTTCCAAATAGTAAATCACACCATACGACAACGATAAGGTCGTCGACAGAGATAGAGGAAGAATAATCGTCCCAACAATTGTAAGCAATGTACGACAGGAGTAATGCAACCAATGTTTATACACAATATGTCTCTTGCCTGCTGCAATGCAAAGCACTCCACAACAAGTGACTTTCTTTTGCCGCCACTACTATAGAAAGCTATAGATTGATCGATTACCGTTAGTGACCTTACTTAAAGTGTACCCAAGAAATCTACCATTATGTTCCAGAGATTGCTACTACACCAAAGAAAATATTATGATGCATGGAAGAGACACAAGGTAGTCTACACCACATAGTCAACTACTTAGAGGGACACATACACGGTCAGATACTGTTGAAGGTACAAAATTTGAAATTGAAGGATGTAGGACCAAAAATTGATGACAATGCAAGAAAAACCTCAATCTAAAGTAGCCCTTGCCTTGTTGGTGGGAAATTCCATCGCCAAATTGGGGTGGTGGATATTTATAGAGCCTATAATGAATGAGCGGGAAACTCAAAACTATTATTAATGGAAAAAATAATGAGCGGGAACTACGAGTAATGAAAGAGTAAGTAATACTATTTATAATTTAGAAGTATAAAGAATAAAATTGTAGGATTTAGGGTTTAGGATTTAAGATTATTTTACCATTGCAACCACAATAGTTGAAAATGGATAGATAGGTTACCTCAAAAATTATAAAAAAAAAAAAAATCAAAACTTTGAGGACACCCTTGTAACTATGAAATCCTAAACCATAAATCCTAAAATGTATTATGGTGGATTATTTCACCATTGGATTGACAATATCCTAATCTCGAAGGGATAGCTAACCTATTAATTTGGAAACTCTAAGCCAATTAATCAATATAGAAATACTAAATTTTATTTTAAAATATATTTATCTCCAAAATAAGCCATTATTAGAAAAAACTAAATACATCATTAGATTTATAATATCAACAAATAAGGAAGAAAATTACTTCTAAATATAGAAATTCTTTTAAAATCATAAAATTCAACTGTAATTCAAAAAGTCCAATGTTCTATATCTTTCAAATGGTAATACTATAATAGAAGATTATTTCTTCATTGGAACCACAATATTCAAAAATAAAAGGGTAGATTACTTAAAAATTATAAAAAAAATATGTCAAAATTTTAGGAATATCTTTGTTACCCTAAATCTTAAACTTGTCTCGAGAAATAAATATATTTGATTATGGGATTCTATTGACAAGCAATGGCATCCTATCATTCAAATTTAGCCATATTCAATATCTTGCTTTACAACATAGAGAAGGATGCGTACATGAGATGTGCAATGTGGAAGGATATGAATCATTGAGTATTAGACCAAAGATTGGTGAACATATGGTTAAATTCAAATTCTATCAAGAGTTATGCCATGAAATTATGTCTCTGATACAAAAACGAAATCTTGATGACATGCTTGCAACTATGCATCCAGTTCATCTTAGACACATACAAATGCAATAGTTATTATCAACTTAGGAAGCATTACCAAACAACATACGTAATGATCATCTTCAGGGGGTTAAAATTGAGATGACTATTCATACAAAGAAAGTAGTTGGTGGATATTGACTTTGTTGTAGTTTAGACATTCTAAACCTTTAAGGCATCAAAATTGCATTAGGAGGCCCTTTTGATACTAAAGATATTTCTAGTGATATTTTTTTGAAGGATTTCAAGTTAAAATTGGAAGCATTCTAACAAGAGATTCAAGGAGATGATCATTATGCACCATCTATTTGGGTTAGAAGTGCTTTGACTTTTGTTTGTCAAACAATGGGATGGAGTGGCAAATATATGGAAAGCCAATTATGAGAGGAAAGGAATTGAAGGAGCGCTAAAGCATGCTGAAAAGCTTTAGGAGAAGACGTATAGTTTCAATATGATAGTTGGGAGTAAGATAGAGAAGAAATCCGTGCTTTAATTATGGATTTTTTCAAAAATGTGGATATATATCTACTCATGCTTAAGAAAGTGAGGGGAGGCACATAGTGGAAGAAAGATGGTATATACGAAGACCGTGTTGGTGTAGCACGCTATTTCATCCAACAATTCGGGCGTCATTGATGACAACATGTAGTTATTAGGATTTAGCTGTTATTAACATATATTAAATCACTGTATCTAATCAGCTCTACAAAATACTATTGAATTCCCAATTTGGACAAAGTTTGAGTAAAGTTCTACATTGCAAAAGTTTGACAAATTTGAATGCTAAGTTATAAACTTCTAAATGAATCTTCAAAACTGTAAAAACTAAATCCATAGAGTCACTTCAATTAACCTCTATTGCACGCTCTAGAGTACAATAAAAGCATTCTAGAATGCTATTGCGCTCTTTAATCCGACACCGTTTGCAAAAGTTATGAATGGATGAAGTTTTGCAATGAACTCATAACTGCAGAACTTCATCCACTCATAACTCATCCATACGGTGTCGGTTTGAGGACCACAAGATGAATCTGCGATGCTCAAATAATGCACTACATTGTGAAATAAGTATAGTTCACAAAAAACGTCAAAAAAGCTAACATCACCTGCCAACACACAGTCTCTAAAAAGTCAATAACCCTAGTTCAAAATCTATGACATTGTATCGGAATCTGACCACACCAATGAATTCGCAATCATTGAAAATAGAAGGGTGGGTAACTTCAAAACTTAAAAATAAAAAGTCAAAAATCCAATAACACACTCATATAACTCTATCTCCAAACTTTTAAACCTAACATGAGGAGTAGGTCCCTTTAAGAATGCAATTCAACAACTTTGAAAACCTAAAGGACGCCGTTGTATTCCCAAAACCCTAACCCTAACCCTAAATCCTAAACCAAAGACTTCTTGTAAAGAACTATCACTTATTCAACTTCCAAACAAGCCACTTCAATTCTCTAATTTTATAATTTAAAGATGGTGAACTCATAACAAAGAAGTCCCAAAGTAAGAAATAGTTCCATGTACTAATGTCAAGGACAAGAACTCGATGAAAGCTAAAGAGTAAGTGAGACTTTTCTCAAAAAGAAATAGGACAAAATAGAAATATGTATATTAAGAAAGAAACTGGAATGGCTATTGCCAAAATACAAGAAAACTAGAGACCCTTGAAACTTAGACTAGAAGCAAGAAAGGAGTTGACAAGAGTGAAGAGGGCTTCACTCTTGCCTCTATATATACTATCTAACTAGAAGCCACGTGGCGATGTTCTATAAGACCTCCAATATATGTTGACTTTCTAGGCCACATGCCTTTGCTTGCAAGGCAAGTTTTCTATGGATGGACCACGTAGTTAGCTTGTTCTTTAAGCTTCCAACATGTGTGGCACATGGCTAACTTGTTGACCAAGTTTCTAACCTAAAAGTCAACTATAGACTCCTATAAAGTCAAAGCAGCGTCTATGAAGCTTCTAAGAAGCTTCTCTAGAAGATATTACACAATTAACCTACTTTTATCTACTTTTACATACTTTTATCTATTCATATAGGTAATTATATGTATGTCCGTGACATTACCCCCCCTTCTAGGGACGAGTTCCACGAGGAGCGGTGATTATATATTGAGAAAATCTAATATGCGGCGAATTGTATTTGCTACATACTCTGATCTTTGTTCTCTTCGAAGATAGTTGATGGGTCCTCTTAGCCATCGATAGTGTCCCATTCCAGGGCGAGAAGACCACCCTGTTATTTGATCACTGTTGAGGCCTTCATAACTTCCTTCAAATAATACATTTGAAACACCATCAGGAGTCGTTTCTATCTCCAATAATATCACCAAACATCGAGAATCTCTTCCAAGGTCGTGATACCAAACGCGTTGTATCTCACCATCTATTCGAGGAAGAACATGTCGTTCTTGAGGATCTTCATCTCGGTTGCGTCGTCTTGAAGGTTGTGACAATCGTAATGTCTCATCCGGTAAGTCAACAAACGAAGGTTCTTGAGTTGAATCCGCTGGTTGTTGGCTCTCCATCTAATTAGCGTCACAAATGCAAAGAAGTTACAAACAAGGATAGGAATTTGAATGTTATCTTGCCTCAATCTTGTCTCTTTTATAAGAGAGGTTTTCATCTTGGTTTTGATGGATGTCGTTGATGAAAAACTTTGACTTTAGCTGATGCATTTGCTAGATTCCTGGATGGCTCCCATGTGCGCTCACTAATATCATATCCGCGCCAATGAACAAGATATTCTAGCTTATTTCGGCACCGCCTTGAGTCTAATATCTCTTCCACCTCAAATTCTTCATTATTATCTACTTCTATAGGAGGCGGTGGCATTTGTCTTCTTCCTTGTATATCCACTGTCTTATATGGTTCAAGAAGAGACACGTGGAATACAGGATGGATCTTCATTGACTCCGGTAGATGTAACCGATATGCAACTGGGTTGATCTGTTCAGAAACAGAAAAGGGGCCAAGCCTACGATAGTCCAATTTGTCACAAGGTCGAGTGGTCTTGATATTGCGACGAAGTAGCCATACCTTATCACCCACGTTGAGTTGTGGTTGCTCTTTACGATATACATCTGCATTTATCTTTTGTCGTTCTTGAGCTTTCTTCAACTGCGCCTTCATTATTGCATGTAACTCTGACAACCGATTTGCCATATCTTCTGCTGCAGGATTATCAACTTTTGAAAAATCAAAAGTATCAAGTCGTGGATGATAGCCATAATTGGCAAAGAAAGGTGTTTGTTGCGTGGAGGAATGTACCGTATTATTATAAGCAAACTCTGCCAATGGCAGAAGGTTTGTCCAATCATCTTGTTGGTAGTTGATGGTACACCTTAAATACTGTTCCAAGACTTGGTTTACGCGCTCTGTTTGTCCATCAGTTTGAGGATGGAAAGCTGAAGATAGCTTTATGTCCACTTTTAAAATCTTGAAAAGAGTCCTCCAGAATCTCGACACAAATTGAGTTCCCCTATCCGATATGATATCTTTAGGTAATCCATGATAGCGATAGATATTATCAATGAAAAGCTTAGCTGTTTCTTCACCTGTGATAGATTTTGTACATGGCATAAAATGTGCCATCTTGGTGAAACGATCTACTATCACAAATATAGAATCATAAGATCTTGAGTTTGGAAGATCTGTGATGAAATCCATAGAAACAGAAGACCATGGTTGTTCTGGTATAGGTAATGGCTGAAGAAGTCCGTAAGGTCGATGTCGAGGAATTTTTGATCTTGAACAAATATCACATGATTGTACAAAGTCTTTGACTGACTTCCACATTTGTGGCCACCAAAAATCTCTTGATATGAGTTCCAGAGTCTTATTATATCCAAAGTGCCCTGCTGCTGGAAAGTCATGACGTGCTTGAAGAACACGCAAACGTGCTTTTCCTTCTGGAACATATAGGCGTCCTTCAAAATATAATAGATTATTCTTGAACTCGAACTTAGAAGAATCATGAGACTTGGAAGAATTATTCTCGATATCATGAACAAGAGGGTCTGAGGACATACTGGACTGGATTTGCTTGAGAAAAGTTGAATCAACAGTCAATGTTGATTTCACTGCTCGGAGATGAAATTGCTCCGGTTTCAAGAGGACCGTTCTTTGTTGCTCAAAAGCTGCATCTCCTTCTTTTGGTGCAAAATAAGAACGTCTAGACAGGGCATCGGACAAACCTTGTTGTTTTCCTGGCCGATAAGTGATAATGAAGTCGAATCTTGACAAAGACATACTCCAACGAGCTTGACGACGATTCAACACGCGTGCTGACATGAAATACTCGAGGTTCTTGTGATCTGTATACACAGTGACTGGACTAGAAGCGCCTTCTAGATAATGACGCCATTCTTGAAAGGAATCCACGATCGCAAGAAGTTCTTTATCGTGGATCTCATAATTGATCTCGGCTGCTGAGAATTTTCTTGAATGAAAAGCTATCGGATGAAGTTTGTCATCTGTTCCCATTTGTGATAAAACTGCACCCAAGGCAAAATCCGATGCGTCTGTTTCCATAAAAAATACCTTGGAAAAGTCAACACGATATAAGACTGGTGCAGAGACAAACGATGTCTTCAAGGCTTCAAATGCTGCTTCCGCTTCTTGATTCCATTGAAATTTATCTTTACTAGTCAAGCGTGTAAGTGGAGCTGCAACTCGTGAGAAGTCTTTGATGAAGATCCGATAGTAATTGGCAAATCCCAAGAAACATTGGACATCTCTTACAGTCTTTGGAATCTTCCAATCCATGATTGTTTGGACTTTCTTAGAATCCATCATGAGACCATCATTTGAAATGATGTATCCTAAAAAGTCAACTTGAGTAGTGTGAAATACACACTTTTCCATCTTGGCGTACAATCCTGCATCTCTAAGTTTTTGTAATACTTGACGAACATGTATTTCATGTTCTTCAACGTTCTTGGAATAGATCAGGATATCGTCTAGATAGCAGACGACAAAATTGTCTAAGAATTCACGAAATACATCATTCATGAGATGTTGAAAAGCAGCTGGTGCATTCGTGAGTCCAAAAGGCATGACATTGTATTCAAAGTGTCCGTACCTGGTTCGAAACGCAGTCTTCCATTCATCTCCTTCTTTGATCCGTACTAGATTATATGCTCCTCTTAGATCTATTTTTGTATAGATCTTAGCTTGATTTAACTGGTCAAGGAGTCCTGATATCAAAGGTAATGGATACCTGTTCTTGATTGTGATCTTGTTGAGTCCTCGATAGTCAACACACATTCGTAAAGATCCATCTTTTTTCTTTACGAATAAAATTGGAGCTCCTGCTGGAGATTTTGAATGACGTATGAAATTCTTCGCTAAATTCTCGTCAATATATGTCTTGAGTTCAGCCAACTCATCTTGCGATAAACTGTAAATTGGTCCAAATGGTGGCTGAGTTCCTTCCTTGAGATCGATTGAACAATCGTATGGGCGATGCTCAGGAAGAATATCTGCATTCTTTTTCTCAAAAACGTCTTGATAATCCTGATATTGACTTGGAATGCCACTTGAAGTCTTTACGCTTTCAGAAATAGGTGCAGCATAAATAGCAAAAGTTGATCCTTCTTTTGCTGCGTGTATAAATGCTTTTGCACCTATAAGTGCGGGTTTTTCTATACCAGACTCATGGTTTTTTACTTGATTAATAGAACTGTTACTAATGCTCCGAGGAAAATCAAGTTTACGAGAAATCCAATCTATTCGAGGATTATACTTTTCTAACCATGATAAGCCTAAAATTACTGGATTAGAGGGAGATCTAATTATATTAAAAATTACGCAACTACTATGACCATTTATTACTACATCTACAGGAAGTGTTTCGTGAGTTACATCTCCAGAAGACAACGGACGACCATCTATAACTTCTACGTGTACAGGTTTAGTTTTTTGTATTAATGATATTCTATGACATCTAGCAAATTCTTCATCTAAAAAACAAGCTGAGGCTCCTGAATCTATCAAGGCAGAGGCTTTGTAATTATTAGGTCCTAAACGCACATCTATTATAAAACAAGGAGATGGTTCTGAGGAGAGGATAGGACCTTCATTAGAAGTTGTACAAGATTCCAGCCGCACGGTCCCTATTGTAGCTGGACGTACTCGTTTTCCGACATACTGTCTTCTTTCACAGTCGTACTCCTCATTTTGTAGTTACGTCGCTTCTTTGGACAATGTTGAGCAGTGTGCTTAGGTTCTCCACAATATAAGCACAATCCTCCTTGTCGACGACGAGACTTTTCTTGCTCAGTAAGAGGTTTGAAACGTACCGCATCAATTTGCATATCCTCTACTTCCGAAGGTATGTGTTGAGGAGACGTCGGTGTTGCCATTGAATTGTAGTAACGTTGAGGCCCACTTGTACGACTCTCGGATCGAAATTCAAAAAGTCGATTGTCGCACTTCACAGCAAAGTCAATTGCTTGACTCAATGTTTGAGGATCAGGTAAATTAAGCATCAATTTCTTTACCTCATATTGTAATCCGTAGAGAAATTGACTCACAAGTGCGGCATCATCCCACTTGATATCAGTTGCAAGTTGTCGAAATTGCGAAGCATATAATGTTACTGATCGATTGCCTTGTCGCAAAATACGGATCTTGTTGGTTGCAACACGAATTGCATCATGTTCTCCAAACATGGATCGAAACTCCGCCAAAAAAGCCTCCAGATTATCCAATATTGGATCTCGTCGTTCAAGAAAAGATGAAAACCATGACAATGCTGAACCTGAAAGGAGTGTACCAATGAATCTAACTTGTGACCCTGGAGTTGGATAGCTCTGGGGTTGAAGTTCAATTACTAGTTGGACCTGATTGATGAATCCTCGAAACTTGGATCTGGTACCATCAAACTTCTCGGGCAAGGCAACTCTCGGTTCTCTAACACTCGAAGGGTGTTCCATTCTGGGAGAAGGGACATGGTTTGGTGTAGATGTTGAAGCAGCCCCAATCATCTCTATATCTTCACTTCCTACCATTCTTGTTGCTCCTTGTGGTGGTAAATTGAGTTGATGCATCGCAAGCATTAACTCCCTCAATTGCTCTTGCATCTGTGCCATTGCACTCTTCATTTCAACAAGCTCTGCCATAGTAGCACTTAGAAAAGAGAAGATGTCTAATAACGCTCAAAACAAATAGAAGAGAGGAATTGATAACAAAGAAAATACTAAGAACAATATCAGTTTAAAAGAGGGTAATCCGCAACTTCTAATGCGCTTATGTCTTATCAAGAAAAAGGGGTAATCCACTCTTAATCAAGAAAAGACAAAGCTCTGATATTGTAAGTGTACTCTTGTCAATCTGTCAAGGACAAGAACTCGATGAAAGCTAAAGAGTAAGTGAGACTTTTCTCAAAAAGAAATAGGACAAAATAGAAATATGTATATTAAGAAAGAAACTGGAATGGCTATTGCCAAAATACAAGAAAACTAGAGACCCTTGAAACTTAGACTAGAAGCAAGAAAGGAGTTGACAAGAGTGAAGAGGGCTTCACTCTTGCCTCTATATATACTATCTAACTAGAAGCCACGTGGCGATGTTCTATAAGACCTCCAATATATGTTGACTTTCTAGGCCACATGCCTTTGCTTGCAAGGCAAGTTTTCTATGGATGGACCACGTAGTTAGCTTGTTCTTTAAGCTTCCAACATGTGTGGCACATGGCTAACTTGTTGACCAAGTTTCTAACCTAAAAGTCAACTATAGACTCCTATAAAGTCAAAGCAGCGTCTATGAAGCTTCTAAGAAGCTTCTCTAGAAGATATTACACAATTAACCTACTTTTATCTACTTTTACATACTTTTATCTATTCATATAGGTAATTATATGTATGTCCGTGACAACTAATCCTAAGGAACAACATCCTTGAGATCACAATCTTGAATTCAAACTTAAACCATTTTCTTGATATATTTTAAAAAATCAAAATTTTCTTCTCTTAAGTTTTTTGCATTGTTCTTATAATTAACTTGCATTGGCTTGGATTGAAATTTTTTATAGTCATGTAATAAGTGACATCAAATTGATGATATATGTGTGATTAAAAACTTCCATTCACCACAAACTTATTATATTTTCATTTACCATATTTATACCACGTTTTGAATATCAAGCCCAATCACCACACCATGTCATGAAAACACTCCAAATGATAAGAAGATGAAAGTGCCTTTCTTAGGAAATGTTTGAATTGAGTACTTCTTGAACTTCAAAATTAGCATTTAATTTCTATTTGAAAAGATTGTCTTTTTATGTTGTATGTTTTTCATCCATGCATCAAATGATCAGTATATCTGGCATGCACCATGGTACAAGTGCCCACTTTCAGTCTATATGGTTAGTTTAATTTAGGCTCTCAAATTCACTCAGCAAGTATTTGAGAAAAACAAATATAAAAATTCAGCCAATTTCCAGAGATCCACTGGCTGTGATCATGGGTTCCCGTGAGATTAGTTCCGACGGTAGGGAGGAAGCACTCAATGCTGACTGGAGCAAGGGATGACGAGGCAGGCTGCCTGCTGAGAGTCGTGAACTGGTGATGGCGGCATTTGCACTGCTCGTTTTTTTTCGGGGTAGCTCTGTTGGGGGTGTGTAGAACTAGGATTTTATGAATTGCCTGTCTCTGCTGTGCTTGGCCATCTCTCTCTGCGTCCTCAGTCAGTCTCCTTCTACATCATCGCGGCCTTCTCTCTGCCCTCTCCCTCTCCCCTGCCTGCTTCCCACCCCTCCTCCTGCCCTCCTTTCGATGCCACATCCGTTGCCCCCATCTTTCCTCATTTCTCTGCTTCGATCACTCTTCTTCTCCTGTCCCCGTCCCTCCTTCATGTAGCCCTCCTCTCTGTCTCTGTTTCGCGTCCTTCTCTTCTCTTGCTCTTACCCACCCCCCTCTCATTGTTCCCTTTTCTTGGCATTTTTCTGCAGGAGTTAGCACGCCCTCATTTTCCACCTTCCCAGCGATTTCAAGTTATGGAGGCCATGGCTCCTGATGAGGTAAGTTCATGAAATGTTTGGAGTTCATTATTATGCACAAATTAGATTCAAATGTGGATTTTAGATCGGGGTTCTGCTGTGGTTTAAGCTTAGGTTTACAGCAATGTTTTTGCTGAGATATTAAGCAGCATTTACTGTTGGGTCCCCCCTTCTTCAGATGGACCAAGATTATCGCCAAAAGAGTGGGCAGGAGGAGCTAGAAGATAAGGTGCAAGACCAGATAAGGGCGAAGGGACAGGAGGTAAGAGACCTGAGAGAGGAGATAAGAGCGAAGGAAGAGGAGATAAGAGGGCTGAGAGAGGAGATAAGAGCGAAGGAAGAGGAGATAAGAGGGCTGAGAGAGGAGATAAGAGGGGTGGAAAAGGAGATTGTCATTGCTTCGGGAACAGAGGTGAGAAAGCTGCTTGAAGCGAAGCTGCAGTTCCTACGGCAAGAAATAAGCAGTATCCGGCATGAAATAAGTAGCCGCGATCAACAGATAGTCAGCCTCCGGCAAGAAATTTGCAGTGTTCGGTCTGTGCAAGAAGCGCCGGCATCGGCAGGTATGTTAGCTTAGAGAGAATCTGGATCCATGATCTGTGAGATGAATCTTGTGTGCTCTGGTATGCTTACTTGTTGCTTAGGGTATGCTTACTTATACTTGTGATAACATGCTTTTCTGGCGAACTGATCAATTGATTTCCTTATCAAAATCGGTATAGGGTTTAGGGCTACTTGCCTTCGTAGATAGAATAAGCAGGCCTGTTAACGCAATGGTTTGTTATTTGGGAACGACGCGGCTCACTAGTTTGCGGAGCTGCCGCCAAGCTCTGCGGTAAGCATCACTAGTTTGTCTAACGGTCTTATCAGGTTGTATTCGAGTGAGTGAGAATGCACAATTTGGTTCGATGCCCAGAATGTGCGGACGTATGCATATTTGTTGCTTAACACTCTTGTCTGATGTCTGTAGGCATCTTCTTGTATGATTCGTGATGGCCATTCATGAGTTAAATTCACTCTATGATGTCTTCATGACCGGTGTAGGGTTTAGTTTAGGGTTTAGCGTTTAATCTGTGCTTTCGCCTGGCTCCGAGTTTTTTTTTTAATTTTTTTAATTTTTAATGAATTTTTATATGTCTCACTTGTGCTTTCAATCTGTGCGTTATTTTGTGGTTCTCGTTGTTGCCACTTTAGAGCAATTCTTGTGGTGCGATTGATAGATATTGTAGGCTTCTCTGGATTCTTGATAATTAGGGTTCGTTTAATCCACAGCTGGGAGTGAAATGTTAGCAGGTCTTTTTCTTGGCTGTATCCCAGGTGCGTCGTGCGCTTAGGATTTTGAAGGATTAATTTTCATTATTGGCTACGGCTACTGTTAACCAGACAGTACGGTCGAATGTTGTTTTCTATGAAGCGTCTTCCTAAGAACTTCGTTGCTGTTTCCTTCTTTCAAGTTTTGGGAGGAAATGCTGTACAGAGTAATTTTTCTGTTTTGCTTTTTCAAGATTGTTTTGCACTTTGGGCTTTGAAACGTTTACTTGGTGATTTGGTCCCAATGTGCCGTTCCATGGGCGCTCTGTTCCATGGGCGAATTCTGCTGCAGTTTTGGCATGGACGACTGATGCTTACTTGTAGGGATGGTTCGTGGCTGTATTCGGGGGGTTTGAAATCGTGCCAAATATGTAGTCTCCTAACCGGAGTGATTATGACTTGGCACGAGACAACGTTGATGTGATTTGTGTAAAAAGTTTGGCATATTATTTTTGCAGTGCGAGAAGTGCCATGGCCTAAACCCTAAACCTGTTTTCTTGGTTGTTTGATTGAATTTTGTGACCATCGTGTGTGATCCCCTTCTGTGCTCTTCTGTGCAGGACTGTCTTTAGGTGTTCCTGAAAAGCTCTTGCAGGAGTTGACAGAATACCTGGCTGAGCAGAAGGCGAAATCCAAGTCGAAGAAATCAGTTCAGTTATCGTCTGTGAGCCAGTATATTTGGGGTACTCTTGAACGGCAGGTAGGCTTGAAAATGATGTTTAATGAGATTGATCCTAATCCCGAGCACTTGAGTGATCTGCCTGCATTCGGTTGGGACGATAGGCAGGAGAGGTCACAGGCTGATAGGTACATTCCTCACTTAAACAAGATAGCAAGTGGGCGGAAGTGGATGCTGATAGATGCTGCAAATAACTATCCAACCCTTCTATCTGGTTTTCTTGGTGGTTGGAATTTTAAAGGCACCACAGATGTGGCTTTTGTACATCGGATAGTACTCAAGTCTGATCCACGCCGTGGGTTGAAGTGTATCTTCGAGCTGAAGAAAGATCTTCGAGGTGGTCGTGACAAGGCTATTATTCAGACTACGATTAGGCTTGTGATGGCTAATGTTTTTGCGCAGCAGTTCAGACCTTTTGCTGTTCTTACCGACCTTGATGATTTTTGGTCCTTATACTGGATGGATGCATCAACAATATATTGGTTTACTTTTGAGTCGAGGGCTAGTGCTGTTGGGTACATTAAGGAACTTCTGCAGGATTCCGACAACGACAAAATGGGAACTTCTGAGGCACTGGCAATTCATGCACGTCCACGTGGTGAAGATGAAGGTCTGCTATTTGTAAAGAAGCGAAGGATGTATGAGCCTCCAGAGATGGATAACTTGAAGGATTTGGTTGGTTTAATACCTGATGAAGAAATCCTGAGTGCTCGAGTTCAACTTAGCGTTCAGCAGCTTGAGAAGCTGCTGCACATACCCTTGTTCTCTGGTGTACCAGATGTGGATGTGCCTTGGCCACATAGCATGTACTGTTAGGAGGAATTATTGGAACTGTTTGGAATCACCGGTCGCTTGTCAACAGATTTTGTTGCTTTTGTACATATATGCGAAGCTCTTGGTGTAATCTAGAATTTTTGCATCGGTTGCTGTCTTGCCAATGTAATGCCCATTCAGTGGAATATGATGTAGTTACCTTCATCCAAAGTGCAGATATCCAGTCAATCACCTTCGGAACATTTTACTACACTAATACGAGTTCAAGTGAGGATTGCATTTTGTCGGAGGCCTCATTATGGCTGCCAAAAAATTTCCTTCCAGTGATCGCGAGATTCCCTTTACACGAATGGCAGAAAGTCCAGCTTTTCCACACGAGCTTAATTCATGTGACTCGTGCCTGCCATTTGACACCTCAATTGCCTTGCAAGTTGGCAATTCAGCCCATGCTTTTACATTGCCGAGATTGCACAAGTACGCTTGCCGTGACTTGCACAATTTTACAACCACATCTCTTGGCCTAGCCCTAGCCTGCTAAAAAGCCTGCACTCATGTGTGCTCATTTGCCAAGACTGCTCCCAATCCTATGGCTCTTCAATCTGTGTGCAGTTGGAAAGGTTGCATGACATTTGGACGCCGCAACACAGACGCTGAACCGAGTTGCAACTTTAAAGTAGCAAATGCTTGCTGCTGCTCCCCTCCCCAAGTCCATGGTTAATCCTTCTCCGTGGGAATATTCAAAAGCTTGGCAATCAAGCTAAAGTTCTTGACAAACTGGCGATGGTAATTCGTCAAGCCAATAAAAGCTCAAAGTTGTGACATGTCGGTTGAGGCCGGAATCTTCTACAACACATCTACCTTCGCCTGTTCCATGCCAAGTCCCCCTAAAAACAATCATATGTCCCAAGTAAGGCAACCGGTCATAGAAGAATTTGCACTTGCCATGGTGCAAGCGCAATCCCCACTGACGTAACTTCTCAAACACCGCCTGAAGATGCTTCACGTGCAGTTAAAGGCTACTATTAAAGATGGTAACATCATCAATATAGCACCGAGCAACAGTAGACCGGTCAACACCCGATCCATCACCCTCTGAAACTCGACAGGGGCATTCTTAAGACCAAATGTGGATCGGTTTGCCTTTGTTGCCCTCCAAATCATTAAGGCTAAAGGCAAAGCAACTACGACACAAATGTATGAATGCCAGTACCCTCCGTACCTCAAAACTGGTAAGATGTGGCCCCAAATCCAGTGGCCAATCATGAAACTCCGTGGTCTCCTTCTCCACCGTTGAAGAACCACCGTGTACTGACACGGATGGTGATTGCTATGTGAGCCCAAAAAACGGCTCACAATGTCATTTTTTAAATAAAATCCATTAATTAGTATTAACTAGTGCTAAAATTGAACAATTAGTATAGGTAAAGCCAATAATTGTAGCTAAATAGGCCAAATAGGCCTCAACAAGGGTATTTCCCCTTTTAGAAGCAATTTAACGCCCAAAAATTGGATTAAGATTTATTAAGTAAAAACTCGAGGCCAAAAAATTAGAATTAGCATCACCACCAAGGACCACAAAAATCTCCAACTTCTCATGTATTTTTAACACATTGAAATGAGAGGTGTTTGAAGGAAACCTAAAAATTAGTTTTGTGATTAATACCAATTTTTATCCGCTCATGAGAGAAAAAAGATTAATTAGTTTATTACACCATGAGCATTGATGGGCCAATGTACAAGAACAACACCAGAAAAGTGAGTTAGAGCTCCAAGACATGTGTTTGTGAGCCAAAAATTGTATCTCACATGTAAGTTAGAGTAAGAACTTAATTAATAGGTGGAATTAGAAGGAACGTATTCTTAAAGTAATAGGAATAGGCATGATACTAAGTTAACTAACAAAATTGCCATTAGCCTTAAAAATGGCATAAGTAATGTATTTGTGCATGAAATTGAGCTAACAAGAAGTCAATCTTGGGATAAAAATGTACTTTGAATGCAAACCTGGTGTCATTTTTATCAAAAAAATTACTTTTGGATAGTTATTAGGGGCGGTCAGCCCTAAATTCGAATTTGGGCCTTTGGAGGCTTGTGAGCCATAGATCTTATTAGGGTTTGAGGGGATCTCAATGGTGGGGATGTGGCCGCCACTCTTAGGGCTTCAACTACTTCTATAAGAGGGTTGGGCGGCCAAAGAACTCTCTCTCTCTTTTCCTTTTGTGTGGGCGAAGCCATGCCCAATTTTTCCTAATCTTATCTTTTTATTTTGAGCTTTAGTTATCCGTGTTTTGTGAGTTAGATACTTAGAGATAGAACGTGAGATTTTCGAGGTAGTTAGATCTTGTTGTCAGCTTTCTAAGAACACTAAGCACGCTGGATTTGGATCAAGGAAAAAGAAGTTATGATGTGATTAGTAGAGGGGGGAACTACTGCCGGCAAGATTTGAAGGATTGATTGTGATGGGCGATTGCGGGCGGACCACGGTGTGTTTGGAGCTGAAATTTTTGTGGTGAATGGATATTGTTGTCAGTATTCCAAGGATTGCTTGCACGTTTGGATTGAGTGAAAAAAAAAAAAAAGTTATGGTGGATTGAATAAAGAGGAGTCGGCCATGATGTTTCTATAGCACTCAGCCAACTCAGTCAACTTTGAGGTGCCATATCTTTGAGCTCACATAAGCTTTTCAAGAACCATTTATTGGAAGTGATGCGACTTGAAGTCTAATTTTTGGAAAGTTAAGACA
Source organism: Physcomitrium patens (assembly GCF_059467195.1). Lineage (NCBI taxonomy): Eukaryota > Viridiplantae > Streptophyta > Bryopsida > Funariales > Funariaceae > Physcomitrium > Physcomitrium patens. Next base: position 120,989 of record NC_143428.1, read on the forward strand.
CGTTTGCAAAAAAATTATAACGAAGCAAGGGCAAAGGTTTTTGTGGCCAGGGGTGTGCTAACTAGGCCGAGAAAGTCAACCAACTTTGCGGCAAGTTTCCTTTTAGCTCACTTATTGTTTTGCATTGAAATTTGTTGTAAAAGAGGCGCTTTTAAGTCTAGTTTCTAAAATGCTAAGATTTGCTGCAAGTAAGTCCTTGACAAGGATGGGGTGGTGAAATTAGTGCAAGGGGGTTGCTGCCATCTTTGGAAGTTGGCAACTTCAAATTTTCCTTAGTTTTTTTGGATGTAATTTGGATGAATTAATGGTTGGACGAATGGATGAATGTTTGGTTGGATGATAAGTCCACTTGTGATGGGATGAATGAATATTTTGGATGATAATTGAATGAACTTTGAATGGATGAATGTTTTAGAATGAATGAAGATTAATGAATTGGATGAAACTTTGGATGAAAAATATGGATGAATGAAAGATGAACTTAGGGTTTAGGGATGAACTTAGGGTTTTATGGATGGACTACCGCAAATAATTGGATGAATAAACATTAAACTTTACACCTTCACAACTTTTGTATTTCTTGTCTGTTTTGAATGAAATTTATGTCTATGGAAAGCTCTTGAGATATTGTAATGAATCATGCATGTAAAATTGAGAATTAAAATGTCTAAAGGTGCTGATTTTGTTGAGAAAGAGGACTGAGTTACTAGAATTACATGTTGATAATTGATATGAAGTAAAAATCCATTATTTAGAGCCTAGTTAATTTGTGTGGGGTAAGAGGAGCTATTTTGGAGGAAGTTTAATGAAATGAACCTATAAGTAAGTTAATCATATATCATTTATTCTCATGTGAATAAAGTTAACCCACTTGACTAGTAAATGCAATTAAAGGTGGAAAAACTTAGCTTATAGTGTTGTTGAGACTAAAGAACTCTTCAGCCTCGACTCCAATATATATTCCTATTTAGGAAGCTTTTGCAACAACTTCTACCAACTAGGAAGCTTCTCCAACAACTTCTACCAACTAGAAAGCTTCTCCAACAACTTCTACCAACTAGGAAGGCTCTCAAACAACTTCAATCTATTTGGAAGATGCTAGAAGGTTTTGGAAGATTCTAGAGGGTTCTAGGAACCTTCTAGAATGTTTTAGAAGATTTTGATAAGTGTGTCCTTGAAATCACCCCTTCTTCTAGCTTCGAGGTCTCCGAGAAGCCATATGAGATGTATGCTCAGAAATGTAGAAAATCAAAGATTTGGCGCATAGTCTTTGCAATATATTCTAACTGTCACTCATAAGGTAGATGATTCATGGATCCTTATAATAACCAATGCCTTCCACTTGAGACCATGCCTGAACTTCTGTGTCTTTATTATAGAAACGGCTTGAAAATATCGTTTCGCCACTACCTGCATGAGTTGGCTCAACTTCAAAGACAATCACGAGTGACCTGCTACTTGGTATTCTTCGACGTCTTCTTAGCTCTTTTGATTCTTCATCTTGAAGTCGATGCTGTGAACTACTCAGTTGAGATGGCACCACTAGTACAGTATCCACATTCTTACTAGCCATATCTAAATACATCCTAAAATTAGATATCTTGATACTATAAGAAAGCAAAACGTAACAAGTTATATTTCGATAAGATATGAATTCCATTTATATACATTTTTCCAAAGAAGGCTTCATCTTTACGCTTCATTAGTGGCCAGCTTTTTATTTATCAGGATATCCTCGATGAAAATCCTGTATCTTTTGCAGCGCATTTGTTATATTTTGTGCTGGTTCTCAAGATTGCTCATTTACATCATAGCTATGGAAATGGATTAAATATTCCAACCTCTTCCATCTTCGTCGCAAATCAAAGACTTATTCCATCTAATATTCCATATGGTCCTCAATTTCAACACATGGTGGCTGTATCCGTCCTAGTAAAGTTGATTCACTATAAGTTTCTAGAAGAGAAACATGAAAGACTGGATGTACCTTCATGGATGTGGATAGTTTCAACAGATAGGCGATCGGATTGATTTACTCTTGAATGCTGAATGGTTTCAATCTCATATAATCTAGCTTCTTATAAGGTCGAGTGGTCTTGATGTTTCGTCACAAAAGCCAAAACTTATCTCCAATTTGGAAAGTAGAAGAATCTTTCCAAAATTTGTCTGCAAAAGCTTTGTAGGAGTCTTGAGCTACTTATAACTGAAGCTTCAAGGTGGTCTGAATCTCCACTAGATGCTTACCAAAATCTTTAGCTACTAGATTTTCATCTTTGGATCTATTCAACAAATCGAATTTTAGATGATATCTATAATTTGCAAAGAAAGGTGTTTAGTGGATTGAGGCATGGACCAAATTGTTGTACGCAAATTCTGCCAATGATAGATATGTAGTCCAATCGTCTTCTTGATAGTTGATTATACATTGTAGATATTGCTCCAAGACTTGATTGACTTGCTCTGTTTGACTATCCAATTGAGGATGGAAGGCAGAAGAGAGTTTGATATCTACCTTGAGTATGTATCACGGACACAAAATACAGACTTAAAATCTAACAAGAAGTTCAAGAAGAAGTGGCAGAACTAGATTAAATAGATGAGTACAAGAACAACACCAAAAAGGTGAGCTAGAACTCCAAGAGATGTGTTGTCGAGATTGAAGAACTCTTCAGCCTCGATCTCTATATATACTTCTACTTAGGAAGCTTCTCGAGCTACTTCTATTAACTAGGAAGCTTCTAGAAAGTTCCAAAGGCTTCTTTTCTAGAAACTTCTCTTCTAAAAGATTCCAGAGACTTCCTTTCTAGAAGCTTCTAGAAACTTCTCTCTAAAAGGTTCTAGAGGCTTCTCTTCTAGAAGGTTCCAGAGGTTTGTTTTCTAGAAAGTTCTTGAAACTTCTCTCTAAAAAGTTCTAAGGAATATGTCCCTAATATCACCCCCTCCTTTAGCTTCGAGGTCTCTGAGAAGCAATGTTGTTGATCAGTACCAAAGTAAGAAAATGAAGATTTGTTGCATAATTTCTACTATGAACTCCAACTGTTGTTCACGAGGTAAGTGGTTCATCGACCCTTGAAGCCAACGGTAGTGGCCCACGCCTTCGACTTCTGACCAAGCATGAACTTTCGTGTCCTCATTGTGAAATTGTCCTGCAAACACGCCTTCTAGCTGACCATCGTAAGCAGGCTCGATCTCAAATACGATCACCAGTGATCAGTTACTCGGTATCCTCCGTCGTCGTCATGGTACCTGTAGTTCTTCATCTCGAGGTCACCTTCATGAGTTACTCGGTTGCAATACTCTGATTTGCATAGTATCTATCTCTTGGCTATCCATATAAAAGACCAAACTATGATCTATCTTTGAGAAAATAACTACATCAACTACGAATTTTGCTGGTGCTTTCCCCTTTTCTTATATTGTTGAGAGAAAAAGCTTCAGAAAGAAGTTATCATCGAATTGATTTAGTTTATCAGGATGTCGTTGATGAAACTCTTGTACCTTTTGTAGCACATTTGCAAGATTTTCAGCTGGTTCCAACGTTCGCTCATTAATGTCATAGCCGCACCAATGAACAAGATATTCTAACTTTCTCTACCTTCGTCGTGAATCCAATACCTTTTCAACCTTGTATTCTCCGTGGTTCTCGATTTCAATACTAGGTGGCAGACATTGCACTCTTTCAGGAAAAGTTGACTCTCGATAAGGTTCCAACAGAGAAACATGAAAGACTGGATGTACCTTCATAGAAGCCAATAACTCTAGCCAATATGCCACTGGATTAATTTGCTTCTGGATGATAAATGGTCCCAATCTTCGATAGCCCAACTTATCACATAGTCACTTGGTCTTGATATTTCGTCGAAGAAGCCAGGCTTTGTCTCCAACTTTGAAAGTAGGTGCTTCATTCCGAAATCTATCTGCAGACGTCTTATAGGATTCTTGAGTGGATTGTAATTGAAGCTTTAACATAGTTTGAAGCTCTGATAGTTGCTTCGCAAATCTTTCAGCTACTGGATTGTTATTTGTTGACGGACTCAATAAATCAAGCTTCGGATGATACCCATAGTTGGAAAAGAATGGTGTTTGTTGAGTCGACGCATGGAGGGTGTTGTTATATGCAAACTCGGCTAGCGATAGATATGCAGTCCAATCGTCTTATTGATAGTTGATGTTGCATCGTAAGTACTGCTCCAAGACTTGGTTCATCCGATCCGTTTGGCCATCAGTTTGAGGATGAAAAGCTGAAGAAAGCTTGATATCCACCTTCAATATCTCAAAGAGAGATCTCCAAAACTTTGACATGAACTGGGTACCTCGATCTGATATGATATCATCTGGTAGTCCATGATATCGATATACATTATCGAGAAAGAGTCTTGCTGTGACTTCACTGGACGATGTCTTCTTACAAGGAACAAAGTGTGCCATCTTCGTAAGCCGATCTACCATGACAAAGATGCTGTCAAATGAGTTTGATGATGGCAAGTCCGTGATGAAGTCCATGGGAATTGAAGACCATGGTCGACGTGGAATTGGCAATTGCTGTAGAAGTCCGTAAGGGTGATGCCGAGGATTCTTGGATCTTGAACAGATGTCATAAGAGAGGACAAAATCTTTCACATCCTTCCACATTTGGGGCCACCAAAAATCTCGAGAAATAAGCTCCAAGGTCTTGTTGAATCCAAAATGTCCCGCAGCTGGAAAATCATGGCGAGATTGAAGAACTCGGAGTCGTGCTGATCCTTTTGGAATGTACAATCACTCTTCAAAGTATAAAAGATCTCCCTCCACCTTGAACTTGTCGTCATTGGTACGTTGCTTGATATCAATGGATACTGAATCTTTAATGGTCATAGCACGTACCTGATTTAGGAAGTCAGCATCAAATGATAGAATAGTAGCACAAAGTTGAAATCTCTCTGGCTTCAATAACGTTGTACATTGTTGATCAAACGCTACTTCTCTAGCCTTTGGTGCTAGATACGATCTCCTTGATAAAGCATCGGATAGTCCTTGCTGCCTTGCAGGTCGATAAGTGATAACAAAATCGAATCTAGATAGCGACATATTCCATCGAGCTTGACGCCGATTTAAAACTCGAGCTAACATGAAATATTTCAAATTCTTGTGATCCGTATACATGGTTACTGGATGTGCAGCTCCTTCAAGAAAGTGACGCCATTCTTCGAAAGAATCCACTATAGCAAGAAGTTCCTTATCGTGGATCTCATAATTGATTTCAGCAGCAGAGAACTTCCGAGAATAGAATGCAACTGGATGGAGCTTCTTATCTTCACTCATTTGTGAAAGCACAGCTCCTAAAGCAAAATTTGAAGCATCAGTTTCTAAATAGAAGGCCTTTGTAAAGTCTAGATGTACCAAAATTGGAGTTGTAGTAAATGCTGTCTTCAAGTCTTGAAACGCCTTTTCCGCCAAAGGTCCCCATTCCAACTTATCCTTGCATGTCAATCGAGTGAGAGGAGCAGCAACTTGAGAATAATTCTTGATGAAGATTCGATAGAAGTTAGCAAAACTAAGAAAGCATTGTACGTCTCTAACCGTCTTCGGAACCTCCCAAGACATGATTGCTTCTACTTTCTTGGGGTCCATCTTCAAACCTTCTGTAGTCGCAATGAACCCCAAAAACTCCATCTCCGTCTGGTGAAATAAACACTTTTCTAATTTGGCATATAGTCCTCGCTTGCATAGTTTTTGCCAAGACCAAACGAACATGCTTCTCATGCTCTTCCTCATTTTTAGAGAATATTAGAATATCGTCCAAGTAGATGACAACAAAATCATCGAGGTGTTCTCGAAAGATGTCATTCATCATATGTTGGAAAACCGCTGGAGCATTGGTAAGACTAAAAGGCATTACATTATACTTGAAATGACCATATCTTATACGGAATGCTGTCTTCCACTCATCTCCTTCCTTGATTCATACGAGATTATAAGCTCTCCTTAGATCAATTTTTGTAAAGATCTTCGCACATCCAAGTTGTTCTAAGAGACTAGAAATCAAGGGTAATGGGTAACGATTTTTCTTTGTTACCTTGTTGACGCCTCGATAGTCCACACACATCCGTAATAATCCATCTTTCTTCTTCACAAATAAGATGGGTGCTCCAGCTGATGATTTTGAATGACGAATGAAGTTCTTGGCTAGATTCTCGTTAATGTACTTTCGCAACTCTGCCAACTCCATTTGGAATAGATTGTAGATTGGGCCAAAAGGTGGTTGTGCTCCTTCTTGCAAGTCTATGGCACAATCATATGGTCGGTGTTCCGGTAGTATGTCAACGTTCTTCTTTTGAAACACGTCTTCAAAATCTTTATATTGCTCCGGTATACTTGCTATTGAGATCTTCTCCTCGGTAGTTGGAGCCGCATAAATGACAAATGGAGTGCCTTCCTTAGATGATCTTATAAACGCTCTTGCTCCAACGAATAAGGATTTCTTTTTTTTAGGTTTTTTACTAGGTTTTTTCTTGGGTGGTTTTGTGGGAAAAGTCATCTTCTGCAACCTCCAATCTATCGAAGGATTATGTTTTTCTAACCAAGAAAGACCAAGAATAATAGGGTTTGATGGATTTCTAATAATATTAAAAATAATATAACTACTATGGTCTTTAAACGTTACTTCTATAGGTTTTGATTCATGGATGATGCTACCAGACAATAAAGGTCGCCCATCTATGACCTCAACATGAACAGGTTTTGATTTTTGTACTAAAGGGATCTTATGACGCTTTGCAAATTCTTCGTCTAAAAAACAAGCAGATGCTTCTGAGTCTAGTAGTGCTAAGGTTCTCAGTTTTTGAGGGCCGATAAACAGAGGGATTGTAAAATAAAGTGCAGGTTGGGCAGAAAGAAAGGAACCTGATTGTTGTTGGGATATTTCATTGTCCACCCGCACGGTTCCTATTGTGGCTGGGCATCCTTGTTTTCCTGAATAAATACTCCCCTAGTCTTGACTATGCCTCGATTTTGCTTTTTGGGGCAGTTTTTGACTTAGTGGCCTTCTCCACCGCAATACAAGCATAAATTTTCTTCCATACGTCGCTTTTTTTCTTCTACAGTAAGAGATTTGACACGTACCGCATCAATTTGCATGTCTTCCACCTCTGAATGCAAATTCACACTACTTGCCGACATAGTTGGAGCATGGCGAATTGTATGTTGTCTTGAGCGTTGGTCTTGGTGACGTTGGAATAGGCGATTATCACACTTCTCAGCTTGGCTAATGGCTTCATTGAGCGTTCGTGGATCAGGAAGAGTTAACAGCAAATCCTTCACATCATCTCTTAAACCCCAATAGAATTGACTCATCAACGCTTCTTCATCCCAATTGATGTCGCATACTAATTGCTTGAAATCCGAAGCATAAACTGATGTAGAACGCATCCCTTGTTGTAGCGACCGGATCTTTGTTGTAGTCCATCGAACCTTATCGTGTTCACCAAATACTTCCGCAAATGCTTCCAAAAAGGTTTTGAAGTTGTTTAATATGAATGATCGTTTCTCAAACAAAGGAGCAAACCATGATAGAGCTTGTCCCGTAAGTAAGGTTCCAACAAGCCCAACACGTGACTCCTCCGTTGGATATCGTTTGGGCTGTAAAACTGTTATCAACCTGATTTGATTGACAAATCCTCGAAACTTGGAACGTGTTCCATCAAACTTATCTGGAAGGCTAACTCGAGGCTCCTTATGTTGTAGAACTAGTGGTTCTTGTCGAACCTGAGGTAAATTTGTTTCTCCAAGTGCACAAGTTTGAGGCTGGTGTAGTTTAGATTGTGCTATCCCAGATACCTCATCATTATGAAGCCTTGCCACCACTCCTTCAATCTCTGCAGTTCTTTGTGATAACGTAGCAAGGGCATTCATAATAGCATCTAATTTAGACTCCGAACTTTCTGTCATACTAATGTCTTGACCTCCGGCCATTCTAAAAGAAGGACAAAAATGACTCTATAAGAGGCAATATTGGTTTATAGGAGGGTAATCCACAACCTATAAAATGCCTTAAGAATTTCAAGAAGAGGGATAATCGACTCTCTCCAAGAAGAATAAGACTCCAATATTGTAACACAAGAAGTATCAGTTTAGAGTAGGGTAATCCGCAACATCTAAAAAATGCTAGTGTACCTTCAAGTAGAGGGGTAATCCACACTCTACTAAGAAAGAACTAGCTCTGATATCTCAAGTTAGTGTAGTCTCGACAAACTGTCACGGATACAAAATACAGACTTGAAATCTAACAAGAAGTTCAAGAAGAAGTGGCAGAACTAGATTAAACAGATGAGTACAAGAACAACACCAGAAAGGTGAGCTAGAACTCCAAGAGATGTGTTGTCGAGACTGAAGAACTCTTCAGCCTCGATTCCTATATATACTCCTACTTAGGAAGCTTCTCAAGCTACTTCTATTAACTACGAAGCTTCTAAAAAGTTCTAGAGGCTTCCTTTCTAGAAACTTCTAGAAACTTCTCTTTTAGAAGGTTCCAGAGACTTCCTTTCTAGAAGCTTCTAGAAACTTCTCTCTAAAAGGTTCCAGAGGCTTCTCTTCTAGAAGGTTCCAGAGGCTTGTTTTCTAGAAAGTTCTAAGGAATATGTCCCTTACAGTATGTCAAAAAGCAACCTCCAAAACTTTGATATAAATTGAGGCCCTCGATCTGAAATAACATCATCCAATAAACCATGATACTGACATATGTTGTCAAGAAACAATCTTGTTGTTTCTTCACTAGAAGTGATCTATCTCCATGGAAAAAAATGTGCCATCTTTGTAAATCGATCCACCGCCACATAGATAGCATCAAATGTTACAGAAGGTGGCAAATCTATGATGAAGTCTATAGATACTAATGACCACAATCGCTTTGGAATTGGCAGAGATTGTAGGAACTTGTGATTGCTTGTTTCATTTATTCCGAAAGAAACCTCTTAGAATAAATCCATGTAGGGGGATTCAAACACTGAGAATGACTAGTGGCTTAAGCGTTCACGTTAGGATCACACAATCAATTACCTCCTGAATGTATCGTCTCTATTTCTAATATCTGAATACACAAGGATACTATAATCTCCTCCTTCACCTTATCGATCTCTTTCTTACAGCAATTCAATCATACCAATAACTGCTATTTCTACCAATATATTCACCCTCATAATTTCTAACTGTGATATTGTGCCCTCACAGCTTTCAACATACAATTATCTTTATTCCAATCATTAGAATTCTTCACACATAACTGCCATTCACATTACAATATTTTACACAAACACAAACTCATTCTCTCAACTGAACTACAATCAGATTTCAGCATTCAATCTTTCTTCTTCCCAAATAATATCAATCACATTTCCATTCCATAATTTGCTTCATAATATTTAGAAACTCTCAATCTTCTTATTCAAAGAAAATAACAAACAAAAGAAAAGAGGTAGCACCAAGCTTATCATGGCTCTCACTATCACAACGATGGCCCTCGGCTGATGACTATCACAGTCTGGCCCTTAATTAATTTCTACAACTCCTATATACTTTCCTTTGATTCTCCAGATTTCAACCGTAATTCTATAATTAACCACTTTTAATGACTAAATCACTCATCCGTCTTCTTGAATTTGCTATTATATAGACTATTAATATATTTTACCAATATCTTTCAAAAACAAATTAATATCTATTCTATAGAGCTCGTAAGGTCGATGCCGAGGATTCTTTGATCTTGAACACATGTCACATGATAGCACAAAGTTCTTCACTTCCTTCCACATGTGAAGCCACCAAAAATCTCAAGAAATGAGTTCTATTATTTTGTTGAATCCGAAGTGATGTGCATTTGGAAAGTCATGTCGAGATCAAAGAATATGAAGTCAAGGTGGTCCTTCCGAAATATATAGTTGACCTTCAAAATATAATAAACCATCTTCAATCTTGAACTTGTCTTTGTGAAGGGGCTATTTTGCATTCCGGACTAATGAGTCCACAATTGATGCTCCACGGACTTCTTCTAAAAAATCAACATCAATTGGCATAATCATGGAGGTGGTATATAGACAAAACCATTCTGGTTGTAGCAAGGTCATACATTGCTAGTCAAATACTGCATCTCTAGCCTTGGGTGCTAGATATGATCTCTTTGATAATGCATCTGATAGTCCTTGCTGTCTTCCTAGTCGATATGTGATAATGAAGTCAAATCGGGATAGTGACATGTTCCACTGAGCTTGGCAACGATTTAAAATTTGAGCTATTGCAAAATACTCCTAATTCTTGTGATCTGTACATACAATCACCGGGTGTGCAGTACCTTCTAATAAATGATGCCACTCTTAGAAAGAATCAACTATCGCAAGCAACTCTTCATCATGAATTTCATAGGTGATTTCTGCTACCAAAAACTTCTTTGAGTAGAACGAAACCGAGTGAAGTTTATCATCATTCTCCATCTGTGATAATGCAGCTCTTAGTGCAAAGTTAGAAGCATCTGTTTCTAAATAGAAAGCTTTTTGTAAAGTACAGATGTACTAACATGGGAGCTGTTGTAAACGCCAACTTCAAATCTTAAAAGATCTATTGTGTTTGGATACTCGACTCGAGCTTGTCCTTTGATGTCAATTGCGTTAATGGAGCTGAAATTTTTGAGTAGTTCTTGATGAAAATATGATAGAAGTTAACAAACCCAAGAAAACATTGCACATTTTGTACCGTCTTTGATATTGCCCAATCCATTACCGCTTGAACTTTCTTTTGATCCATCAATAATCTTTCGTCCAAAATAATATATCCAAGAAATTCCACCTTGGGTTGATGGAATACACATTTCTCTAAGTTGGCATATAACCCTGTATCTCGAAGTTTTTGTAACACCAATTTCACATGATCCTCATATTCTTCAACATTCTTGAAATAGATCGAAATGTCATTGAAATAACAAACAACAAATTTATCTAAATACTTCAGGAAAATATCATTCATCAAATGTTGAAATATAGTTGGTGCATTGGTTAATCCGAAAGGCATGACATTATATTCAAAATATCCATACCTCGTCCAGAACGTTGTCTTCCATTCATCTCCCACCTTTATTCATACAAGATTATAAGCTCTACCAAGATCTATCTTGGTGTATATTTTGGCTTCACTAAGTTGCTCCAAAAGTCCAGATACAATGGTAATGGATATCAATTCTTTAGAGTGATCTTATTCAAACCTTGATAATCTAGGCACATTTGTAATTAGTAATTTTTTTTTTTCACGAAGAAGATGGTGCACTTGGTAGAGATTTAGAATGTCAAATGAAGTTCTTCACAAGATTTTCTTTGATGTAATCCTTCAATGCTGAGAGCTCGCCTTATGATAAATTGTAGATTGGGCCAAATGGTGGTTGCGCTCCCTCTTCAAGATCTATGGCACAATCATACAATTGATACTTTGGTAGCATGTCAACATTCTTCTTTTCAAAGACATACTTGAATTCTTCATACTGCTCCAGAATAACCAAAGTCAGAATTGCATTTTCTCGAGCCGGCGTTGCAAAGATGACAAGAGGCATACTATGCTTGGCTTCCTTCATGAAGGCCCTCGTACCTATGAATAAGGATTTGTTTGCAGACATTGTCTTGGCAGGTTCCACCTTCAAGGAATTTGTTGAAAATGTCACTTTTCACAACCTCCATACTGTCAATAGATTATATTTATCGAGGCAAGATAGTCCCAAAATGATTGGACATGAAGGGATCTTGATAATATTAAATACAATGCTACTTTTATGATTTTCAAGTTGTACCTTCAATGGTTTAGTTTGGTGAGTAACATCGCCAAAAGATAAAGGTTGCTTGTCTATGACTTCTATATGGACAGGCTTTCGTTTCTTCACAAGAGAAAACTTGTGATGCTTAGCAAACTCTTCATCTAAAAAATAAGCAGATGCTCTTGAATCTAGTAGAGCATCGACTTGCAGTCTTTGAATACCAAGGAACAAAAGTACCGTAAAGCAAGGAGAGAGTTGAGCTAAGAGAAAGGAACCTCGATTAATTTGGGATGTTGAGATGTCCAGCCGCACGGTCCCTATTGTGACTGGGCATTCTTGTTTTCCTGCACGCTATCATATTACGTGCTTTCTTGCTCGAGATCGCATTGGACATTTGGCTATAGGAGATAGTATGGTGATTCATTAGTATTCAAGCAGTCTATCAGTTTTTGACTGTTCAAATATAATAGATCACAAGAATATACTGTAAATCCATACTGATGTCCTTTGACCGCTCGCCAAAATCCCTCTTGTCCCAACCGGTAGGTCTCCAGATATTACAAAAAATTCCAAACAATTCAATCTGCTAACTTCTGATACCACTTTTTATTAATGATCTTGTATCCACTATCTGTCTTATTAGATTAACCCAAATTTTTGCATTCACTTGGCAAACTCAATCTTCTAGAGACCCTTTAGAATTTCAATCATTGATGTTACTTTGATTTCACAAAATAGTCAAGAGTAATCACTCACACTTCATTGCAAAAATCCAATTTTCGAGTACAACCATTGACTTTCAATATCGATCGCCAGAAGTCTTTTTAAACCCTACGAAAAAATCCCAATCTTATCCCTTACATAACCTTTCCTAATCCCTCTCTCTAATTTTCTTCTCAAAAATCCTAATCTCTGAATTTCTCCTAGAATCCTCCCATTCTTTTGTTCTGGATCCGGAATTGGCTCTGCCATCAGAGCTTTCTCTTCAATTTTTGCCTTTAAGAGGTTCTTTTTATAAAAACAATGTTCCCTAAAATGGTATAAAGAATAAAAAAGCCTAAGATGGAATCAAAACCCTTGTAATCGAGACCGCATTGGGTTGCCCGACCAAGTGAGATCTCATATTGGATAAGAGGCCCGTAACAAGATCTAGATATCTTCATAATTGGATCATATTGGTCCTTCACATCAGGCTCGCTCAATCATTGAATTAGTCTTTTCTATTTTGTTGACTTCTATTATTGGAATCAAACAGAGTATTTTGTTACTAGTAAGTATGCCCCGACTGACTGTGATCGAGTGCGTGAAACTGGCCCCTGAATATTGGCACTAGAATTGGCTGCTGCTTCTAATATCCAAGGTGACTAAATATTAGTAAAATCATTATTTATTTATATTTTTACCATGTAGTCATGTTACAATACGACATCCACCTCGTCTGAACTTGTGCATCAATCATTATGCACCAATAACATAGTTACCATTTGATTTATAATATATTCTCTAAATCTTCGTCTAATTTGTCTTCATCACCTTTGTTATCTGAGTCACTTTCATCTTCTTGCTGAAGAATATCTATGTCTTCATTAAGGTCTTTTGTGTTTATCTCCATATATCTTCGTTTAAATACTTTTGCTCGCTTCTTTGTAATTAGTATTTTCAACCTTGTGCCATCTAACTCCCATAATGAGTAAGTCGTATTATCATGAACAGTTGTTACATCATACGGTCCAAAACAATATTTTAAAAACTTCTACAAAGTACTATGTTGGTTATCCAAACTACTAGCATAAACAAGTACCCAATCACCTTCTTCGATTGCTTTAGATCTCAATCAATTTTGCTTATCAAATCGTGCCTTGTTTTGTAACCTTGTTCTTTTTAATCTTTCCAATGCTATCTGTACATCTTCCGATCTTTGTTGTAATTACCAAATCCTAATACCGAGAAGTTCTTCTCTTCTTAACCCATCTTTCCATGGTAGCACACTCCAAGTAAGTACCTTTTCTTCAATTGGCATAATTAGTTTTTGACCTGTCATAAGCTCAATAGGCATATATCCCATTACTGAGGTATGAGTTGTTCGATCAGCCCATAATGCATAAGGTAGAAGTCAAGGCCATTCTCTCACTCTTCCATTGCAAGCTTAAACTAATGCTTTCAAAATCGCTGGATGATCCCGTTCGCTCTTTACATTTCCTTCCATATTATAAGCAGTAGTTAGCGATAGTTTAATCCAACATCTTTCAAAGAATTCACGAGCTTCTTATGCATTTAATTCTCCATGATCTGTAGTGATTTTTCTCACAAATCCGTAGCAACAAATAACATCTTCAAGCAAAAACCTACAAATTTCCTTTGTAGATTTTATTTTCAATGCTCTTCCTTCTACTTCACTTGATAAGTCTTCATGAGCTAAGACCAAATATCTCATCTGCCATAACCCGATTGGCATATTTATCAAATCAATAATCCATTTAAAATGAATAGCCAAAGGATACGTAGAATGAAGACTATCTCGATGTCGTATATTAAAATACATTTGACAAATTTCACACGATTCTACAAATAAGAGCACATCTCGATACATATTCCTCCACCAATATTGTTCCTTGAGTTTAGCAAAAGTAGCCCAAATTCCTCTATGATCTGCCTATAAACTATCATGAAATTTTTTTATTAATTTTAATTTCTCTTCTTTATTTCCTATCACTCGTTGTGGCATCCCAATTCGTTTTTTTGGTCTCTTCCATAAAAATCCTTCTTGAAGCAAAAATCGATATACTTTCTTTCTTACTTGTTTGAATTTTTTCGTAGACCAATTTTTTCGCTTAATCAAGGTACTCAAGTAATGACTAATATCCAGTAGTTCTGCTTCATAAGATTCTTTAAGAAATAGCTTGTCTGCCCTGTTAAGATTTGACACCGAATAGAATTTCAATCCAAAGTCATCAATGTCTTCAACCATTTTGTCTTCATTTTGTATCTTGCTTGAGATAGCATGTCTGCTACTAAATTGTCCTTTCCAGCAACATGCTTAAATTCTAGATTTAATGACTTAATATAAGCAATCCATCTCAATATTGTAATATCTCGCGTCGAACAGTTAGTAATCATTTCAAGTAATGGGAAGTAATCTATTTCAATTACTACTACTGCCCTAATCAAATAATCTTTTTCAGCTTTCATAGTCAAAAGAACCTCCCAAAGTTCTCTTTTGACTTGTGAATATGCACGTTGACAAATACTTAAAACTTTAGCCCCAAATCGAATTGCAAATCTATTCCCACATAAATCATCTTGACCCACAGTCCACCCAACGGCAATTAGACTAGTCTCCACAGTAAGAATCACTAATCTATTGCACTTATAATCAACCTTTCTTAGCACGGGAGGTGATATCAATAATTTCTTCAATCTTTGCATTGCTTGAATATGCTTTTCTTCCCATTTAAATCGAAACTGTTTGCATAACAGTTCATACAATGGATCCGCTATGTGAGCATAATGTGGAATCCATATACGGTAAAATATACAAGCCCCTAAAAACCTACGTATTTTTGTTAAAGAGTCGCAATCCTCTTTCATCCTTCCAATTGCATCAACTTTAGTCGGATCTGGTTTTCTTCCATAAGATCCACATAAATGTCCAACAATTACAACCTCTTGTATTCCAAATACAAATTTCATACCCGATAATGTAAGATAAACTTTTCCAAGCCGAGTTAAAATCTTTTCACAATCTTGTATATGATCAACAATATATTTGCGACACCTCTTCTTATCTAAAGTTTCATTCTTGTCTTCTTCTCTGCATCCTTTTATAGGAACATCATCTAAAACAGACATAGTCTTCTCCGGAACAAAATCTCTCAATACCTTATTTATCCCATTCATCATATGCGCAACTAAGTTGGTTGCACCTTGAGGAAGAGTACACATTCTAACCAATCCAAGTAGTGTACTCATCGTTGTCATATCTCTACTTCCTTCTGAAAGTTGAAATTAATCATAGCCCAAATATAAATCATCCATTGAATAGATTGCCCTATCTACAAACGCCTCTGTAAATTCATCAACTATAGGTTCAATTCCTGCATTCTTGATAATTATTGCATTTACTGGTTGTATATCTTGAATAAATTGCAATGACCTATTTTTCTTAGGTACTGTAAACCATCGACTAGAATATGGTGCAAAAGAGGGCTCCAATATTTTCACTCTCATCTTTTCTTTAAATAATTCCAACAATTTAGATAAATATGCCCTCGGCACTGGAATTGATCTTAAGTTTCAAGGCACATGAGGCATTGTAAAGATAACCATAGGTGCTATAATATTTGGATCCACACACCCAATTTCATAAGATTCAAAGGCAAATATTTTACTTTTTTTTGCCAACATCTCTTTGAAGCAAGTAATTTCCTCTGCCAATAAAGAACCATCAAAACCAATCTTCAATTCTTCAAAAGTCTCTTTAGTAAACTGATGTCCAATACTTGCTGGATCTCCTAAACTTGCTTCTTTTGATGCTTCTCCTATTTATTCTTTAGAATCTTTTGATAAGGATTCAGCAACAGGCTTTATCTTTTTATCTATTATTTTATATTTTGTCTCTAAAGTGACTTCTGATGCTTGAAAAGATTCAAGTATGGTATAAACCTCCCTTGAATGAATTCCAACAATCTTATCATTATCTTCTAATCCAATAGATGCAATTAATTCCAAAGAAGCTTTCAATCTATTTTTTTTCATAAATATCCAAAATCCTTTCATCATCTTTTACTATTCCAAACTTACATAATTCTCTATCAATATTATATAACTTTTTTCTTTCTTTTCTTTTAAAATCATCAATTCTTTTATATATAATATTTCTATTATCAAATATATCAACAAAACTCACATCAAAGGTACTTACATTTGACGAGAGTACCTCTTTTTTTGTACCTCCATAATTTCGCTTTATAATGGTACTTTTCTAAAATCCTTAAATTCTTCAACAATCCTTGGCAATGGTTTTTTTCTCAACCTGTCCTGATTTCGTCCATGATTAAGAGACACTGTTAGAAATTATATAATTTTCCTCCCATCTTCACTATGTACTCTTGTATAAATAGAACCATCGTCAAATACTTTTGTTTCTATTTGTGTTGCAATAATATAAGGTTGTCCTAAAATCAATGGATAAGATATTTTATCTTGAACAAAGAAATGCTGCTCTGTTACAACATCTCGAATCCAAATTCTGACATCTGAACAAGCTCCATATAATTCATCCCATGTGTTACTAGCTGCTTATATTGCCTATCCATGTTCCATATCAATTGGCCATTTTCGCTTCTTATAAAGATACTTAGACATAAGATTCATTTCAGAACCATGGTGAACTAAAGCAACAATCGATTCTTCTATATCTCCTACTTTCACCAATACTTCAATAGTTGTTCTTGTCCAATGCTTTCGAGTATAATGGCTTGGAGCTTCTATGTCCTTATCACTATAATCTTCAAACCGTATCTCTTGATTATACCCATTCCTTTCATTTTTTGACTTCATGTAGCTCTTATCAACCTCTTCTTCTTCCTTATATAATTTCACATCAATAGCATGATTCATTCCAGCTTCGTTTATCAATTACCTCTTTCACTTAATGCTATCAATGATAACATCATGAAACTTCTTCTTCACAATTTGCAAAATTTTTTTCAATGTGAATTCTATCTTAGTATTTAATATACATTAATTCAATACTTTTTTTAAATCTATTGTCACTTCAATATCAAAGTAGCTTATAGGCAATTGATCTACCTTTATCTTTTGTCTCCTTTGTTCTTTTTTCCAATGATATTGAAGTATCTTTTATAGATAATTTTTGTGAAATTGCCTCATGAGCCTTCTCTCTTCACGTTTGCCTTTTAGAAGAATTTCCTTCTCTTGTATCATCAAAATTTTCTTGTCTCTTTTCTTCCATCAAGGCTTCATGTTGGCTCTTAGCAATATATGCATGTACTAAAAGAGACTCAATAGGATTTGCTCAACGTATTGCACCTCGTATTATAGCCACAGTCCTCAATAACACTTTTTGAGGTAACTTTCCTTCTTGTATTGTAGAAATGGTTGAAGTCCAAAACTCACTAATTTCCATACTTCTTCCAATTTCATCATCTACTCTAGCACCATAACTTGCACTTTCTCGTGCTACTACTTCATACTCTTTTAAGTAGTCTTGAACCAATACTCTCATACCTCCTTTGCCAAAATTGGTTTCAAGAAGGTCCTCCATATCTTTTAATGCTATCTTGTCATCTTTTCAGCAAATAATTCCTTGCCATATCATATTATTAAATTTTTTGCAATCCTTCCTAATGTGTGAAGCGTCATCACACCAAATGCATCTTTGTACATATCCTTGTTTCGAAACATTCTTCAAATTCTTGGCAGAAGTATTCTCTTTAAGTCTTGCCAATTTGTTTTGAAGATCTCACATTCCAAGTATTATTTCTTCTATTCCCATATCTACTTTTTTTTGATGAAGATGTCGACGGTTGAACAGTAGGCATTATTGGTGGTATTGTTTGTACTGGAATTTTCGGTACTTGTATTGTTTTTGGAATATTGCTCCTATTCTTCTTCTTTTCTCTTTTTGCAAGCAAACTCATTGTATCTTCAACGTTCTTTCACTTTTTTGTCAATCCTTCATCTTCTTCTTTGTCTTCAAGAAGCAACTCCAATTTCCCTTGTAATTCTCCATCAACAGCTTGAAGAAATAGTTCAACTTTGTTCGGCTCTAAAGTCAATTTTTCTATCCTTGATAATTGAGAGTATTGCCTCTCAAATTCCCTTAGTAGCTTTTTTGCTTGTAAATTCTTATTAGGCTACTCAATCCATTCGAGAAATAATTTTTTAATAACACGATCAACATCCTCCAAGAAATATTTGACTTTCAATGCACGCAAAAAAATCTCCCATGAATTCCCATAACGATCCATAATTGATGTAACATGTCCTCTTATCTCCGGTATCATATCAAGTTCAAACAATTCAACCATTTTATCCTCAGAAATTCGATTTAATTCCATTTCTTGAACATAACATCTTAAATACCTTGAAATATCCCTTCCATCAAATTGATCAATTTTATTGACCACTGCTTGCAATGCCTTGGTTGTCAAAGCTTCTTTGTGATTATTGCTTTGCTCTGGTTGCATAGATAATGATAAGGCTTGAAACATACTAGCAATAGATGGATCCATGTATACACCTTGTCCTTTAGAAGAAAATCCACCAGAAGCTCCTTCAAGATTTTTAATCTCGTTCTCTATGAAATAAAATGAAAGTAAACAAATTCCAATACCTCCTACATCAAGCTTTCACGTCGAGTTCACCACTTATGTCGTATTATGTGCTTTCTTGTTCAAGAATGCACCGGGCATCTGACTCTAGGAGATAGTATGGAGATTTGCTAATATTCAACTAGTCTATCGGTGTTTGACTGTTCAAATATAATAGATCACAAGAATATATTATAAATTCATACTGATGTCCTTTGATTGCTTACCAAAATCCCTCTTGTTCTAGCCGATAGGTCTCCAGATATTACGAAAAATCTCAAACAACCCAATCTGCTAACTTATGATACTACTTTGTACTAACGATCTTGTATCTACTATCTATCTTATTAGATTAATCCAAATTTTTGCATTCACTTAGCAAACTCAATCTTCTAGACACCCTTTAGAATTTCAATCATAGATGTTACTTTGATTTTATAAAATAGTCAAGAATAATCACTCACACTTCATTGCAAAAATCCAATTCTCGAATACAACCATTGACTTTTGACATCGATCACCAGAAGTCTTTTCAAACTCTATAAAAAATCCTAGTCTTATTCCTTACATAACCTTTCTAACCCTCTCTCTTTGATTTTCTCCCCAAAAATTCCTAATCTCTGAATGCTTCCCCCCCCATTCTTCCATTCTGGATCTAGAATTGGCTCCACTGCCAGAGCTTTTTCTTCAATTTTTGCCTTTAAGAGGTTTTTTTTATAAAAACATCGTTCCCTGAAATGGCACAAAGAATGAAGCAGCCTGAGATGGAATCAAAATCCTCGTTATCGGGACTGCATTGGGTTGCCCAACCAAGTCAGATCTCATATTAGATAAGAGGCCTGTAATAAGATCTGGATGTCTCTGTAATTGGATCAAATTGGTCCTTTGCATCAGGCTCGTCCAATCATTGAATTAGTCCTTTCTATTCTCTTGATTTCTATTATTGGAATTAAATGGAGTATTTCATTACTAGTAAGTATGTCCTGACTGACTACGATAGGGTGTCTGAAACTAGTCCCTGAATATTGGTACTGAAATTGGCCGCTGCTTTTAACATCCAATGTGACTAAATATTAGTAAAATCTTTATTTATTTATTTTTTTACCATGTAGTCGTGTTACAACATGACAACGCAAGGATTTATGGTATCAGTACTCATATACACAAGACATCCTTTATATAGTGAATGAAAATTTCCATAATTGATCTGGAAGATTCTAGCTATGATAAAGAGGATCAAGTGCAATCACCATCATAGTTGATGAAGGATCCAATGGATATTGAAATGCTTGTTGAGACAAATTCCAATGAGGACGTCACATCAGGTTCCAAGCAGGAGCACATGATGGCAATAGTGCAGGTTGAATTAGTTGCATATGTAAAGGCACAAATGACTCTGTTGCTTTTATACGCTAGTATTTTCCAAGAATCATTGGCTACACTAGTGCCTACCATGTTAGGCTTACTTCCAAAATATTTATCAAATACTTTAAATCCTCCAAGGACTAGCCCTAACTTTCACCCTATCCTTTTCACCATATAAATTTAATCATAAGTCTATTTAAAATTTTTTAATGGTCTTTGAGGACCTCAACTTCAATTCTCTAACTACTTTGTAATTTGCCTTCACCATAGTCTTGAAAATGTCCTTATTATCTTCAAAGACAAACTTAATCCACTTCATTTGCTAATTACTGCTACCAATTCAGAATTCTGTTGAATAATATCCTAATAGGCTATTGATAATAGAAGATAACTTCTAAAAGTTTTTCAATAGAAGCTAATAATATAATCATCTTAATTGTGTTAATATTAGTCTATGGCAATTTTATGGTGATTTTCTAATTCCTTTGTCATTTTCATATAGTTAGTAATATCATTAAATGCCAAAGGAAATTAATATCAAATAGTAAATTAAGTCGGAATCTCATGAAAATTTTAGTACCAAAATAAAAATTCAAAACCCTCCTATAATAACTTTTTCATAAATTTTGAAGATACCAATTGCCTTCTATGAATTTTGGAAGTAATTACAAAGAAAGAGTTTATCTAGGGAATTGGATAGCATTTGAACTTTTTTATCTAGATGGGAAAAAAAAACTTTAGAATTGAATTTTCAGCATATTAATTAGTCTAGACTGTAATTCTTTGAATTTTATGAATTGCATGGAAGTTTTAGTGAATTTTTAAGGATCTTAGTACTAATTCTACAAAAGAATGAAAATTAGGAAAAAATCATTAGAGGGCAATTAGAATGGAGAAAAAATTAATATTAGACAAGGAATAATGGTTTTAAGCTAAATCTTTAAATCTTGGATTTAGGAAATTAAGTTTTAATCTTTTCATTAAAATTAGATAGAATTATTAAGAGAAATTCAAAAAAATACGATTCTAGAGGGATTTTTTTTTGGATCTCAATTTTTTTTCTTGTGTTTAAAACATGTCAAAACCTTAGAACCTATTTTTTTATCTTTTAATCTTTTAATCAATTTTTTTCTTGTTAATTAAATCAAAATAATGGTAGGAAAAGTCTAATCTCTATTTTGGTTTTTTTGGCATTTTCAATGGATTTGGAAAGGTGAAATTATTTTAGAAATCAATTTTTAGTGATGTCTATTGATAAAGTTGAATATGGATGAAATTATATAGAATTTAGAATTTTTATTGCCATAGATTTTCTTTTATCAATTGAGAAGAATGTGATCTATGATTTTCAAGATTTTTGATAACTTCTAACTACTAATGTGGTATTTTTAAGTAGTTAATGACCTTAAGTTGCCATTAATCTATGCTTAGATTAAGATACATGGTTTAGCACATCTTTGAATAAATTAACATTAATATTGGTGAATTTTGGATTAAAAATAAATAAATGAGCTAAATAGGCCATTGGTGCTATTGGTTGTGCTCACAAAGTCCAATTTTAGAGCTAAAAGGTCTTTGAATGGGACGTCCAAGTTATTACCCGTATCTCTTCCAATAAAAAGAGTCCTATAATTTCATGATACCCTCCATTAAAATACAATCATCACTGATAGCATCCAAGTAGTTGGCAAAAATAGTAAAAGACTTAGAAATTTCTTTAGCAAGAAAAAGGATATATTTGAAATACCAATACAAGGTACGTTCTATGGCAAACTTGAAATCAACTTGCTTATCAAAGGTATTGTTCTTGTAAATGCCTTTGTCCACTTTGAACTTGCAAAAGAATGCATTATCTCAAAGTTAAATTTTCATATGCTCAATGTACTCAAAGATGGTTGAAATAGGATCTTTTTCATTTGGATGGTAGTCAATAGTAACTACCATGTTTGCAACGGCATTATTAAATTTCCCTAGATTTAAGAAACTATATGAGGATAAGAAGATTCATCAAATTGCCTTATAGCATGAATTTGACCAACTAAATCAGTAGAAAGCTAATGTGTCTCAACTTTGCAATCAAGAGCAGAGGGATAAGTAGGTATTGTGAAGTCAACTTGACATTGCAATGGCAGCACATTAATTAGACATTAAAATCTCAAAAAGAATCTACCTATTATTGATTTATCTAATCTTTTATACCTAAAGACAAAGGTGGAGTTGTTATAGAGTCTTCTTCAAGAGTCGAGGCGACTGATCGAGGTATGTCAATTGGAACTAGACCATTTGTGCAATGCATTGTAGAGAGGAGATATGACTTCACCCTCCAGTTGCTTGTTTTATTGTGCTTATGAGCTTCAACGTGATACGTTCTTCATTATCATCGATTAAAAGAATTTCCCGTCAACTTGATTTACTCGAGTTTGATTGAGCTTGGAGGTTATTAATTGGACTGAATAATATACAAAACCTTATATACAAGATGATTATTAGGGGAATTTCAAGTTAATGGACCCGAGCAAGCTGCTACTCCAAATTAGACATCTTGGGATGCGGTTGACCTTCTATCATTTGAATTTGGGGGCCCAGTTTTGTCAGCGATATCAAATTGACTTTGTAGTAGAGAGCCATTGTCTTATCTACATGCTAGATTTTAATAAAGAGGTATCATAAGCAATTATAAAGGCCACTCTAGAGACAATATCTATATGAAAAATCTTTTTGGAGGGATTAGAACGCATTGTGAGTAAAGACAATGTTTTAGTCAAATTGACCTATATGCTTGGATAGAAGATTTATGCTCAACGAGGCAAACTATTAATTAAATTCTATATCTATGAGATGTATGAAGCTCATGTAAAGATGAAGAATAACTTGTAGCAGTTGAAGTCCCGTCTAGTTGACCTTATCCATCATAATGTATAGATTGAGTTACCTTTACTTCCTCCTTAATTTACTTCGACTCCTTGGCTTCAGATTAGAATTCCTGTCTTGGACTCTTATGCCAAGAAGCGATACCTGGGTAACTATGAGTGTCTATTTGACTAGGAGTATGAGATGCTAGTGCCAACCTCAAATGTAATGGCCTAGTTATTAGAGGATTATAGATTATCTCGTATTAAAGAGCGCTCTTGGGATTTGGTCTATAAAACGATTGTAGAGAATACTTGGATTGTAGAGGCTCTAGAAGCTATACACACCAACACACATTTTTGCAAGTTGACCAAGCAAAGATTCAAGTCGGCGCCAGATGCTACCATTGACTTTGTGGAGTATAAGTGGCTTATAGTCTGTGGTCAATTTGACATGGTGATGAATTGTGCAGCAGTATATACCAATTTTTGAGCAACATACCATAAGCATATTAATCCAATATGTTTCTAGGCTGTGGTGTTTGCCAAGATTTTTGCTTACATGTGCAAGACTTTCACATTGATGGTTAACATAAACAAGTATATGATCAAAAGCCGGAATTCCTACTTGCTCTTAGATTAAGGTAGCTTTAGTTTTTGATAGGCCAAGACATTGGAAATTATGTCCATGACTCATTTTTTTTATGGAACTAATGGTTGTTTCATCAATGAGTTTAATGGGACTTAGAAGGTGGCCATTGACAATTGTCTCATGTATTAGAATATCCACAATACTTCATTACTTCAATTTGATAATGACATGAGGCGGGACAGGAGCAACTTGACAACACAGAGAATCAGCAATGTTACAAAACATTGTGATGATCATCCAAACAAGAGGCTACACTTTTGAACTCAAATGGACAATAGAAGATCAAGAGTTGAAGATTGTGAATCCCTAACTGTATATAAGCTTAGTATAAATTCTCTTTATAGTTTTAGGATAAAATAATTAAATTTTCATGTTGAACTTGTCAGAAGTCAAGTAGACTAAGGAAGGGGCTATTTGAACACATTATTTTTTATTTAAGTCATTTTTTCAAAACTATTGTGTAAAAGCACTCACAAAGTAATTATTTTTAGAAATGGGATGTTAATATGAATAGTTAAGTCTATGAGATCTAAAAAGAGATTTAAATAGACATGGAAAAGAATTAGTGACTTTTAAGTAGCACCTTTTATATTCTAAGTGGATAAATGTGTCTATTCAACTTTAGATCTATAAATAGATCAAAAAAAAGAAGCAAAATACTACACAATATTAGAAACAAAAAAATCTTGTGTGTGTAAATCAATTCATGTAAGCTTAAGCGCATAGAATGTTTAAAGTAGAAATGAATTGTTGAAATTCTAGATACTTTTTAAGTCAAATTCATAATTTATATTGAGTATAATAAATAAATTGTCAAGTCAATTTGACAATGTCAATGCTGAAATTTGTATTGAATTGAGTAAAAAAGAGCTCCTAGTTCCGTCTAATTGAAATTTATTTATTGAATACATGTTGGTTTGAAATAAATTTGTGTTGAGAATAATCTATGTCAAATCGACTAGATATAGTGACTGTTGAAGGATGTCATGCATGCATCCTACATACATGTGATCATGGTTACTTTGTCAAATTGACTCATTGAACTAGAGAGCAAGGCTTGACAAAGATGGCTACTGTCAATTTGGACTAATTTACTTTGAAGATTGAGAAAGTATTTGAAGAAAAAATACTTGTCAATTTTTAATGATAATTGGCCAAATAGTATTCTAAGATTGTGAGAAGAATAAAATATAATTGATTGAAGTTCGATGTGTAAACAAATACAGAGCATGATCCTTGACATAGGAAATAAAATTTGGTGGTTGCCTATCGAGCCTTGTCATGCTCTCTAAATGCCTCCTTGAATGCTTCTAGAAAGGTCTCAAAATTATTCAAGATAGAAGACCTTTTCTCAAATAAAGGAGCAAACCAAGACAAAGCTTGTCCAATAAGCAATGTCCCTACTAATCCAACTCGTGACTCTTGAGTTGAATAGCGTTTTGATTACAAAAATGTTACCAATCGAACTTTGTTTACAAAACCACGAAACTTCAATTGGGTACCATCAAACTTCTCTAAGAGACTAACTCGAGGCTCTTTGTATTGCTACATAACCAGATTCTCATATTGAGATGTAAATGGTAATGCTTCACTAGCTAGAAGTGGTTGTATTGTAGTCTGAGGCACTCCCACTCTTATAGGTGCATGGAGCTTAGCAAAATTTTCTTTAATTTCAATAGTTCTAATCGCTAAGGCATTGAAGGCATTGATGATCACATCTAACTTTGACTCCAAAGATTCAATCATGTTAACATCTTCTCTACCAGCCATACTAAGCAAAGAAGAAAGAATCAATACCAATCTAAAAGAGGATAATCCGCAATCCTTAGAATGCTCAAGTATCTCTATGGAGAGGAGTAGTCCACTCTTTGCCTCAAAGAACTAGGCTTTGATATTGTGATCGAGATAATATCAGTTTAGAGGAAGGTAATCCGCAACCTCTAAAGCGCTAGTATTCCTTCAAGAAGAGGGGTAATCCGCTCTCTAACAAGAAGGATCGAGCTTTGATATTAAGATGAGGGCAGTCTCGACAAACTATTACGGACACAAAACACAAACAAAAAATCTAAGCGAGAAGTTCTAGAACTAACAAGAACTCAATTATATCAAATGAGTACAAGAATAACACTAGAAAAGTGAGCTAGAGCTCCAAGAGATGTGTTTTCAAGACTGAAGAATTCTTCAACCTCGACTCTAATATATACTCTTATCTAGGAAGCTTCTCAAGTAACTTCTACCAACTAGGAAGCTTCTTTAGTAACTTCTACCAACTAGAAAGGCTCTCAAGCAACTTCTATCTATTTGAAAGATGTTAGAAGGTTTTGGAAGGTTGTAGAAGGTTCTAAGAACCTTTTAGAATATTTTAGAAGGTTTTGGCAAGCATGTCCTTGACAAATATTTGCTAAAATCTTACGACTGACGAGGGTCTCCAGCAAGGCTGTTGAGGACAGTCAGAGGCTCTCCAATGGCCTTTGAATGAGCATGTGCGAGCGACATCAAAGCAAGAGGGATATGGAGTGTGTGCGTTGAGAGCTTCATTGCGGCCGTCAAAGAACACGGTAGGAGGTAGATCAGAGGGAGTAGGTAATACTAGATTGTAGCTGGAAGAAACGAGTAAGGATGAGATCAGCGTGAGTAGAGAAGTTAGTATATCCGTGAGCCCAGCTAGAGAAGCACCGAATTGATGCTATGAGCGATGCCAAGTTAGATCTGAAGTAGAATGATGGAGGCTAGGTGAGTCCGGATTGTACTACGAGATCTGATTGAAAACAAATCAGTGAGTGAGAGAAGTGTTGCACGACGAAGGCTAGGCACGATTTTGATCGTATGCTATGCACGTGAGGAGCTGGAAGTGGAGCGCAAAAGCTGGGCAGCTGAGGTTGATGGTGCAAGGAGCGGTAGATCACGATTGGCACCAAGCCATGAGCATTCAAGGAAAAAGTGACCAAGAGCAACAAAGGAACAACCTCCCCTATTTTTGTTTAAACTCTCTTTTGCAAATGCTTCACGTCTATGGTATAGGAGCATACATCTGTGCTAATTGTATAAAAAATTTCCAGTTCTTCAATATCATGGAATCTAGCTAGAATTAGGTCATTAAAAATGAATTATCTACTCTTGCAAATTATAACAATTTTTGTGAACAATTGAGGATCTTGCTCATGCCTTGCTCACATGTGCAACTCCGATTTAATTATTCCGAAGCAGTATGAAGAATTCAAGGATGTCTTTGAGAAGAAGAATGCTGACATGCTACCAAAGCATCGACCATACAATTGTGATATAGATCTCCAAGGAGGATTGCAACCACCATTTTGTCCAATTGTCACGGACCAAAATTACAAACAAGAAATCTAAACAAAAAGTTCAAGAAGAAATGACAAGAACTAGATTATCAGATGAGTAACAGAGCAACGCCAAGAGAATTGAGCTAGAGCTTCAAGAGATGCGTTGTCGAGACTGAAGAACTCTTTAGCCTTGACTCTTATATATACTATTGGCCTATGGTTCTAAGGAAGCGCATCAAGAAGCTTCCCAAGAACTATGAAGCTTCTCGAGCAACTACCCAAGAGCTAGGAAGCTTCTCAAGTAACTTCCTAGAATCTACTAGAATATTCTAAGAATCTTCTAGAGCCTTCTAAGGAAATCTTTAGGAAATCTTCAAAGAATCTTTAGGGAATCTTTGAAGAATATTCTAAGAGAATATTCAAAGAATCTTTTGGAAGTTTTTAGAGACTTCTTTCTAGAAGGTTCTAGAAACTTGTCTCTAAAAAGGTCTAAGGACTATGTCCCTAACATCACCTCCTCCTTTAGCTTCGAGGTCTCCGAGAAGCAATATTATCGTCAGTCAATACCAACGCAAGAAAATGAAGATCTGTCGCATAACCTTTGCTATGAACTCCAATTGTTGTTCACGAGGCAAGTGATTCAATGGTCCTTCAAGCCAACGATAGTGGCCCACGCCTTCAACTTTTGACCAAGCATGAACCCTCGTGTCTTCATTGTGAAATTGTCCTACAAACGCTCCTTCTGGCTGACCATTGTAGGCAGGCTCGACCTCAAATACAATCACTAGCCATCTGTTGCTCAGAATCCTTCGACGTCGTCGTGGTACAGGCGGTTCTTCATCTCGCGATCGTCTTCGTGAGTTAGTTGCTTGAGATGACATGACAAGTGTAGTATCTTGGCTATCCATATTCAAAGGCTAAAATAATAAGAACAAACTTGGGCTACTAACAAAGTTCTACGCTATCTTGGAGAGAATGACTACATCAACTATGGATTTTGGTGGTGCTCTCTCATCTTTTCTATTTTTTGGATGAGCAAGCTTCAGTAAGAAGCTATCGTCGAACCGGCTTGGGTTTCTCAGGATATCGTCGATGAAACTCCAGTACCTTTTACAACGCATTCGCGAGATTTTCGGCCGGCTTCTATGTTCGTTCATTAATATCGTAACCGCTCCAATGCACAAAGTATTCTAATTTACCCCGTCTTTGCCGTGAATCGAGGACCTTTTCCACCTCGTATTCTTCGTGGTTCTCTATTTCTATGCTAGGTGGTGGACATTGTACTCTTCCAGGAAAAGATGATTCTCGATAAGGCTCTAACAAAGAAACATGAAAGACAGGATGTACCTTCATAGTAGCTGGTAACTCCAGACGATACGCTACAAGATTGATCTGCTTCTGGATAACAAATGGTCCTAATCTTCGATAGTCCAATTTGTCACATGGGCGCTTGGTCTTAATATTTCGTCAAAGCAGCCAAACTTTGTCTCCAATCGTGAATTTAGGTGCCTGATTCCAAAATTTGTTTGCGGACGCCTTGTAAGATTCTTGGGCAGTTTGCAATTGAAGCTTCAATGTAGTTTGAAGCTGCGAAAGCTCCTTCACCAATCCTTCAGCTGCCGGATTGTTAATCGTTGACGAACTCCATATGTCAAGCTTCGGATGGTATCCATAATTGGAAAAGAATGGCGTTTGTTGAGTTGACGCATGAAGGGTGTTGTTATATGCGAACTCGGCTAGTGGTAGATATGCCGCCCAATCATCTTATTCATAGTTGATAGTGCAACATAAATATTGCTCTAAAACTTGATTCACCCGTTGTCGTGTTGTAACACGAGTATACAGTGAAAATAAAAAGAAAGGGGAATTTTATTAATATTCAGTTACCTTGAATATTGGGAGCATCGATCAACTCGAGTACAAATACTGAGTGGTCAGGTTCAGTCACTCCGTTACAGTCAGCCGGGGCATACTGAAATGCTCCATTCGATTCCAATAACGGGAGTCAGCAGGAAGAGAGGACCAATTTGACCCAGTTACGTGAAATCCAGGTCTTACTACGGGTCTTAGCCAATCTGACGCGAGGACCAATTTGACCCAGTTACGGGAAATCCAGGTCTTACTACGGGTCTTAGCCAATCTGACGCAAGGACCAATTTGATCCAATTACGAGAACATCCAGGTTACTACGGGCATCTTTACCAATATAGGACCTGAATTGGTCGGGCGACTCAATGTGGTCCCGATTACGGGGTTCGATTCTGTTTCAGGCTGTCCTGTTCTCTGTGCCGTCTCAAGGAACGTTGTTTTCGGTAAATGGATTTCTTAAAGGTAAAAACGGAGGAGAAAGCTTGGCGGCGAGAGCCAATTTCGAATCCAAGTTGAGGTGAGAGCCAATTTTGGATCCAAGCTTGAGGTGGGAGCCAATTCCGGATCTAAGACGGAAGATTGAAGAAATCCAGAGGATAAGGTTAGGTGGGATATAGTTTTGGGTGTGGGTTTTTTTTTTTTTGAAGAAAATCGGGGGGGGAAGGGAGTTTTCAAGCTTCTGAAAGGTTACCAGTTTGGTTTTCATTGGAGTTTTTTGAAGATCAAGGGAATTAGAGAGAGGAGCTTCATGCTTCGGGTCGGGGAAGGAAAGACATAGAATTTGGATTTTTCTTCTTCGTAGAGTTTTGGAGAAGATTGAGGCAATCGCTGCTGAAGTCAGTGTTGTAATGGTGAATCGGGATTTTTAAATGAAGTGGGTTTGAATACTCTTGATTGTTTTGTGAAATCGAGTTACGTCTGTGATTGAAGGATTAAAAGGGTGTCTATAGGATTGAGTATGCGGAGTGAATGAAATTTATTGGGTTAATCTAACAAGACAGTCAGTGGATACAAGATCGTAAGTACAAAGCAGTATTGAAGGTTAACAGTTTGGATTGTACGGGGTTCTCTGTAACGTCTAGAGACCTACCGGCTGGGGCAAAAAGGACTTCGACAAGCAGTCGAAGAGCATCCGTATAGATTTACGGTACATTATTGCAGTCGTTTATATTCCAGCAGTCAAAAACTGATAGACTGCTTGACTATCGGTGAATCTCCATACTACCTTCTACAGCTAGACGCTCGATGTGTTCTCAAGCAGGAAAGCACGTAGTACAACACCATTCTATTTGGCCGTCCGTTTGAGGATGAATTGCTGAAGAAAGCTTGATATCCACCTTCAATATCTCAAAAAGAGATTTCCAAAACTTTGACACAAACTGGGTTCCTCGATCCGATACGATATCATCTGGTAGACCATGAAATCGATACACATTATCAAGAAAGAGTCTTGATGTGTCTTTGCTTGACGATGTCTTCTTGCAAGGGACAAAATGTGCCATCTTTGTAAGCTGGTCTACGACAACAAAAATGCTGTCAAATGAATTCGATGGTGGTAGATCCGTAATAAAGTCCATGGAAACCGAAGACCATGGTCGACGCGGAATAGGCAATGGCTGTAGAAGTCCATAAGGCCGATGTCGAGGGTTTTTGGATCTTGAACAAATGTCACTAGATACAACAAAATCTTTCACATCCTTCCACATTTGAGGCCACTAGAAATTGCGGGAAATAAGTTCCAAGGTCTTATTGAATCTAAAATGTCCCGCAGCTGAAAAGTCATGACGAGATTGAAGAACTCGGAGTCGTGCTCGCCCTTTTGGGATATATAACCGCTCTTCGAAATATACTAGATCTCCTTCCATCTTGAATTTATCATTACTAGTATGTTGCTTGATATCAAGGGCTAGAGAATCTTCAATGGTTGCCGCCCATACCTGGTCAAGGAAGTCAGCATCAATTAGTACAATAGCTGCGTTGAGCCAAAATTTCTCTGGCTTCAACAATGTCGTGCACTGTTGATCAAATGCTGCATCTCCAGCCTTTGGCGCGAGATATGATCTCCTTGATAATGCATCGGACAATCCTTGTTGCTTCCCAGGCCGATAAGTAATAACAAAGTCGAACCTAGATAGCGACATACTCCACCGAGCTTGATGCCGATTCAAAACTCGAGCCGACATAAAATATTCCAAATTCTTGTGATCCGTATATACGGTCACTGGATGTGCAGTTCCTTCGAGAAAGTGGCGCTACTCTTGGAAAGAATCTACTATAGCAAGGAGTTCCTTATCGTGGATCTCATAGTTGATCTCAGGAGCAGAGAATTTTCGAGAATAGAACGCAACTGGATGGAGCTTCTCATCTACGCCCATCTGTGAAAGTACAACTCCCAAAGCAAAATCCGAAGCATCTGTCTCCAAATAAAAGGCCTTTGTAAAGTCCGGATGTACCAAGATTAGAGCTGTAGTAAATACCATCTTCAAATCTTGAAATGCTTTTTCTGCGATAGGTCTCCGTTCGAGCTTGTCCTTGCACATTAATCGAGTGAGGGGGGCAGCAACTTGAGAATAATTCTTGATAAAGATCCGATAGTAGTTAGCAAATCCAAGAAAACATTGTACATCCCTAACCGTCTTCGGAACTTCCCAAGACATGATTGCTTCCACCTTCTTTGGATCCATCTTCAAGCCTTCCGTAGTCGCGATGAATCCCAAAAACTCCATCTCAGTTTGGTGAAATAAGCACTTCTCCAATTTGGCATAGAGTCCTCGCTCCCGTAGTTTTTTGAGTACTAGACGAACATGCTTCTCATGTTCTTCCTCGTTCTTAGAAAATATCAAAATATCATCTAGATAGATGACAACAAAATCGTCTAGATGCTCTCGAAAGATGTCATTCATCATGTGTTGAAAGACCGCTGGAGCATTAGTAAGACCAAATGGCATGACATTGTATTCAAAATGGCCATACCTTGTTCGGAAAGCTGTCTTCCATTCATCTCCTTCCTTGATTCGCACAAGGTTGTAAGCTCTCCTTAGGTCAATCTTTGTAAAGATCCTTGCACGCCCAAGTTGTTTTAGAAGATCAGAGATCAAAGGCAGTGGGTAGCGATTCTTTTTTGTCACCTTGTTGAGACCTCGATAGTCCACGCACATCCGTAGTGAGACATCCTTCTTCTTCACAAATGAGATTGGTGCCCCAGCTGGCGACTTTGAATGACGGATGAAGTTCTTGGCTAGATTCTTGTCAATGTACTTCTGCAACTCAGTCAACTCCATCTGCGGCAAATTGTAGATTGGTCCAAAAGGTGGTTGTGCTCCTTCTTGCAATTCAATGGCACAGTCATAGGGTCGATGCTTTGGCAGCATATCAGCATTCTTCTTTTCAAAGACATCTTTGAATTCTTCATACTGCTTTGGAATAACCAAAGTCGGAGTTGCATCTTCTCGAGTCGGAGTTGCGAAGATGACAAGAGGTGCATTTTGCTTGGCTTCCTTCATGAAAGCCCTTGCACCTATAAACAAGGATTTGTTTCTAGGCATTGTCTTGGCAGATTCCACCTTCAAGGAGTTTATTGGAAATGTCACTTTTCGCAACTTCCAATCTATCAATGGATTATATCTATCAAGCCAAGATAGTCCCAAAATGATAGGACATGAAGGGGTCTTGATAACATTAAACACAATATTGCTCTCATGGTTTTCAAGACGTACCTTCAATGGTTTAGTTTCATGGATAACATTGCCCGAAGACAATAGTCGTCCATCTATGACTTCTACATAGACAGGCTTAAGTTTCTTTATAAGAGAAATATTGTGAAGCTTGGCAAACTCTTCATCTATAAAGCAAGCGGATGCACCTGAGTCTAATAAAGCATCGACTTGTAGTTCTTGAATACCCAGATGTAAAGGTACCATAAAACAATCTGAAGGTTGAGCTGAGAAAAAGGGACCTTGATTAATTTTGGATGTTAAGATGTCTAGCCGCACGGTCCCTATTGTTGCTGGGCGTCCTTGTTTTCCTGCATGCTTGTACTCCTGAGTCTTGTTGTTTGAGGCTTCTGTTTCTTCCGACAATCTACAGCTTTATGGCCCACTTCTCCGTAATATAAACACAAGTTTTGTTCAAACCGTCGCTTCCTTTCCTCAACTGTGAGGGGTTTGAAACGTACCGCATCAATTTGCATGGGTTGAGGATCTGTGGAGTGATTCTTTGGACCTTTTGAAAATGTAGCAAATGCTCCATCATTTTTTCAGCCTGATCGTCTTTCTTGTCGTAATTCAAAGAGGCGGTTGTCACAAATAATTGTCTGAGATATAAGTTCTTCTAAAGTATCCGCCTTAGGCATGGTGATCAATAAGTTCTTGACATCATCTCTCAGTCCATATCGAAATCGTGTCATGAACGCTTTATCATTCCAATCAAGATCACATGTAAGTTGTTGAAATTCTGCAGCATAGATTGCAGCAGAACGTGATCCTTGTCGCAGATTTTGTATCTTTCTTTCAGCCACTCTTTCACGATCGCTATCTCCAAACGCAGCAGTAAGTCTCTCTATGAAAGCCTCTAGGTCGTACAATATTGGAGAATCCTTCTCCAATAGTAGAGCAAACCAAGAGTGAGCATTTCCTGATAGAAGAGTACCTATGAAAGCAACCTGGGTAAATCCATTCGGATAACGAGAAGGGTATAGGCGTAGGTAAAGCCATACTTGTTGCACAAAACCTCGGAAGTTGGCTCTTGTTCCGTCAAACTTGTCTGGCATACTGGCTTTTGGTTCTTTCGTACTAATCCTTGAAGTATCTATAGGGGACGTATGTGACACATGTCTTCCTTCTCTTAGTCGAATAATCTCTTGTTGTAGGCTATGAATTTTGCGTCTAGCTTCTTTGGTCACTAGATCAATTTGAGGTTCTTTACTTGGATTGCGAAGAAATGCAATCTCTTTTCGTACACTATTCATAAGAGCTTGAAGATCTACAAGAGTTGCCACTCTATTGTCTACTTGTGGAGATGCACTGTCTATGACCTAGTCTACTTCCATATTTAGAGAATAGATGGATTATAATTTTGAGAGAAGAAGAAATTTCTAACTCTCTTGGAGAAAATTGTAGCACTACCTGTCACTAAAACCTACTTGGAGAAAAGAAAAGAAAAAAAACACTAAACGATTTCAGTTTTAGAGGAGGATAATCCGCAACCTCTAAAAATGCCTCAATGCTTTCGAGAAGAGGGATAATCCGCACTCTATCAAGAAGGCAAAGCTCTGAAATCGATGTTAACAGTCTTTTCTACTAGCTATGCTAAACAAAAAGAAGGAATTAATATCAGTCCAAGAGAGGGTAATCCGCAACCCTTAGAACGCTCAAGTATCTCCAAAAAAAGGGGTAGTCCACTCTCTGCCTCAAAGAACTAAACTCTGATATTGTGATTGAGAAAATATCAGTTTAGAGGAAGGTAATCCGCAACCCCTAAAGCGCTAGAATACCTTCAAGAAGAGGGGTAATCCGCTCTCAAACAAGAAGGATTCAGCTCTAATATTAAGATAAAGGTAGTCTCGACAAACTGTCACAGACCAAAAATACAAACAAGAAATCTAAACAAGAAGTTCAAGAAGAAATGACAAGAACTAGATTATCAGATGAGTACAAGAGCAACGCCAAGAGAATTGAGCTAGAGCTTCAAGAGATGTGTTGTCGAGACTGAAGAACTCTTCAGCCTCGACTCTTATATATACTACTAGCCTATGGTTCTAAAGAAGCGCATCAAGAAGCTTCCCAAGAACTATGAAGCTTCTCGAGCAACTACCCAAGAGCTAGGAAGCTTCTCAAGTAACTTCCTAGAATCTACTAGAATATTCTAAGAATCTTCTAGAGCCTTCTAAGAGAATCTTTAGGGAATATTCAAAGAATCTTTAGGAAATCTTTAAAGTATATTCTAAGAGAATATTCAAGGAATCTCCTGGAAGTTTCTAGAGACTTCTTTCTAGAAGGTTCTAGAAACTTGTCTCTAGAAAGGTCTAAGGACTATGTCTCTAACACCAATGTATTATTTATCACAAGATGAACTCTCAGCATTAAAGGATTATATCAAAGAGAATCTTACAAAGAACTTCATTTGACATTCTAAATCTCCAATGGAGGCACCTATGCTCTTCGTGAAGAAAAAAGATGGCTCATTACAAATGTATGTGGATTATCAAGGGTTGAACAAGATCACTGTGTTGAATCGATATCCATTACCATTAATATCTAGACTTTTGGAGTAACTTGATGAAGCAAAAATATACACCAAGATAAATCTTTGTGGAGCTTACAATCTTGTACGAATAAAGGTGGAAAATGAATAGAAGACAGTATTTCAAACAAAGTATGGACATTTTCAATATAATGTCATGTCTTTTGGATTGACCAATACACCAGCTATATTTGAACATTTGATGAATGATGTTTTTTGAGAGTACTTGGACAAATTTGTTGTTTGTTATCTCGACGATATTTTGATCTATTCCAAGAATGATCAAGAATATGAAGGTCATGTGAAGTTGGTGTTACAAAAACTTTGGGATGCGAGATTATATGCCAAGTTAGAAAAATATGTATTCTATGAATCTTAGGTAGGATTTCTTGGATATATAATTTCGAACGAAGAATTGTTGATGGATTAGAAGAAGATTCAAGCAGTAACAAATTTGGCAGTACTAAGACAGTATAAGACGTGCAATGTTTTCTTAGATTTGTCAATTTCTATCATATTTTTATCAAGAACTACTTACAAATTGTAGTTCCATTAACGCAATTGACATCAAAGGACAAGCTCAAGTAGAGTAGCCAAGCACAACAGACTTTTCAAGGATTTAAGTTGGCGTTTATAACAACTCCCATTTTGGTACATCCGGACTTCACAAAGGCATTCTATTTGGAGATAGATGCTTTTGACTTTGCACTATGAGCTGTATTATCATAGATAGAGAAAGATGATAAATTTCATTCGATTACGTGCTACTCAAGGAAATTTTCAACAACAGAAATCAACTATGAAATTTATGATAAAGAGTTGCTTGTGATAGTTGATTCTTTCTAAGAATGGCGTCATTTATTAGAGGGTGCTATATACTTAGTGATTGTATATACAGATTACAAGAATTTGGAGTATTTCACAACAGCTCGAGTTTTAAATCATTGCCAAACTCGGTGGAACATGTCATTATTTTAATTCGACTTCATCATCACATATCTGCTAGGAAGATAGCAAGGATTATCAAATGCATAATCAAGAAGATCATATTTAGCACCTACGGTTGGAGATGCAGCATTTGATCAGCAGTATATAACTCTGCTATAAGAAAAATGGTTTCGTCTTTGTACCAAGTCCATGATCATGCTAATTGATGTTGATTTTTTAGAACAAGTCTATGGAGCATCAGTTGTGGATTCATTAGTCTCGAATGTGAAGATAAATATCAAACTCTCTTTTGCCTTCCATCCTCAAACCGATGGTCAAATAGAGGGAGTCAACTAAATCTTACAGCAATATCTATGATGTGTGATCAACTATCAACAAGACAATTGTACTACATATCTACCATTTGTGGAGTTTGCGTACAATAATTTGGTCCATGCCTCAACTCAATAGACACCTTTCTTTGCGAATTATGGATATCATCCAAAACTCAATTTGTTGAGAAGATCCAAAGATAAAAATCCAGCAACTGAAGATCTTGCAAAGCATCTAATGGAAATCCAGACCACCTTAAAGCTTCAGTTACGAGTAGCTCAAGAGTCCTACAAAGCTTTTCTAGACAAATTTTGAAAGGATTCTCTTGCTTTTCAAATTAGAGATAAGATTTGGCTCTTGCGAAAAAAAATCAAGACCACTTGACCTTGCAATAAGCTAGATTATAAGAGATTGGGACCATTCTGTATTCAAGAACAAATCAATCTAATGGCTTATTGATTGAAACTACCTACATCCAAAAAAGTACATCCAGTCTTTCATGTTTTTCTTCTAGATGCTTATGGCAAATCAACTTTATCAGGACGGATACAGCCACTATCACTTTGTGTTGAAATTGAGAACCACATGAAATATGTTGTAGAAAAAGTCCTTGCTTTGTGACGAAGATGAGAGAAGTTGGAGTATTTAATTCAATGGCATGGCTGTGACATAAATGAGCCACAAAAAGTACAAAAATTCCATCGACAATATTTTGATAAATCAAAAGTTGGCCACTAACAAAACGTGAAGATGAAGCCTTCTTTAGAAGAATGTGTATAAGTGGAATCCAAGCTTTATCAAAAAGTAACTTGTTGTATTTTATTTTCTTGTAATATTAAGATATCTAATCCTAAGGTGTATTTAGATATAGCTAGTAAAAATATAGATATTATACTAGTCATGCCATTTCAATTAAGTAGCTCATGACATTGACCTCGAGATGAAGAATTAGAAGAGCCAAGAAGACGTCGAAGAATACCAAATAGTAGGTCACTCATAATTGTCTTTAAAGTTGAACTAGCTCATGAAGGTAGTAGCGAAGCAATATTTTTTGGTCATTTCTAGAATGAATACACAAAAATTCAGGCACAGTCTTAAGTGGAAGGTGTTGGTCATTATCGGTGGCTACAAGGATCCATAAATCATCTGCCTTGGAAACGACAACTGGAATATATTGTTGAGACTATGCGCCAAATCTTTGATTTCTTATGTTTGTAAGCATACATCTCAAATGGCTTCTTAGAGACATCGAAGCTAGAAGAAGGAGTGATGTCTCAGACATATTCACTAGAATATTATAGAATTTGATAGAAGTTTGTAGAAACTTCTAAAGCTACTCAAAAAGCTTCTCTAATTGGTGGAAGTTGTTCGAAAAGCTTTTTAATTGGTAGAAGTTACTTTCAAGTAGGTGGAAGCTTCTTACAACCTTGGAAGTTACTCGAGAAGCTTTCTATCCAGTAGTATATATAAGAGTCGAGGCTAAAGAATTCTTTAGTCTCGATAATTGTGATAAGGAAGTGATACCAATATTAAGGGATGGTATCATCATTCCATCTTTAATAGGTAGCCAATGCTTAGATGTGTACCTGGTACTGATATAGATGTGTACCTGGTACTGATAATGGCACTTATGATACTTACTAGTATAAATTAATAGGATATCATGATGCAACTTCTCTCTAATGAAAAAGCTTTGAGGAAGCATTGGCAAGGATCACAATAATTCGAGTCTTATCTTGCTTTTGACTATTATATCTAAGATTCATATAATACATATTATTCATTAGAATCTAATTTAGGTTCATTCTTACACCTTATACTACAATATCTTATTTTTGGTATTTCCTTGATATCAACTGCGGATTGATGATATGTAAGGATTGGATATCAAGGCAAAATTAGGACTAGTAAAGGCGAAACAATTAAAATTGATAAAAGGCTATATGGATGAGGTTTGATTTGATAGTTGTACAACTATTTCTTTAAAGTATCTGGACAATGTCTAGAAAGAATAAAATATTAATGTAATATAAAGAATGAAAATCTGATATAAAAAATAAAATGTTAAGACATACTATGAATGAGCAAAGTCTTGAGAGTAATAGAACAATACAAAATATATTTGTGACAACTCTAGAAGGGAGTTTGAAGTCTAATATTAAAAAAATTTAAAACTCCAACATCTTGTATGTACTCATTCTTTGAGGTTTTAGTTCTTTAAGAGGAGTTTGATTATATATGTTGGTCTTGGATCTTCTTAGTATTAAAATTAAATCATTTCAAAGTATTTGGATAGATTTTGTATTGATGGAAAAATTTCAAAGAAGACCTTAGAATACTTATTTAATCATATTTTTAAGAAAGACTTGTGTAAAATTTTGTAAAGAAATCTTAATTGACTATTTAATTATTCAAAAAACTTATTATTTCATATAGCAAAGACTCTTGCCACAACAACATGAAAACTTATCAAGTCTAGATAAAGCAAAGATTGATAGATTGAAAGCTCTATATTGATTCTATAGATGATGGTACATGAGTGTTTTTAGTTGGTGGAGTGATTTGTTATTTCCACTCATATCATACAATATTCTTTACGAAATATCTGCAATACCAAAGGCACAAGGAGTACCCACGGCATTAGAAATGCCACCCACTTGAAGAAATTCCTAGCCACAGAGGTGGAATTGGGAGCTAAGTGTAACTCATAAGAATCTAGTACTAAAATACCCAAAAGCACCTCAATTAGGAGGTGGAGGCAAGAAGTTCGAGACTTAGAAGGACAAGTAGCCAAGGGGCAATCTACGATTCTAAGGTCTTAGGATCTTAGGATTTAGGATCCTAGGGACTTAGAGTCTTAGGATTGTAGGGTTTAGGATTCTAGGTTTCTAGGGTCTTAGGGTCTCGAGCAAGTGTAGAGTTTAGGAGTTATGAGGTTTTCTTGATCACAAAAATTGTCTTTGATTAATATAAGAAGAAACAAGAAAATAAAATAAAATAAAATATATAATAAATACATAGAGGCACCTAGATATCATACTAATATATATTAAATAGCATATGTATGTATATGTCCTTTTTGTTTCAAAATATCATATGTATACTATTTTTTATATATTTCTAGGGTTTAGGATTTATAGGGTTTAGGTTTAGGGTTTAGGATTTAGGATTACAAGAGTATCTTAGAGGTTTTTGATCCTACATATCTCTCAATGTATCACAATTTTTTTCAGTTTGAAATTTTGCAAGGCCTTATATTGTCTCAAAGACGTCTATAAATATTTTTGTTTCTCAAAAATATGAGTTTTATTTTTCAAGTTTTAGGGTTTAGGGACTCTAATTTGGAATCTGAGTTTTATATTTGTTATCACATGAGAACTATGTAAAGAGTTGGAATATATACTAAATTTTGCTATGCCAAAACAAATCTCAGGTATATGGCATCTCCAAATTTCTTGTCCATGCTGACTAGATGGGTTGTGGGTTGTAGGTTTTAGAGTCTTAGGATTTTAGGATCTTACGATCTTAGGGTCTTAAGGTTCTAGGATCTTCGGGTTCTAGGGTCTAGGATTACTAGGATCTTATGGTTCTAGGGTCGAAGGATCTTAGGATATTAGGATTCTAGGATTTGAGGGTATTAGGATTTTAGGGTCTTAGGATTGTAGGGTTCTAGGGTCTTAGGATTTGTGGGTCTTAGAGTTCGTAGGTATTAGGGTTCTAGGGTCTTACAGTGCTAGGACCTTAGGATTCTAGGATTTTAGGATCTCAAGATCTTAGTGTTCCAAGGTCTTAGGATTCTAAGATTCTAAGAATTAGGATTTAGGGTCTTGGGATCTAAACTTGGTCTTGAGGTCTTAGGGTTCAAGGATTCTAGGTCTTAGGATTAGGTTTAGGGTTTAGGGTTTAGAGATTACATGGGTATCCTAGAGGTTTTTGATCCTCAATATCTCTCAATATATCAAAACTTTTTCTGTTGTAAAATTATGCCAAAGCTTAGAATCTTCCAAAGACCTCTATAAACGTTTTTGTTTTTCAAAAAAATGTATTTCATTTTCTGTAATTTAGGGTTTGAAAATCCTAATTGGGGTCTTCACACCTTCATTAGAGTTCTGACTTGCATATTTTTTCTCATGAGAAAACTGTGTATAGAGTCTAAATAGAGTCTTACTCAAAGCAATCTCCTATAGATAGGTAGTTCACCTAGTCCAAGTTTAGAGAGTCCTTCAGGCTGCTCGCCCCTAGGTCTTTGCCTGCTCTCTACTTGTTGCACCACCGGCTCTCCTTACATCAGGATCATCGTTGATGGAGTCAATATCAGCTCCATCTTCGACTTCTGCAAGACTCGCACAAGCAACGTTGGTGCCTACCCTCGATGCATCCGTGAGTGCAACCTTCGAGACTACGCCACATACTATAGTGTCGCCTATAGTCACATTACAGATTTTATAAAATCAATCATCGACACGCTCATTAATCATTCTACAGTCATGTCCATTTTTCAACCAACCCCAACAACAAAAGGCTCAGCTGCAGCGGGTACTGAACGAGCCCGACCAACATCGACCTAAGTAATAATTTCTACAATGCCGCACACCCTGTACTCTAGTGGCCTGAGCTCCAATGCTCCAACAACTGGCTCAGACCGTCCCGTCCGAATGGTTTGTCGTAAGACAAGTCCTCGTACCTCGACGCGCGATCGTAGCTCTTCGATGCACCAACTCGTGGCAACCCTTCGTGACGCCCTGTACTCCAATCTCTCGTCGTGGCTTCCTGTGTCGCCGCAGGCATCCACCACAGCTGCTCTGACGTATGCACTAAAAACCATACTCAACGATGGTAATTCTGTCCATTCTTGCACGACTGCGTCCAAGTACCGAGCCGAATGTAGCCAATACTCAAATACTTAAATACATCCAAACTCGCACGCATCGCCTCCCCGAGAGCTCTTTTTTTTGAAAGTCCCTACATGCTATCCTTGAGTAGTCATACCGCCGCAGATTGCAACGCCTAGTTTACTCGACCAGGTAGGCAAATGAGCCCTCTATCCAATCATGGCTCCTCCCTCTCATACATTGCCTCACCTAGAATTCCAACATCCGGAACTGATTGCACCCATAAATTTCTATCACTGGCCACGTCTCCTTGTCCTCGTTGTTCGATGACAAAAAATTATTGAACGACGCATCAAAAAATGTCTGTAATCCTATCGACCAGGTCCCTCAGCTCCCAATAGTGATGCTGATCCCAAGTTCAATCCTTGCATGTCCGTTCGACTTGCTCTCTTCCTGCTTCCTCATAAATGCCCCCTTCATCGCTCCCCGCCTCGATCCGTGACTCCTCGTTTGCCATCGAAAATTCCAAAAATTCAACTTGGACATCGACGACCTCGGCGGGCTGCAAAAGAAATTGTTGAATGCATGCAACCCTAAACCCTACTCCCAAAAGTTGTCGCTCCTCGAGTACACCCCACCCAACACGTCATCTTGAGGTACCTCTACATCGTGCATCGCCGCGAGTAAGAATGAGGTCCACCTCCGAATTGCATGCTGCACTTGTATATCCTACGACATAGGCATGTAGTCACCCATCGATTCATACAACAATGGCGACGATCAACTCCATCGTCTAGCGATGCCAGTCTCCCTGCTCCGCCGCTCATAAACGGTGACTTTTTTCCTCCCCCCACGAAACCCTAAACCTGCTGCCTTTACAAAACTGCCATTGTCTCCCTTGCAAGCCCTTGCTCTTCTTCACTCCATGTCTTT
Organism: Physcomitrium patens; assembly: GCF_059467195.1. Classification (NCBI taxonomy): domain Eukaryota; kingdom Viridiplantae; phylum Streptophyta; class Bryopsida; order Funariales; family Funariaceae; genus Physcomitrium; species Physcomitrium patens. The sequence goes on from NC_143428.1 coordinate 163,374, forward strand.
CTCCACCCCCTTCCCTTGGTTGCATCTCATTGGCCACACTTCCATCTATCCCAACCTCGAATTGCCCTCCGACCGCTCAGTCTCCCCATACTTTACAAGTAAACTTGAACGTTGTGTTCGTTGAGACATGTGCCGCACTATCTTGCTCTTCTATGAAACCTCAGCTAGCCTTTGATCGGAAGACTAGGCGACCAGGTTTTGGACCAGCCCGTAGAAGGAGGAAGGGTAATGAGAGTGGCATCCACAGGACGGTGGCAGTATGCGATGGACAGCGCCCTTGATGTGCCTTTCTCCTGTGCGGGCGCATGTGCCCGATTTTGGATGTAAACGTGGTCGCGATTGAGACCTCGCAGGTGATATTCAGTTCTATGAACCCGCATCTATGAATTCATAATTTTCACAGCATGGTTACCTGCTCGTGTGTTCGGCTCACAGTTTTGTGCTTCGCCTGATGTTTGAGTTGAGTTAATTGTCAACTATCTACTTATAATGGTTCGGTCCTTATAAAAACGGTAGTAGATGAGGGTGTTGGTTTGGGTGAAGGAAGACGAAGAGGTCGCCTCTTGATTATGACTCATGGCACCCAAGGTGGAAACTCTCTCTCAATCAACACACATAGATTCTTTGCGCGCAAATCGTACTTTTTTAAATGGAGGTGTAGAGGTGTCATGGACATACATTGGAAGATTCTTCGAATATTCTTCAAGAATATTCTCTAAAGATTCTCTAAAGATTCCTTTAGAAGGTTCTAGAAGATTCTTAGAATATTCCCTAAAGATTCTCTTAGAAGGTCCTAGAATATTCTTAGAAGGTTCTAGAATATTCTGATAGATTCTAGGAAGTTGCTCGAGAAGTTTCCTAATTAGTAGAAGTTGTTGGAGAAGCGTCTTAGTTAGCGGAAGTAGCTCGAGAAGCTTCCTATTCAGTAGTATATATAGGAGTCGAGGCTGAAGGGTTCTTCAGTCTCGACAACACATCTCTTGGAGTTCTAGCTCACCTTTCTGGTCTTGTTCTTGTACTCATCTGTTTAATCTAGTTCTACCACTTCTTCTTGAACTTCTTGTTAGATTTCAAGTTTGTATTTTGTGTCCGTTGTCGTATTACGTGCTTTCCTGCTCGAGAACGCGCCGGGCGTCTGGCTGTAGAAGGTAGTATGGAGATTCGCCGATAGTCAAGCAGTCTATCAGTTTTTGACTGCTGGAATATAAACGACTGCAACAATGTACCGTTAATCTATACGGGTGCTCTTCGACTGCTTGTCGAAGTCCTTTTTGCCCCAGCCGGTAGGTCTCTTGACGTTACAGAGAACCCCGTACAACCCAAACTGTTAACCTTCAATACTGCTTTGTACTTACGATCTTGTATCCACTGACTGTCTTGTTAGATTAACCCAATAAATTTCATTCACTCTGCATACTCAATCCCATAGACACCCTTTTAATCCTTCAATCACAGACGTAACTCGATTTCACAAAACAGTCAAGAGTATTCAAACCCACTTCATTTAAAAATCCCGATTCACCATTACAACATTGACTTCAGCAGCGATTGCCTCAGTCTTCCAAAACTCTACGAAGAAGAAAAATCCAAATTCTATGTCTTTCCTTCCCCGACCCGAAGCATGAAGCTCCTTTCTCTAATTTCCTTGATCTTCAAAAACCTCCAATGAAAAAACCGAACAGGTAACCTTGCAAAAGCTTGAAAAACTCGCTTCCCCCCCCCTGATTTCTCCTTCAAAAGAAAACCCACACCACTCCAAAACTATATCCCCCCTAACCTTATCCTCTGAATTTCTTCAATCTTCCGTCTTAGATCCGGAATTGGCTCCCACCTCAAGTCTTGGATCCGAAATTGGCTCTCACCTCAACTTGGATTCGAAATTGGCTCTCGCCGCCAAGCTTTTTCCTCCGTTTTTACCTTTAAGAAATCCATTTACCGAAAACAACGTTCCCTGAAACGGCACAGAGAACAGGACAGCCTGAAACAGAATCGAACCCCGTAATCGGGACCACATTGAGTCGCCCGACCAATTCAGGTCCTATATTGGGAAAGATGCCCGTAGTAACCTGGATGTTCCCGTAATTGGGTCAAATTGGTCCTCGCGTCAGATTGGCTAAGACCCGTAGTAAGACCTGGATTTCCCGTAACTAAACTGCCTTGGGTTGCCCCACCAATACAGGTCTCATATTGGGTAAGAGGACCCGGATTGGATTATCGAAATTGGATCCAATTGGCTCCTCGAACCCGTAGTGTGAATTGGTCCTTCTCTTCCTGCTGACTCCCGTTATTGGAATCGAACGGGGCATTCCAGTATGCCCCGGCTGACTGTAACGGAGTCACTGAACCTGACCACTCAGTATTTGTACTGGAGTTGGTCGATGCTCCCAATATTCGAGGTAACTGAATATTAATAAAATTCTCCTTTCTTTTTATTTTCACTGTATACTCGTGTTACAACACGACAATGTAGAGGTGATAGATGGACGACCCTTATTGTCAGGCAACGTTACCCACGAATCAGAACCTATAGAAGTGGTGTTTAAGGACCATAGTAGTCACGTTGTTTTTAATATTATTAGAACCCCATCAAGCCCTGTTATCCTTGGTCTTTCTTGGTTAGAAGATCATAATCCGTCCATTGATTGGAGGCTACGAAGGATAACATTTCCTGAAAAAAATAATAATAAACCTGTTGGTAGAACCTACATGAAGAAATCCATGTTTATTGGAGCAAGAGCGTTCCTAAGATCGTCCAAGGAAGGCGCACCATTTGTCATTTATGCAGCTCCAACTAGCGGCGAGAATATCTCAACATCGAATATACCAGAGCAATATAGGGATTTTGAAGACGTGTTTCAGAAGAAGAACACCGATATACTGCCGGAACATCGACCATATGATTGCGCCATAGACTTAGAGGAAGGAGCGCAACCACCTTTTGGTCCAATATACAACCTATCGCAGACGGAGTTGGCAGAATTGCGGAAGTACATCGATGAGAATCTAGCCAAGAATTTTATTCGACATTCAAAGTCGCCAGCTGGAGCACCAATCCTATTCGTGAAGAAAAAGGATGGCTCACTGCGGATGTGCGTGGACTATCGAGGACTCAACAAGGTGACCAAGAAAAATCGCTATCTCTTACCTTTGATCTCCGGCCTCTTAGATCAACTTGGACGTGCAAGGATTTTTACAAAGATTGATTTAAGAGGAGCCTACAACCTTGTGCGAATCAAAGAAGGAGATGAATGGAAGACAGCCTTACGTACAAGGTATGGCCATTTTGAGTACAATGTCATGCCTTTTGGTCTTACCAATGCTCCAGCGGTCTTTCAGCATATGATGAACGACATCTTTCGGGAGTACCTCGATGACTTTGTTGTCATCTATCTGGATGATATTTTGATATTTTTCAAGAATGAAGAAGAACTTGAGAAGCACGTTTGTTTGGTTCTTGAAAAACTATGCGAACGAGGACTCTACGCCAAGTTGGAGAAGTGTCAATTTCACCAGAATGAAATGGAATTTTTGGACTTCATTGCGACTACAAAGGGCTTGAAGATGGATCCAAAAAAGGTAGAAGCAATTATATCTTCGGAAGTTCCGAAGACAGTTAGAGATGTTCAGTGTTTTCTTGGATTTGCTAACTTCTATCGGATCTTCATCAAGAATTATTCTCAAGTTGCTGCACTACTCACGCGTCTAACAAGCAAAGACAAGCTTGAATGGGGATCACAAGCAGCAAAAGCATTTCAAGATCTCAAGACGGCATTCACTATGGCTCCAATCTCGGTACACCCTGACTTTGCAAAGGCTTTCTATTTAGAGACCGATGCTTCAGATTTTGCTTTGGGAGCTGTGCTTTCACAGATGGGCATAGACAAGAAGCTTCACCCAGTTGCGTTCTATTCACGGAAGTTCTCTGCTGCTGAGATCAACTACGAGATCCACGACAAAGAGCTGCTTGCTATAGTGGATGCCTTCCAAGAGTGGCGTCACTTCCTCGAAGGAGCTGCACATCCAGTGACTATTTATACGGACCACAAGAATTTGGAATACTTCATGACAGCTCGAATTTTGAATCGTCGTCAAGCTCGATGGAATATGTCTCTATCACGATTTGACTTTATTATCACCTACCGCCCTGGAAAACAGCAAGGATTATCTGACGCATTATCGAGGAGATCGTATCTTGCGCCAAAGGCTGGAGAAGCAACGTTTGATTAACAATGTACAACATTGTTGAAACCAGAAAAATTCAGGATTTTTGCTACTGTTGCAACCATCGATGACAGCTTCCTCAACGAGGTACGTACTGCGACCATTGAGGATTCTATAGCTCTTGACATCAAACAACGTGTCGATAATGATAAGTTTAAGGTGGAGGGAGATCTTCTGTATTTTGAGGAGCGGTTGTATATTCTAAAAGGACCAACTCGACTCCGAGTACTTCAATCTCGCCACGACTTTCCAGCTGCGGGACATTTTGGATTCAACAAGACTTTGGAGCTCATTTCACGAGATTTTTGGTGGCCCCAAATGTGGAAGGATGTGAAGGAATTTATCCTTTCTTGTGATGTTTGTTCAAGATCCAAGATCCCTCGACATCGTCCATATGGACTTCTCCAGCCATTGCCTATTCCGCACCGACCATAGTCTTCAGTTTCTATGGACTTCATTACGGACCTACCGCCATCGAATTCATTTGACAGCATCTTTGTTGTGGTAGATCGATTTATAAAGATGGCGCATTTCGTGCCTTGCAAGAAAACATCGTCAAGTGAAGACACCGCAAGACTCTTTCTTGATAACATATATCATTATCATGGCCTACCAGATGATATCGTGTCGGATCGAGGTACTCAGTTTGTATACAAGTTTTGGAGGTCCCTCTTTGAGATATTGAAGGTGGATATTAAGCTCTCTTCGGCTTTTCATCCTCAAACTGACGGTCAAACGGAGCGGATGAATCAAGTTTTGAAGCAATATTTACGATGCAGCATCAACTATCAACAAGATGATTGGACTGCATATCTACCGCTTGCTGAGTTCGCATACAACAACACTCTTCATGCGTCAACTCAACAAACACCATTCTTCTCCAACTACGGATACCACCCCAAGCTCGATTTATTGAGTTCTTCAGCAAATAACAACCCAGCAGCTGAAGGATTTATGAAGCAACTATCGGAGCTTCAAGCGACGTTGAAGCTTCAATTGCAATCTGTCCAAGAGAGTTACAAGGCATCTGCAGATAAATATCGAAATGAGGCGCCTACTTTTAAAGTTGGAAGTAAAGTATGGCTTCTTCGACGGAATATCAAGACCAAGCGGCCATGTGACAAATTGGACTATCGGAGATTAGGGCCATTTGTTATCGAGAAGCAGAGGAATCCGGTGGCATATCATCTGGAGTTACCAGCTACTATGAAGGTACATCCAGTCTTTCATGTGTCTTTGTTGGAACCTTATCGAGAGTCAGCTTTTCGCCAAAGAGTACAAAGTCTGCCACCAAGTATCGAAATTGAAAACCATGAGGAATACGAGGTGGAAAAGGTACTAGATTCACGGCGTAATAGGAGAAAATTGGAGTATTTAGTGTATTGGAGTGGATACGAGATCAATGAACGAACGTGGGAGCGTGTCGAAAATCTTGCCAATGCACCAAAAAAGGTACAAGAATTTCATCAACGATATCCTCATAAACCTAAGCCAAATCAACGATAGCTTCTTGCTGAAGCTTGCTCATCAAGTAGTATAAAAAGAGGGGAGGGCACCTCCAAAACCCATAGTTCGATAGTGTAGAACTTTGTTAGCAACTATAGTTTGCTCTCATCATTTTAGCCTTTGGACATGGATAGTCAAGATACTACACTTGTTATGTCATCTCAAGCGACTAGCTCACGAAGACGACTGCGAGATGAAGAACCGCCTGCACCACGACGACGTCGGAGGATACCGAGCAACAGATCGCTAGTAATTGTATTTGAGGTCGAGCCTGCCTACGACGGTCAGCCAGAAGGTGTGTTTGGAGGACAATTTCACAATGAAGACACAGAAGTCCACGCTTGGTCAGAGGTTGAAGGTGTTGGTCACTACCATTGGCTCGAAGGGCCGATGAATCATTTGCCTCGCGAACAACAATTGGAATTCATAGTGGATGTGATGCGATAGATTTTCATTTTCTTGCGTTGGTATTGACTGATAACAACATTGCTTTTCGGAGACCTCGAAGTTAGAAGAGGAGGTGATGTCATGGACATACATTAGAAGATTCTTCAAATATTCTTCTAGAATATTCTCTTAAGATTCTCTAAAGATTCCTTTAGTAGGTTCTAGAATATTCTTATAATATTCTCTAAAGATTCTCTTAGAAGGTTCTAGAATATTCTGATAGATTCTAGAAAGTTGCTCGAGAAGTTTCCTAATTAGTAGAAGTTATTGGAGAAGCGTCCTAGTTAGCGGAAGTAGCTCGAGAAGCTTCCTATTCAGTAGTATATATAGGAGTCGAGGCTGAAGGATTCTTCAGTCTCGACAACACATCTCTTGGAGTTCTAGCTCACCTTTCTGGTGTTGTTCTTGTACTCATCTGTTTAATCTTGTTCTGCCACTTCTTCTTGAACTTCTTGTTAGATTTCAAGTCTGTATTTTGTATCCGTGACAAGTAGTGGCATTGTTGAACTGGTATTGTTCTTCTGCAGCTAGAACTAAAGTGTATCTCTAAGCATTTTCAGTCTTGATATTGGAAGTGCAAATAGCATCCAGCAAGTGGGTTATTGCTACACAAAGGTGATATGGCGAAGGAGTTGTGTTTCACAACTGTATTCACCTCATTCCCCTCCTGTTCACAATTGTCAAAACGGCCGGCTATACTCAGTCTACGACTATTCCTGTGGCCAGTTTCGATGACCCAAGATAACCGCTTTACTGCAGGTTTAGGGTTTAGGATTTAGGATTTAGGGTACCCTACAAACAAGAGATGATCTGGACTTTAATTCCGAAATCTAAGTACCCTACAGTTAGTCGGAGAGGAAGATGGAATACGTAAAAATATATGAAGTCATATGGCTAAAATCAGGTTTAATGAAGGAGCTCGGAACTGTAGTGTCAAAAGTAAAAGAAACAAATGAAGTCTGAGAGAAGTGGTCGACTATGCGTGTGACCAGGTTTAGGGTTTAGGGTTTAGGGTTTAGGGGTTTAGGGTTTAGAGTTTAGGATTACTAGGGTGTACCCGATTTTTGGGCATGATTATTTTTGGATTTTGACTTGACCTACCCCCCCATTTATGGTGTCTAGGATGTCAATGGTATAATTCTTTTCCTATTCAAGTTTATAGTTTGGAAGATTTAGCTACTTTGCCTTGGAGTTTAGGGTTTTGACTTTTGTCATATAAGGCTTTTTGAAATTTTTGAAAAGTCCATTGGATTTGTTTGAGGGTTGCCAATTATAAATATGTGCTTAAAGTTTTGAAAAGATGCATATATTTGTAGTTATTAAGTGTTTGATTATTTTAACTTTTGAGTTGACTTTGCATATGAATATAAATTTTGAAGTTTTGATTTGAACTACTCTCCTATTTTAAGGGTCTAGGAATCTAGTGATGGTCTTGAAATCCTATACATGTTTTTCAATTTTGAGATATAAGGCGTTTGACTTGATACAATTTTCTGTTGACTTTTTGTGTACTTTATTGTTTTGAATTTTTGATTTGACCTACCTCCCTATTTTTCATGCATCTGATTCCAATGGTATATTTAAAATTTTCAGAAAATTAATAGTTTAGGAGATATGAGATTTTCAAAATAAAAAAATTTGCCTTGCATTAATATATGAAAAAAATATTATAAAAATATGAAATAAATACATAGAGACTTTTGGACATTATAATAATATATTGGATAATTTATATAGGTAAATGTTTTTTTTTTTTTGGAAAATATCATATTTATTCTATATGTACATATGATTTAACTTATATTATATGTGTTCTAAGCCTATGCAATGGATTGAACATGATTCCGCCAATTTGCACCATATTCTTGAATGAAGTGGCGAGCTCCTCCAACACGATCTTCATACACTCCATCCTTTTTCCAATATGCACCACTATTGGTCTTCTTTAACATCAAGCCATCTACACGTCTATCTACGATCCTACTATGAACAAACCAATGTGCATTGTGAAGAAATTCAAAGATGAGAGGACGAATACTTGGATCATCTTGCTCCCAATCATCGTAGAGGAATTGCCCTACTTGTATCAATGCTTGTTGACTTGCTTGGGTACTTCTCCACTCTCTTGCTTGTTGAAGTTTTCACTCTATATGCTTGCCACTCCATCCTATTGCTTGTCTAGCAAATGTTAAGGCACTCTTGACTCGAATAAAAGGTGCATATGAATTTCTTCCATGAATCTCATTGGCCAACGTTGCTAAATGATTATGGCATATTTGAAAGAATCTTTATAAAGATCCTTCTCATATATCAAAATGACCTCCTATAGCTCTTTCTATGCCAAAATATTCAAAAAGGTCAAGATTACTACAAAGTTTACGTCCATCTATTATTTTCTCTATACAAACACTAAGCTCCAATCTCATGCCTAAAAGATAATTTCTTGATATATCTTTTGACATTCCTTCCCACCTTGCTAATAGATCTCGCATTTGATTTAGTCTAATACGCATAGTACGAATTGTCCTAGGCATATCATCTAAACATTGCTTTTGTATGACAGCCAATATTGCATGGCATAACTCTTGATAGAGCTTGACTTTGACTATACGATTGTCTATCTTTGACTTAAAAGATAATGATCCATATCCTTCTACATTGCACATTTCGTATACTTGACTTTCTATAATCCTTTGACTTTGTAATTGAGCATTACTAAACTTGAAGAGCATGATATTATTCTCTGGAAAATTGACTCTATAGTCATAGAGATTCTTACCAAGAGAAAAAGTATGATCCATTTCTACATAGTAACGTTCTATGAAAAAATCTATCTTTGGCTCAGCAATAGGAATTTTCCACTTCATACCAAAAAATGAAACTCGACACAATTTTGTACCTAAGAGAAGAAGTGCCTGTGACATAGCAGAAATGGGAATATTGACCTGGTTTCTACTTAAAGTCAAACTGTTAGAATTAATTGTTAATGCTAAACCAAAATCAGTTTGTAAGACTTTTAAAAGTTGATTTTTAAAGTTTTCTCTCTCATCATGGTTATTTCCAGCAAAAACTTTGACAACTATAGGATCTGAAATAACATGTAACCAATCATGAAATTCTTCTAGATCTTTGACTATAATCCTTCGGTTAGCTGGACGAGCCATTATGCCAAATAAATTTGGCAAATCTATAGTCAACATGAGAAAACAAGCAGCATCAAGATCCATATATTTAGGATCATTGATCTCTTCACATGTATCTATATTAGTATTTGGTCCAAAAAGTGGTAGAAATCTCTCCAAAGGTGTACTTTTACAACTCTCAATGGACGAAGGAGGGAAGAGATGTCTAAGAGTGTTAGTATTTTTTCCTTCAACATTTTGAGCTTCTACACAAGGTCGAGTGAACTTAGTTTTAGCCATGATGAACCAAAGATTGCAAAAAAAATCTAATGTGAAAAGAATTATTACAAGATTAAGAAATTTGTAAATCAAAGGTCAAATGTCAAATTGTTATGGCAGCAATATCCTGTGTCACTCAAACAATCGCCAATTCTTTTTTTGATCTTTTTTTTTCAAAATTTGTTTTTGTAACACAAAATAGACTTGAAGGCGCTTCTGCACATATAAAAATCGTTGCAACCCAATAAGTAAGCAATGAGATATGCCTCTCCAAAGTGGAGTGTTGAAATATTTAGGGCAGCAAGACCCGTTGTCACTCAAATGGCAATTAATCATGCATCCAACATTCAAATTTTTAATTTTTTACTATCAATGAAAGTAGACTTCAAATGGATTCTAGAAGTACTATTTGTTGAAACATCCATAAAAAATACAATTAGATATTAATTTCTATAGTTGAATGTTGAAATCTGTGGGGCTGCAAGACCCTTTGTCACTCAAATGGCTATCAATCCTATATTATTACTCCAATATCTATATTTGTTTTTTCAATAAAAATAGACTTCATTTGGATTCTATGGAAATAATTTTCAAAAAAACCCAATAATTATGCAATAAGTTATGTAATTTTAAAGATGAGTGTCAAAATTGTTAAGGCAGCTAGACCTCTTGTCACTCAAACAGCAATTAATTCTACGTCCTAGCTTCAAATTCTAAATTTTTTGCTGTAAAAACAAGTAGACTTCAAGTGGGTTCTAACGGTGTAATTTACATAAATACCCATAAAAATGGAAATTAGATATTTACCTCTAAAGTTGGATGTCGAAATCTGTAGAGCAGCAAGCCTCCTCTTCACTTAATCGACTGCCAATTTGTCGTCCCTTGTCCAAATTGAATGATTGATATCTTTTTGTAAATTAAGGGTTTAGGGTTTAGGGTTTAGGGTGACATGGGTGTCCTAGTGGTTTTTGATCCTCAATATCTCTCAATATATCAAAAAAAATTCTGTTGTAAAATTATGCCAAGGCTTAGAATCATCCAAAGACCTCTATAAACGTTTTTGTTTTTCAAAAAAATGTGTTTCATTTTCTGTAATTTAGGATTTGAAAACCCTAATTAGGGTCTTCAGACCCTGATTAGAGTTTTGACTTGCATATTTTTTCTCATGAGAGAATTGTGTATGGAGTCTAAATGGAGTCTTACTCAAAGCAATCCCCCATAGATAGGTAGTTCACCTAGTCCAGGTCCAGAGAGTCCTTCAGGCTGCTTGCCCCTATGTCTTTGCCCGCTCTCCACCTGCTGCACCATCGGCTCTCCTTCCATCAGGATCATCGTTGATGGAGTCAATGTCAACTCCATCTTCCACTTCTGCAAGACTCGCACAAGCAACGTTGGTGCCTACTCCCGATGCATCAGTGAGTGCAGCCTTTGAGACTACGCCGCTAACTATAGTATCGTCTATAGTTACATTACAGATTTTATAAATTCAATCATCGACACGCTCGTTAATCATTCTACAGTCATATCCATTTTTCAACCGACCCCAACAACAGAGGGCTCAATTGCAGCGGGTACTGTGTGAGCCCGACCAACATCGACTTAGGTAATAAATTCTACAATGCCGCACACCTTGCACTCTAGTGGCCCGAGCTCCACTGCTCCAACGATTGGCACAAACTCTCACGTCCCGATGGTTCGTCACAAAACAAGTCCTCGTACCTCGATGTCCGATCGTAGCTCCCTGATGCACCAACTCGCGGCAACCCTTCGTCATGCCCTATGCTCCGATCTCTCGTCGTCGCTTCTTGTGTCGCCGCAGGCATCCACCGCAGCTGCTCTGACGTATGCACCAAAAACCATATTCGACGATGATAATTCTGCCCATCCTTCCACGGCTGTGTCCAAGTACCGAGCCGAATGCAGCCAATACTCAAATACTTAAATCCATCCAAATTCGCACGCACGCCTCTCCGAGAGCTTCCTTTTTCGAAAGTCGCTACACACTGTCCCCGAGTAGTCGTACCGCCGTGGATTGTAATGCCTAGGTTACTCGCCCGAGTAGTCAAATGGGTCCTCCGTCCAATCATGGGTCCTCCCTCTCATACATCGTCTCACCTAGAATTCCAACATCCGGAACTGATTGCACCCGTACATGTCTATCACTGGCCACGCCTCCTCATCCTCGTTGTTCGATGACAAAAAATTATTGAACGACGCATCAAAAAATGTCTGTAATCCTATCGACTAGGTCCCTCGGCCCCCAGTAGTGACGTTGATCCGAAGTTCAACCCTTGCATGTCCGTTCGACTTGCTCTCTTCCTGCCTCTTCATAAAAGCCCCCTTCATCGCTCCCCGCCTCGATCCATGACTCCTTGTTTGCCATCAAAAATCTCAAAAATTCAACTTGGACATCGACAACCTCGGTGGACTGCAAAAGAAATTGTTGAATGCGTGCAACCCTAAATCCTACCCCCAAAAGCTGTAGCTCCTCTAGTACACCCCACCCAACATGTCATCTCGAGGCGCCTCTGCATCGTGCATCGCCGCGGGTAAGAACGAGGTCCACCTCCGAATTGCATGCTACGTTTGCACATCCTGCGACATAGGCATGTAGTCACCCATCGATTCATACAACAATGGCGACGATCAACTCCATCGTCTAGCGATGCCAGTCTCCCTGCTCCGCCGCTCATAAATGGTGACTTTTTTCCTCCCCCCACGAAACCCTAAACCTGCTGCCTCTGCAAAACTGCCATTGTCTCCCTCGCAAGCCCTTGCTCTTCTTCACTCCACGTCTTTTTCCACCATCTTCCCTTGGTTGCATCTCATTGGCCACACTTCCGTCTATCTCAACCTCGAATTGCCCTCCGACCGCTCAGTCTCCCCATACTTTACAAGTAAACCTGAACGATGTGTTCGTTGAGACATGTGCCGCACTATCTTGCTCTTCTATGAAACCTCAGCCAGCCTTTGATCGGAAGACTAGGCGACCAAGTTTTGGACCAGCCCGTAGAAGGGGGAAGGGTAATGAGAGTGGCATCCACGGGACGGTGGCAGTATGGGATGGACGGCGCCTTTGATGTGCCTTTCTCCTGTGTGGGCGCATGTGCCCAGTTTTGGGTGTAGACCTGGTCGCGACCGATACATCGCAGGTGATATTCAGTTCTATGAACTTGCATCTATGAATTCATAATTTTTACAGCATGGTTAACTGCTCGTGTGTTCGGCTCACAGTTTTGTGCTTCGCCTCATGTTTGAGTTGGGATAATTGTCAACTATCTACTTATAATGGTTCGGGTCCTTACGGAATTAGTAGTAGATGAGGGTGTTAGTTTGAGTGAAGGAAGACGAAGAGGTCGCCTCTTGATTATGACTCATGGCACCCAAGGTGGAAACTCTCTCTCAATCAACACACATGGATTCTTTACGCGGAAACCATACTTTTTTAAATGGAGGTGTAGTGGTGGCATTGTTGAATTGGTATTGTTCTTCTGCGGCTAGAACTAAAGTGTATCTCTAAGCATTTTCAGTCTTCATATTGGAAGTACAAATGGCATCCAAAAAGTGGGTTATTGCTACACAAGGGTGATATGGTAAGGGAGTTGTGTTTCACAACTGTATTCATCTAATTCCCCTCCTGTTCACAACTGTCAAAACGGCCGACTTTACTCAGTCTACGACTACTCCTGTGGCCAGTTTCGATGACCTAAGACAAACGCTTTACAGCAGCCATCTCTTGTCATGACTTGAACCTCCACCGTGACAACGACGAGCAAGATGAACTGCGGAAAAGGAGGACTGCTCTCAACTGGGTATCACAGGCATGGTCGACTACTTCTCTCAGACTTCACTTGTGTCTTTTGCCTTTGACACTACAGTTCCAAGCTCCTAATTCATTAAACTTGATTTTAGCCATACGACCTCATATATTTCTACGTATTCCATCTTCCTCTCCGACTAACTGTAGGGTATTTAGGTTTAGGAATAGAAATCAAGATCATCTCTTGTTTGTAGGATATACTTTGGACCTATAAATTGCCACTGGAAGCTTTTATTTCGAAGACTATCCCTATAAATAGTATATCCTAAACCAAGGTATTGATCTATTGTAATATCATCATTTTTGGAGATCACCATTTGAAGCAGGTCTAGAAGCTTTGTGCAGCTCATATGGTTATGAGTGGATGGCTTGTAGACTTCATAGTAAACTGTGTCTTTGATCTTAATGTTGTTGTTGTTGTTGAAGCTTAACCCCATTGCTGAAGCGTTGGGCACGACCAGCACCTGTGCTTCCAACATTGAAATGCATATTATAAAATGTGCGATAAAGAGGCGCCAGGACCCAGTCTGAGAAAATGTGGAGCAAATACGAAGGACTCACGCTCCAATAGACATTTCCCAATCCTCGAGCCGTCCCTCCACCCTACTCCGCAATTCACACCAATTGGGTATTGCAGTACCAATTGCCATATGCTGCATTCATTCCTCGTCTCATGCCATCGTGTTCATTGCCATCAACACCAGCCACCGTCCCTATCATTACGTTGGTCGATTCCTTTATGCTTGCCAACCTACTAAAGTTACTTCGTGCCAGGCCCTAGAAAGGAGCAATGGTAGCAAGCAAAGGCAGCCAATTCCAATTGCCGGCCATGCAATTCTAATTGGCAGACATGCATTGAGTTATTGGGAGCCGATTCCAATTGAACCTACTCTTTGCAGCCAATTCCAACTGGACCTACTCTTAGGAGCCGATTCCAATTAAACTTGCTCATGACAGCCAATTCCAACTGGACCTACTCTTGGCAGCCGATTCCAATTGAACCTGTTCATGGCATCCAATTCTAACTGGACGTGCTTTTTGCAGCCGATTCCAATTGAACCTGCTCTTGGCAGCCAATTCCAACTGGACCTCGTCTTGGCAGCCGATTCCAATTGAACTTTCTTTTGGCAGCCAATTCCAACTGGACCTGCTCTTGGCAACCGATTCCAATTGAACCTGCTATTGGCAGCCAATTCAAATTGAACTTGCTCTTGGCAGCCGATTCCAACTAGATCTACTCTTGGCAGCCGATTTCAATTGAACTTGCTCTTGGCAGCCGATTCCAACCTGACCTGCTCTTGGCAGCCGATTCCAATTGAACCTACTCTTGGCAGCCAATCCCAACTGGACCTGCTCTTAGCAGCTGATTCCAATTGAATCTGCTCTTGGTAACCGATTCCAACTAGACTTGCTCTTTGGAGCCGATTCAATTGAACCTGCTCTTGGAAGCCAATTTTAACTAGACGTGCTCTTGGAAACGATTCCAATTGAACCTGCTCTTGGCAGCCAATTCCAACTGGACCACTCTTGGTAACCGATTCCAATTGAATCTGCTCTTGGCAACAAATTCCAACCTGATGTGCACTTGACAGCCCATTCCAATTGAACTTGCTCTTGGTAGCCAATTCCAATTGAACCTACTCTTGAAAGCCAATTCCAACTAGACCTGCTCTTGATAGCTGATTCCAATTGAACCTGCTCATGGCAGCCAATTCCAAGTGGATGTGCTCTTGGCAGCCGATTCCAATTGAACCTGCTCTTGGCAGCCAATTCCAACTCGACCTGCACTTTGTAGCCAATTCCAACTAGACGTGCCCTTGGCAGTCAATTCTAATTGAACTTGCTCTTGGGAGCCAATTTCAACAAGACCTGCTCTTGGTAGCCGATTCCAATTGAAGTTGTTCTTGGCAGCCGATTCCACTAGACTTGCTCTTGAAAGTCAATTCCAACTGGACCTGTTCTTCGCAGCCGATTCCAATTGAACCTATTCTTGGTAGCAAATCACAACTGGACTTGCTCTTGGCAACCAATTCCAATTGAACCTACTCTTGGCAACCAATTCTAACTGGACGTGCTCTTGGTAGCCGATTCCAATTGTACCTGCTCTTCGCAGCCAATTCCAACTGGACCTGCTCTTGGCAGCCTATTCCAATTGAACCTGCTCTTGGCAGCCAATTCCAACTAGACGTGCCCTTGGCAACCGATTCCAATTGAACGTGCTCTTGGCAGCCAATTTCTACGAGACCTGCTCTTGGCATCCATAACAAGAGCCCATAGATTTGTACAAGAAGCCACACTGTTTATATACAGACCATCTTCATTACCCTTTTCCACGTGCTCCGTAAGCCGGAAATCAGCTGCATCGTAGTGATACCTACACGTCGAAACAAATATAGGAATGAAAGTTTAATAAATGGGTCTATCCGAATCCAGGCTATTTACTAAAAATAAATACATGTCATAGAAATCAGGATCGCAAATCGATATCCAGGAGGACAAAGTCAAAATCAACGATACACACATGATCGGGCTCATGCCTAACTGAACAACATCACACCACATCAATGACGAAAGCTCGCACCGCCTTACCTCTGATTCATTTGGCCACCGAGCATTATAAACGTTGTAATCCATTGAGTTGCGAGCATTCTTAACAGAATCTTTTCCTTAGGTTGGTCATCCTCATCTTCTTCAATATGTGATTCGCCCTCTCTTCAGATCAACCTGTATGGAATACTAGAAACAAAAGGCTTTATTAATATGATGATGAAATGAAGAGTAGGTTCAAAAAAAAATCCTCAGTGTAGGGACAGGAAAAACGAAGCAAAAGAAGGTCATAGAATGCACCTTTTGAACATCGTCTGTATTTATGGGTCTCACAGTAGGATTAGGATCCAAGATGGAATCGAAGAGTAGAACGAGCTTGCTCTGGTTTGGCTCTTCATCGAACTTCATATTTGTGACCATCTCCAAAACGTCTGTTTAAAAACAAAACCGGGCAGAAACAGCACAGCATTTCAGGAGAAGTTGCCATTTTCTTCTTCCACACAAGAAAACCTTTCTTGTTGCCCTACAAAACCAAACATATAGAGCACGTCGAAATAAAAAATAGTGAGAAGGAAGGAAGGAAGAAAGAAAAAATAAATAAATATATATATATATATATATATATATATATATATATCGCATTGATCACTTCTTCATTATCTACTAGCTACAAAGTTGATCAGTACCTGATAACCTTGCCAAGGAAGACTACCCCGCACAAGGAATACTAAAGTATGAGCCAGTGATCTCAAGTCGTCCTTCCTACTCCCAGTCCTTCCCATATGTGCATGCAAACTCGCATAGCGAACAGTTCCACTGCATGTACGAAAATTACACAAACCCAAAATATAGCTCAAAAGTAAAACAGTCGCTCCCAACCGCCAAAACAGGAATGGCAACTACAGATTAGGACAAGGGGGGGGAGAGAGTCTCACCAGAACACATCAGGCCTTTGGTCATATTCTACATGCTGACTGGTTGTACCATCCCTCCATCGAGTAGCTGCATATATAGAAAAAAGACGTTAATCTTGGTGTGAAATTGACTTGTGCATGGACGTAGTGGTAAAAAACTCATCTAATTTTCAGTCCAAATGCTCTTCATGTAACAGTTAACAGATGTAAAAAAAAAAAAAAAAAACAGATGTAATGCCAAATTGGAGCAAAAGAGGTTGCTAATGTGTGAATAGAGAACGAATTGCAGCAGTACGATACTGAAAACTCACCAAGTCCGAGATGTACAAGAAAAAGCTTCTTCTCTTCAGGTGTATTGGGTTGTCCTAGGAGAAAGTTCTCGAGCTTCACGTCTCCATGTGCATACCTGCTCAATCAGAACGAGCTGCCCTAAATACTTGCGCTTGACCCGAAGAGTCCCAGACATCCCAGAGACTTGGTCTGAGCATATCTATGACCTACAGCATGTGAACAAAGTAGAAATCGGATTAAAATAAATAAATAAATAAATCATGAGACAAGTTTGAAAAAGAAGACGACTATATGAAAACTAAAGGTCTGCTTAGACTATAACAATTCAATAGGTGACTCACCATGATGTAGTAGTCACCTTGTCGACCTTTGCAATATACATGACCAACACTATGGCTGCCACCAAGAGTGCTGGAGAAAGAATCCGCGTCAACCATGGAGGTTTAGGAGACAAGCCCTAATCACATTTGAATGATGAAAATAAGAAATGCAGAAAGGTAATTGCGACACTAGTAATCACATCTCAAGAGTGAAATCACAATGGTACGAGCTCGAGACGCACTTGTAAACTTGCCACTCGTAAGGAGGACCATGATTACAGCCGTTACCACTCCGATGCTCGAACTTGTTCGAACTTCAACCCGCAACCTGCACAAACGAGTTCAACGTGAGTACAAAAATTTATTATATTAATACCTACAAGACCTCGATGTAATGTGCAGAGCATTTCCCAAACATGCCGCTACGACCAAAGTTTAGAGCAAAACAAATTATAAGAAATTGAATACTTATGGACCAGCACGCTTCGTCCCATCGCTCCGATCCTGTCATTACGTTGACCGATTCTTTTATGGAATGTACCATGGAGTGACTGCAGTAGTGAATGAAAAATAAGAACCATGAAGAGGCTTAAAACAAACCCCATATTCATTGAGCCAAAAAGTTGTCAAATCTTCTAATTCCATCTCAAAACAAATTCAATCCTAAACTAGGTTTCAACAATCCATGAAACATTTAAATTGGGAACCATGCACTACACAAACATGGAAGCATGTAGAGTTTTGGACAACGTTTTACATGTTATGTAGGTGGTGGAGTAGACAAGAGTTGACCTTATAAAGAATAAGCAAAGCAATGTAACGTCCCTCTCCTTCAAGCTCCTACTTCAACCTCAAACACAACGAAAGAGCACAGTTACTCACTTTAGAAAACAAACAAAATAAAATAAAATATTAAAAATAAAAAACCGATTCAAATCGCCCCAAGAATGTCTCAACTTCACTTCGAAATAAAAACAGATCAACACAGGGCAGCCAAATTTTGATCCAGCACAGGTTCACCTCCAATGCAATCAAGTTTACGAGCTTGGAGTCTAGCTCACCTTGCCTCACCTTGCCTCACATCACAACTTCGCCTTGCCCTCAATACGTTACTTGGTTAGGATTGTAAGTCTGACCACAATACTTTCGCATTTGGGGATCTTCACTACACATGCAAGTGGGTGCATTTCACTCCAATACTTTTTCACGTCAGTGTTATAATTATTTAAAATAGAAGTTTTTTAGCATCAAAAAACAAAAGAAACAAAGAACAAATACAAACTTAGTCTATGGAGACAAAGAATTCAAGAAGTTCGAAGGAATTCAAGAAATTTTAATTCAGAATTTAGAAACTTGTGCCGAACTGGGACTCACGCCGGGACTGAAAGTCACGGAAGTAGGGAAACTCGCATCGGGATCGAGGCTTGAAGGACCGAAACCCACGTCGGGATCGAGGCTCACAAGACCAAAACTCGCACCGAGACTGGGACTCATAAGATTGGGCCTCTTATCGGGACTGGGACTCGTAGGACTGAGACTCGTGCTGGGAGTGGAATTCATGCCAAGCTTGGGACTCTTGGAACTGGAACTTGTATCCAAACTGGGACCCACTCCGAGGTCTACTAACTGGTGTCGCATCCAATCCACCTTTTCATTGGGAGGATGTGAGTCTCGGTTCCACTGCGCGTCCTTGTCCCAGTTCCTTGCCCCGGTGTTTCACTCCTTCCCTCTCCCACCATGCATCATTCGAATTTTCTTCCCTTTTTTTCCAGTGTATAGGATGAGATTGGGCACCGGGTATTGAATGTTTGTTGCTTGTCTGTCGTTGTGTGGAGGGGAGTGAGAGAGTCGGACTGAGCACATGCACTGAGTATTTGTTGCTTGTTTGTCGTCGCTTGGACGTAGAGGAACAAGGAGAGGAGGCGGGGGGAGGGAGGAGGATTTAGGGTTTAGGGTTTAGGAAAGAATGAATCTGATGCTGTAAGGGCATTATTGCCACCATGGAACTCTTATGTGCCCTGTGTTTAATGCGTCCTCCATGGGAATAGAAATTGTTGATGAAGTTGTTTGTTGTAGTGCAAAGATGGAGTTTCTCTTTTGGCCACATTTGATAGTGGTAACTAAGGAGTAACCAGGTTTAGCCGTGGCTATGGTTCCATCAGTGCTTATCAAAGTGGGACAGAAAAATTTGTAAACTTGATCGAACGAGTCCCAAGCTCTATAAAAATGATGCTACCAAGTAGATTTCCACTAAACCTAAGATAACACAAAAATGACAAGTCTTGAGCTAAGTCAAAATGATGCTACCAAGCAGATTCCCACTACACTTAGGACAACACAAAAAAAAATCACTCGAACTGTATTGAAAAGCCAAAGGCAAGAATTGCTCCAAAATCGCAGGGCATGGCTTTTGGGATAGGAAGAGGCGAAGCGTCTGTTGGAAGTGGAACGAGAGAAGGCAGCCATATTGGAATAGGAAAAAGGAGGGATATTGGTTGACTAATATATTCGATTGAAACGGAGGAGTTACGGGTAGAAATAGGAACCTGGAAAGCTACTGTAGTCACAAAATTAGAGAGTGACCCAGCCAGTATTGGTCGGTTTAGGATGTCTGCCTCACTAGTTTCAACAATCGATGAATTGGAAGAGAAGGTGATACAATAGCAGCATCAATTGGGAGCAACCAAGTTTTCAGGATTTTACAATTGGAGGCCGAAGTTCGTGAATTAGATTTAGGGTACAATGAATACTTATCAGCCTAATTGCGGAGAGAGCCAATGGAAGTATCGGAGGAGGACGAGGACTCATCATTAGAGCCAGAACCTGTGGGGAACCACCTCCACTGAATGTTGGAGTTGACCAATCCGGCGAGCCCAGAGTGGTAGAAAATTTGTAGAGAAAATCACTAAAAAAGGTTTTACCAGTTCATTGTTGGCGAGGACGCTGCACAGTTGGGAGCGGGGCCAGGTAGAATGGGTAGGATTTTTTTTTTTTTTAAATTTTTTTTCATGTCTTACAATACATTATATGTAGGGTTAAGAAAAGACAGTAAATTGATGAGTGGATAGTTTAGAGGGTATCATGGATGTTTAGGAAGGAAAAAGTAGTCAACATCGGATGTGTAATGTTTGGTATCCAAAGATCACAATACTTTCACATTCGAAGATCTTCACTACACATGCAACTAAGTGCATTTCACTCCAATACTTTTTACGTCAGTGTTATAATTATTTAAAATAGAATTTGTCTAACATCAAAAAACAAAAAACAAAAAAAAAGAGTAAATAAAAACTTGGTCTATGGAGACAAAGAATTCAAGAAGATCGAAGGAATTCAAGAAATTTCAATTCAAAATTTAGAAACTTGTGCCAAACTGGGACTCACGTCGGGACTGAGAGTTATAGGACTAGAAAGACTCGTGCCAGGATTGAGACTCACAGGATCGAAACTTGCACCGAGACTGGGACTCGCAAGACCGAGACTCTTACCGAGATTGGGACTCGTAAGACTGAGACTCACGTTGGGAGTGGAATCCATGCCAAGAGTGGCTCGTAGATTGGGACTTGTGTCAAAACTGGGATGCACTCCAAGGTCCGCTAACTAGTGTTGCATCCAATCCAGACTCCCATTGTGAGGGCACAAGTCTTAGTCTTGGTGCGAGTCTCGGTTCCACTACGAGTCTCTGTCCCAGTTCCTTGACCTGACGGCTTATCTATGTAAAGTTTGAGAATAGGTCGAAGGTATTACACCCCCGATGCCTCCAATCATTCGCTTTACTTGATAAAATTCTCACACAAGCTTCAGCTATCTCGAGAGAAACTTTGGAGGGAACCAGCTACTAGATGGTTCGATTAATTGGTCGCCCCTACACCGAAGTCTGACGAATGATTTGCACGTCAGTATTGCTACGAGCCTCCACCAAAGTTTCCTCTCGCTTCGCTTTGCTCAAGCATAGTTCATCATCAATATAAATTGTACGTTAGGGAAGGAAATTAATATGTATGACTACATTCAATGAAATAAATGTACTTTGAACATGTCAAATAACGTACCATTATTCCTTCAAACCAAGTATTATAATGTAAAAAATAATAACAATAATACATGAAGCTATATTATAATGTAAAAAATATAAAAAGTGGAATAAAACCACATTCCAACTTGTGAATACTTATAGTTACTTAAGCACAATATTATAAGTATATCCAAAAATAATATCATCAAAATCCACCACAAATGTTGATATATCCATCAATATATCCATCTCCATTGCTACAAGACTATTCCCGATCAGTGGTACGAGATACTTATTTGTCTTCTTTTTTGCCCTTATCAAACAAACATTTGCTTATTATCTACAATGCAAAACTAGTTGTACTTATTACTTAGTTGAAAAAGCATTAAAAGTTATAAAAATAATAAAAATAAATAAATATCAAACACCAAAACCAAAAGCTATAAACAAATAACAAAGTAATATAATATTATAAATTTACCATGAATTCTTTGATGGAGAACGGATTTTCCAACAAGTGTCATTCGTAAAAATGTTTCTTTTCAAGGAATCCTTCTCGAGTTTCAACAACACGAACATTCTCATTCTTATCTTTGTAGTCTATTATACCGGGCCCGTCGGGGTGAATTAATCGCCCGAGTTGTCTGTAAAGTGAGCATTTTTGAAAAAATGCAAGACCCAGTAAGCCCTTTCCTTGAAGGTGCCGTGTACAATGTAAAAGTTCACTTGGCCTAAAAACACAAACATCCCCATGTTTGGGTACAAACATAATTGATGCTTCTGGAAAAGCAAATATGGCCGATTCATTTTGTTCCAATGGATCTAATTCAATAAATAATCCATTGTTAGTATAAAAGTTTAAAGTCAAAAAATATGTTATCTAAAACATCAACACTCCAATTATTTTTTTTAAAAAAAACCAAAAAACATTGCATTACATTTACATATAAATACTGGAAATTCCAATAAAAAAACTAAGTTGTATTATATTACCTTCGCGTAGCCATATTATGAATCCAAAATCATAATCATCTTCATTACGATAAGGCCTACAATTGAAGTCCCTCGTGATAGCAAATGATATAAATGGTCCATTACCAATACAAGCACCACTATTTGAAAAGCTTTCAGTAATCACAATATTATCCAAGTGTTGAAATAAACTTTCATATGACCTCCTTAAAATATGACGAGTATATTTCGCAAGTTCTTCAGATAAATGATAATATTCTGGCCTGTTTTGAATATACCTATATAACACCCAACCATAAAATCAAATCAAATAACATTAAAACATAATATTACTACATTTAAGAATTTAAAATTTTTAATTATTATATCAAATATATATATATATATATATATATATTTATGAATATACATATACAAAACTCACTAACCAGTATCTCCATAAGCAAAACGCATCCCAAACATAGAAATACTTGAACTTTTTTTTGCTGGAGATCGGCATAAGTTTCTTTCACCCTTCTCAAGATATGATACTATTTTTGTAATTACTCGAAGTTCTTTAGGAGTAAAAATTCCATTCCTCAAGTCAATTAATTTATCTTTAAAAAAAACCACTTCTAGTTAATATTGTTGGACTTTCAACACGTAGGAGTTGAAGCAATTATTCTGTTAAACCTTTATTTGTAGTTTCAAAATCAACCAATCGCATACTTTGTTGGATAAATATTTCACCTTCGTTTAATGAAAACTCTATTGTTTTCAATTTCTTGTCATCGCCATGATTATAAGCAAATTTTTTAATATGGTATAACAACTCACCTACAACATTAGGCAGCTGCATCTTACACTTTTGGTAATAATATGTAGTACAGCCTCGAAAGTAATCCAATCCTTCTTTTTCAAATTAACTTTTGAATAAAGCCAATTTTTCTTTCCTCTCATGTTTTGAACCAGATTGAAAATGTTGATCCAAACAAGGTTTCTTCTTTGGGACCTCACATTTACAAAATTCACACCATATCATGCTCGTATTATTTCTATAACCATCGTTGGGACTTTTTTGTTTTTTTTCTATTTTCCTGCCAAAATTGTTCTCATTTTTTCACCTTTCTTTCATCATCCAAAATGAAAAGAACCTATGGAAAATAAAATAAATGCATGTAAAATTAAATAAATTCGAATAAAATAAAATAGATCTATGAAAAATGAATAAGTGAGTACATAGTTGTAGCGGAGCTCATCGAATCAATATTTTATATGGTGCAACCAATTATGCATTAAAACATTTTATATTCCATAAATTTTCACAAATCATGAATTCTTGACCACTGATATTTTTTTTATATTTTTATTTTTATCCATCCCTGAATGCTCTTCACAATGTTACATCTATCCCGCTAATTTAAAATTATGAAGATTTTTAAGTTTTCATGAATTTTCCAAATAAGTACACAATAGTACTGGCAAACTCAGAACCTCGGATCATAGATGCTTTCTTGCTTTTCCTTACACATAACTATTCATTTCCACATCAGTCGAGCCTCATAAACCTCACATTACGAGGGCTTTCACGCTTCCATGAAAACTGGTAGATGAACTCGCTTTTTCCTATAAATCGCGTATCATGTAAATCATAATAGAACAAAGTTACCCAACTCCAGTCCCCTCGTTCAACAACAATCCGCACACTATTTCCTTACTTCTTCTCATTTCTAAACACTCAACACAACATTACATGCACTCAGCCAACTTCAAATTACGAAGATTCTCAGGTTCATATGAATTTTTTCAACAAGTACACAACTATACTAGCAAACTATGAACCTCGGATCATAGATGCTTTCTCGCTTTTCCTTGCCCCTAACCATTCAATTCCACATTACTTGTGCCTCGTAAACCTCAGATTATAAGGACTTTCACGCTGTCGTATTACGTGCTTTCCTGCTCGAGAATGCGCCGAGCGTCTGGCTGTAGAAGGTAGTATGGAGATTCGCCAATAGTCAAGCAGTCTATCAATTTTTGACTGCTGGAATATAAACGACTACAAGAATATACCATAAATCTATACGGATGCCCTTCGACTGCTTGTCGAAGTCCTTTTTGCTCCAACCGGTAGGCCTCTAGACATTACAGAGAACCTCGAACAATCCAAACTGTTAATCTCCAATGCCGCTTTGTACTAACGATCTTGTATCCACTAATTGTCTTGTTAGATTAATCCAATAAATTTCATTCACTCCGCATACTCAATCCTATAGACACCCTTTTAATTCTTCAATCACAAACGTAACTCAATTTCACAAAAACAGTCAAGAGTATTCAAACCCACTTCATTAAAAAATCCCGATTCACCATTACAACACTGACTTCAGCAACGATTGCCTTAGTCTTTCCAGAACCCTTTGAAGAAGAAAAACCTAATTTTCCGTCTTTTCTTCTCTGACCCGAAGTATGAAGCTCCTCTCCAATCCTTGATCTTTCCAAAAAAAAAAACCCCCTCTCTAAAACTTATTCTCCCCCTAACCTTATCCTCCGAATTTCTTCAATCTCCCGTCTTGGATCCGGAATTAGCTCCACCGTCAGAGCTTAGATCTGAAATTGGCTCCCGCCGTCAGAGCTTCCTCCTCTGTTTTTACCTTTAAGAGATCCATTTACCGAAAACAACGTTCCCTGAAACGACACAGAGAATAGGATAGCCTGATACAGAATGGAAACAGCATACTCGGGTCCACATTGTGTCGCCCAACCAATTCTGGTCTCATATTGGGTAAGATGCCCATAGTAACCTAGATGTTCCCGTAATTGGATCAAATTGGCCCTTCGCGTCAGACTGGCTGAGGCCCATAGTAAGACCTGGATTTTTCCATAATTAGACTACGTTGGGTTGTCCGACCAATTCAGGTTTCATATTGGGTAAGAGGACCTGGATTGGATTTTCGAAATTGGATCCAATTGGCTCTTCGAACCAAGCTCACCCGTCATGTGAATTGGACCTTTCCCTTCCTGCTGACTTCCATTATTGGAATCGAATGGAACATTTCAGTATCCCCTGGCTGACTGTAACGGGGTCACTAAACCTGACCACTAAGTATTTGTACAAGAATTGGTCGTTGCTCCTAATATTTGAGGTAAGTGAACATTAATAAAAGTCCCCTTTCTTTATACTTTCACAGTATACTCGTGTTACAACACAACATCCACCCCCTCTGAACCTGTGTATCCTCCGGTATGCACCAATTTACCCAATTGATGTTTGATTCAGAATATATCCTCTACGTCTTTGCCGAATTCGTCTTCGTCACCTTCATTATCCAAATCACTTTTATTTTCTTGCTGCAGAATCTCTATACCTTCATTAAGGCCTTCCATATTCATCTCCGTGTGTCTTCGTTTAAATATTTTTACTCACTTCCCTGCAATTGGTATTTTCAATTTTGTACCATCTAACTCTCGTAATGAGTAAGTCACATTATCATGAACAATTGTTACTACATATGGTCCAAACCAATGTTTTAAAAATTTCCGCAAAGTACTATGTTGATTATCCAGACTATTGTCATAAACCAGTACCCAGTCACCTTCCTCAAATGCTTTTGGTCTCAATCAATGTTGCTTATCGAATCGTGCCTTGTTTTGTAGCCTTGCTCTTTTTAACCTTCCCAATGCTATCCGGACATCTTCCGTTCTTTGCTCCAATTGTTGAATTCTAATAGCCAGAAGTTCTTCTCTTGTCAATCCATCTTCCCATTGTAGCATACTCCAAGTAAGTACCTTTTCTTCAATCGGCATAATTGGTTTTCGACCTGTCATAAGTTCTACTGGCATATATCCTGTCACCGAACTATGTGTTGTTCGATCAACCCATAATGCAAATGATAAAAGCCGTGGCCACTCTTTAACTTTTCTTTCTTTTAAAATCATCAACTTTCTTATACATAATATTTCCATTCTCCAATATACCAATAAAATTCGCATCAAAGGCACCTTCATCTTGCAAGAGTACCTCCTCTTTTGTACCTCCATAATCTCGCTTTACAGTGGTACCTCCCCAAAATCCTTAAATCCTTCAATAATCTTTGGTAATGGTTTCTCCCTCAACCTATCTCGATTCCGTTCATGGTTAGGAGGTATTGTTAGAAATTGTTCAGCTTTCCTCCCATCTTCGCTCCGTACCCTTACATAAGCAGAACCATCGTCAAGTACTTTTGTTTCCATCCGTGTTGCCGGGATATAAGGTTGTCCTAAAATCAACGGATAAGACGTTGTATCTTGAACAAAGAAATGTTGCTCCGTCGCAACATCCCCAATCCGAATTTTGACATCTAGACAAGCTCCATATAATTCGCCCCGTGTGTTTTTAGCTGCTCAAATTGCCCATCTATGTTCCATATCAATTGGCCATTTTCGCTTCTTATAAAGATCTTTAGACATGAGATTTATTTCAGAACCATGGTCGACTAAAGCAACAATTGGTTCTTCTATATCTCTTACTTTGACGAATACCTCTGTAGTTGCCCTTGCCCAATGCTTTCGAGTATAATGGCTTGAAGTTTCCATTTCCTTGTCACTAGAATCTTCGAAATGTACTCCTTGATTATATCTATTCTTTTCATTTGTTGGTTGCTTGTAACTAATATCAACCTCTTCTTCATCTTTATATATTCTTGCGTCAATAGCATGATTCATTCTAGTTTCGCTCATTAATTGCCTCTTTCGCTTAATGCTATCAATGATAACATCATGAAACTCCTTCTTTGCAATTCCCAAGACTTCTTTCAATGTGAATTCCACCTTAGTGTTTAATATACATTCTTCCAAGACCTCTTTCAAATTTGTTGCTGCTTCAATGTCTGAAAGTAGCTTATAAGCAATTGATTTGCCCTTATCTTTTGTCTCCTTTGTTTTGTCTCCCAATGATGCTGAGGTATCCTTTACATGCAATTCTTGTGAAGCTGCCTCCCGAGCCTTGTCTCCTCGAGTTTGCCTCTTAGAAGAATTTCCTTCCCTATTATCATCAAAATTCCCTTGTCTCTTTTCTTCCATCAAAGCTTCATGTTGGCTCTTAGCAATATATGCATGAACTGAAAGAGACTCAACAGGATCCTCTCAACCTATTCTACCTCATATTTTAGCTGCTGTCCTCAATAATGCTTCTCGAGGTAATTTCCCTTCTTGCATTGTAGAAACGGCAGAAGCCCAAAACTCACTAGTTTCCGTACTTCCACCAATTTCATCATCTACTCTAGCACCATAACTTGCACTTTCTTGTGCTGCTGTTTCATGCTCTTTTAGGTAATCTTGAACCAATGCTTTCATTCCTCCCTTGCCAAAATTGGTTTGAAGAAGATCCTCCCTATCTTTCAATGCTATCTTCCCATCTTTCCAGGAAATAATTCCCTGCCGCATCATATTATTAAATTCATTGCAATCTTTTCTAGTGTGTGAAGCATCACCACACCAAATGCATCTTTGTACATATCCTTGTTTTGAAACATTCTTCGAATTATTTGTAGAAGTATTCTCTTCAAGTCTTGCCAATTTGATTTGAAGATCTCGCATTCCTCGTATAATTTCTTCCATCTCCATATCTGCTTTCTTTGATAAGGATGTCGAAGGTTGAACTGTAGGCATTGTTGGTGGTGTTGTACGTACTGGAGCTTTGGGTGCTTATACTATTTTTGGAATATTCCTCCTATCCTTCCTCCTTTCTTTTTTTGTAAGCAACCCCACCGCATCTTCAACGTTCTTCCACTTTGTTGTCAATCCTTCATCTTCATCTTTGTCTTCAAGAAGGAGTTCTAATTTCTCTTGCAATTCTCCATCGGCAGCTTGAAGAAATAGATCAACTTTGTTCGGCTTCAATGTCAATTTTTCTACCTTCGACAATTGAGAGTACTGCCTCTCAAATTCCCTTAGTAGCTCTGTTGCTTACAAATTTTTATTGGGCCGTTCGATCCATCCCAGAAACAGCTTTTTAGTAACGCGATCAGTATCTTCCAAGAAATATTCGTCTTTCAATGCATGTGAAAAAACCTCCCATTAATTCCCATAACGATTAGTAATCGATGTAATATGGTCTCTTATCTCCGGTATCATGGCAAGTCCAAATAGTTCAACCATTTTCTTCTCAGAAACCCGATTTAACTCCATTTCACGAACATAACATCTTAAATACCTTGAAGTATTCCTACCATCAAATTGATCAATTTTATTGACCACTGCTTATAATGCTTTGGTTGCCAAAGCTTCCTTTCGATCATTGCTTTGCAGTTGCTGCATTGATAATGAGAAGGCTTGAAACATACTAGCAATAGACGGATCCATGTGCATACCTTGTCCTTTAGAAGAAACTCCACTAGAAACTCCTCCCAAAAATCCTTCAAAATTTTTATTTTCGTTTTCCACAAAATAAAGATAAAATCAACCGAAATCCAATACCTTCCACCTCAAGCTTTCACGTCGGGTTCACCACTTATGTCGTATTACGTGCTTTTCTGCTCAAGAACGCGTCGGGCGTCTGGCTGTAGAAGGTAGTATGGAGATTCGCCAATAGTCAAGCAGTCTATCAGTTTTTGACTGCTAGAATATAAACAACTGCAAGAATATACCGTAAATCTATACGGATGCCCTTCAATTGCTTGTCGAAGTCCTTTTTGCTTCAGCCGGTAGGCCTCTAGACATTACAGAGAACCCTAAACAATCCAAACTGTTAATCTCTAATGCCGCTTTGTACTAACGATCTTATATCCACTGACTGTCTTGTTAGATTAACCCAATAAATTTCATTCACTCCGCATACTCAATCCTATAGACACCCTTTTAATTCTTCAATCACAAACGTAACTCAATTTCACAAAAATAATCAAGAGTATTCAAACCCACTTCATTAAAAAATCTCGATTCACCATTACAACACTGACTTCAGCAACGATTGCCTCAGTCTTTCCAGAACCCTTTGAAAAAGAAAAACCTAATTTTCCGTCTTTTCTTCCCCGACCCGAAGCATGAAGCTCCTCTCCAATCCTTGATCTTTCCAAAAAAAAAAACCCCCTCTCTAAAACTTATTCTCCCCCTAACCTTATCCTCCAAATTTCTTCAATCTCCTGTCTTGGATCCAGAATTAGCTCCACCGTCAGAGCTTAGATCCGAAATTGGCTCCCGCCGTGAGAGCTTCTTCCTCTGTTTTTACCTTTAAGAGATCCATTTACCGAAAACAACGTTCTCTGAAACGGCACACAGAATAGGACAGCCTGATACAGAATGGAAACTCCGTACTCGGATCCACATTGAGTCGCCCAACCAATTCAGGTCTCATATTGGGTAAGATGCCCGTAGTAACCTGGATGTTCCCGTAATTGGATCAAATTGGCTTTAAACATTACACGCACTTAGCCAATAGCTAGAACAAAGCTTTGACCCAAATAGAGAGGGTGCAGTAATGAACACGGAGGTGGCATGACCAGAGGCCGGGCAATATAGAGAAGATGAGACTAGAGTAAATTGAGTCAATCAAGAGAAGGAGAACGATCAAAGGAGGGAAGAATCCGATCTGGCAAAATCAGCATCCACGGTAGAAAAATAGGTGAGAAAGAGAGAGGTAGAGGGGGTCGGAAGCAGGGAGCGGCGAGGGACGACCAAGGGGCGATCAACAGGAAGAACAAGGCAAGGAGAACATGACCACCGTAGAGATAAATCCTCAACTTAGAGGGGCAGGACGTAGGAGGAAGGAATAATCCAACAAAGGTAGGATGTTCAAAGAAAAAGAGGGTAAGGAGGGCAAGCAGTGCCAAACAGAAGACAATGTGTGTACGTGAGGATATAGTTGAAAGAAGAGAGATGTCAAAAAGAATAGCACAACATGCAATCGTTAGTGGGGCGATCATCAAAAGTTCTCTCTTTCACACACACACACACACGCAACGATGGCGATGACGACAATGACTGGAAAGGACGAGTATCTCTCCCTTCCACACTTCATACCCTACCATCCCCATCTCCACTCCCCCATCATACCCACCTTCCAAAATACCTTGATTGACCCCCTACCTTGATCATCGGGGTTTGACTTTTCATGCCACACACTCATGCTTCTAACCTCACACTGCACTACACAAGGAAATGAAGAGCATGCAAGTACAAGAAAAAAAGCGAGGATACAGCAGGACAACGAAGTACAAAACGGCAGAATATGAAGAGAAGGTGAGAAGGTACAAGAGAGGGCGTTGAATGAGAAGCGGGGAGGGAGAGAGAGACAAAAAGTTACACACACATACATACACAGAGAGATACAGGGAAAGATAGGAAGATAGAGAGAGATCTCACAAAGAATAGCCCTGCATGCAATGGTCGATAAGGTGATCATCACGAGTTCTCATACACACATGCATACAGCGACGACGATGACGACAACAATCGATAAGGAGAAGCATCTCCCTACACTTCATACCCTGTTATCCTCGCTTCTACTCTCCCATCATACCCGCCTTCAAATTCATCCAAATTAACCTCCTAGCTTCAAGCTTCCCCTTCTCCCTTCATATCCACCTTCGAAGATACCCGGATTGACCTCCCTGCTTCAAACCTGGTCATTGAGATTCGTCTTTGCATTCAATACACTCTCTCCTGGGTTCCTGTTTCAGTAAATACTTTTATAACTAATAATTTATTTAAATATTTACCATAAATATATACATACATTTTTCTTAATTTTTAATTTTTAAAATAACCAAAATAATTGTAAAAGAAATCCTCACAGGATTAAAGAATACTTGGGCATTTAATAACAATCCACAATCATATAATGCGCTATGACACCTGCACATTCACATCAGTTAGTGGAGTCGAAGGTTCACAATGAAAAAAATAAAATAAAATAAAATAAAAATCTCACTTTGGATACCAAGAACGATCAAGGAAGGAGGGACTTTGATTTGGCAAAAATGACATCCATGGTGGAAAAATGGACAAGGGAGAGCAGGAAGGGGATCGGAAGCGAGGGCGGCAAGGGACAAAGAAACAGATCCACAGGTCAAACGAGGCAAGGAGGACATGACCACCTCAAAGATAAACCTTTGACCCAGGGAGGCAAGGCAAAAGAAGAGTGAATGATTCAACAGAGGTGGAAGGATCGAAGAAAAAGAGAGGATCAAAGAATAAGAAGGCAAGGAGGGCAATGCCAAATAGAAGAATATATGTGTTTGCGAGTGTGTGAAGATACAATCGGACAGAGAAGCACAAAACCGTGGAATATAAATAAAAGATGAAAAGGTAAGAAAGAGAGTGCTCAATGAAAAGCAGGGAGTGAGAGAGAGAGAGAGAGAGAGAGAGAGAGAGAGAGACGCATGCACATATATACATATAGAGGGAGAAAGACATAGAAAGACGGAGAGAAAGATCCCACAATGAATAGCTAGTGGAGCGATCAATAGGTGCCACCTTCCTCCACCACTATCAAATCCTTATTCCTACAAGTCTTCGTCCCAGTCTTAGTTCCACTCCAAGTCCCTATCCCGATTCTTTGGCATGGTGTCCATTTCTTTTTCTCTTTCATAATTTATTAAAAAAATAAAATTATAATAAATTATACTTCTCTAGCATGTACATATATATATATATATATATATATATATATATTTTCTTTTTTCTATTTTACTTGTCTAGTATATTGTTATTTATTTATTTATTTTTCTCACAAAATTCCTATACTTTAAACCTGACAGCCACTGATGAACTTTTTATCCATAAAAGTTTTGCTTTGTCCTCAAATTTTAGAAATTTTGGTTAATTAAGTAAATCTACACTTATACAAGTAGTGTGGTAACTTCAAAGAACTCACACCCTATTGTACTTCTCCAAGTTTCTCCACTTGTCTTTCAAATCAACTTCAGTGTGTCTACAAAATGCATTTGCATTGTTGTTCAAAATCTTCTTCCAATGTCCTTTTCCATGCTCTTGGACTTGCCGCTTCTAAAGCTCAATCTCTTCATCTTACCATTTCTTTTGGATTCATCTTTGTGTTGAGCATGACCCAATCGTAAGAGGAGACTCACTAGGTTTACATTCACGTACAGTTTGTTCAAAATTACAAATAATCACCTTGTTATGACTGTCAACCTCCTTAAAAGGCCGCTTCTCTCTGTGCGCTTCATGCATCGAGTCTATCCTACTTATAATTTTGAAAGGAAACCAAGACAATTCTAGGCCATTGACGATTTCCTTGGATGGTATTATGAAGGCCTTGTTCAAGGTCTTAGGATTTAGGGTTTAGGAGTTTAGGGATTAAGGTTACAAGAGTATCCTAGAGGTTTTTGATCCTAAATTTCTCTCAATATATCACTTTTTTTTTTCATTTTGAATTTTTTCCAAGGCTTATATTGTCTTAAAGCCTTCGATAAATATTTTTATTTTCTAAAAATATGTATTTTTTTTAGATTTTTGGATTTAAAAATCGGAACTAGGATCTAGGTATAGGGTTAAGGATTTAATTCGGATTTACAGACCTTAATTAAGGATCTAAGTTTTAAAAGATGTGAGATTCATGCATAGATTTGATAGAGACACAACTCAAATAGCTAAGTGAGATTTTCACGAAACTGACGTGGGACTAGAATCTCACGCTTTGTGCACACACACCATCCTTCCACCATAAACCGGATGTGACTCTCATGTCCACTTCGGCCCTAGCAGAGTATAGGATCCACAAAAACATCACATACCTGAACATGTATTGGAGGTATAATATGTGATCAGGATGGACTCTTTTTTTGTGACTTCTCAACAACCGGTTCCGAAGTAGCACAAAAATCAGACGAGACAATGCTTATAGTTGGGAGCACCCTGAGAACGCCACATCCAACCTGCTGTGAATGTTGGACTGTTTGAATTCGGCAAGCTTGCAGTAGTCGTCGAATTGTACCATGAGAATTATGAGCAAATCATGTAGGAGGGTGCATGCTTCCATCACACTCTCATCCAAAGATTCTCGAATGATCTGTCATTTGGCAGAGTGGGATGGACAGGTGACTTTTAAATATCGCCAAAGATTTTATGAAATTGCATCTATTTTACTAGGCTTCATGAATCACTTAAAATAAGATCATAGTTACAACAAAAAGTACACTAGTTTATATTTACATGACTTGGAACCTTTCGGAGTAACTTCTGTATTAGGACGACTAAGATAACCTTGATATTTGTGCTCTCTTACAACTCTATAAAACTAACAGCTACATCTTTTTGTAGGGTGCACAACTAGGAGCACCTCTTCACGATATAAGCTTGACTACAACCACATGAAAGCTCTACATGTTCTAGAATTGTCGATGATTTGTAATGTGCAATAAGTTATGCTTCATCTTTGGAGTTCAAGGTCGACGCCGCTATGATGGATCCTACTGATGATCCTATCTGGCCTCATCCTGGATCGAAGTCCGCATCTATCACCACCATAAGTCCAACTAACAAAGTAGACATTGATACGACCTGCTTCATGGTAGCCCTTTGCAACCTTTGTAGTCTGGTCGTAGAAGTCGTGCATCTAGTAAATTATAAAGTCAGCCTAAGTAAACCTGGGATCCTCAAGAAATGGGTGCATGTGAGTTCTGATCTTGTTGTCATGAAAGTGAACCTCCCGTTATCCCTCTCCGGATTCAAAATACAGTCCCTCCCTCTTCGACACCCTACTCCCTTGATGCTCCACCTACTATATTACTCTACCTATCGATAATTAGACCGCTCGATTCCTTCATCTTGAATAGCCTACTCCCTCGACAATCTACATCGTGAATACTCCATTTACAAAATATCGTGCACCATCAATATCCTGCGTGTAGAATGTCCTACCTCCTTGCTACTCTAGCCTCTCGATACTCTATTCCTACAATATATTATGCTGATGATATTTTATACTATGCTCATGATATTTTAGCTCTCGACACACTACCCCCATTGATACACTACTCCTTCAATCTTATCTCCTAAGATATCTTGCTACTTCAATACTCTGCCTTATCAATACTATGCCCCCTCAATACCTTCCCTAAAGTCTTAAGATTTTAGGGTTTAGGATTCTAAGATCTAAGGGTCTTAGGGTTGTAGAGTTTAGGATTCTAGGGTTCGAAGGTCTTAGGATCTCGAGCAAGTTTAGGATTTAGGGATTATGAGGTTTTCAAAATCACAAAAAGTTATCTATGATAAATTTATGAGGAAACAAAAAAATGAAATGAAATTAAATGTATAATAAATACATAGAGGCACCTAGATATCATACTAATATATTAAATAGCATATGTACGTATATGTCCTTTTTTATTTCAAAATATTATATGTATACTATTTTTTATATATTTCTAAGGTTTAGGATATAGAGGGTTTAGGTTTAGGGTTTAGGATTTAGGGTTCCAACCGAGTCTTAGAGGTTTTTGATCCTACGTATCTCTCAATGTATCACAATTTTTTTCAGTTTGAAATTTTATCAAGCCTTATATTGTCTCAAAGATGTCTATAAACATTTTTGTTTCTCAAAAATATGAATTTTATTTTTCAGGTTTTAGGATTTAGGGACCCTAATTCGGAATCTGAGTTTTATATTTATTATCATGTGAGAACTATGTAAAGAGTTGGAATGCATACCAAATTTCGCTATGCCAAAACAAATCCCAGATGTGTATGGCATTACCAAATTTGTTGTCCATGCTGACTAGATGGGTTGTCGGTTGTAGGTCTTAGGGTCTTAGGATTTGAGGATTTTAGGGTCTTAGGATCTTAAGGTTCTAGGGTCTTGGGGTTCAAGAATCTTGGAGTACTAGGATCTTATGGTTCTGGGGTCTTAGGGTCTTAGGATATTAGGATTCTAGGATTTTTGGGTATTAGGGTTCTAGGATTTTAGGGTTGTAGAGTTCTAGGGTCTTAGGATTTGTGGGTCTAAGAGTTCGTGGATATTAGGGTTTAAGGTCTTAGGGTTCTAGGATCTTAGGATTCTAAGGTTCTAGGATCTTATGATCTTAGGGTTCGAGGGTCTTAGGATTCTACAGTTCCAAAGTTTAGGATTTAGGGTCTTAGAGACTTAAAGACTTGGAATCTTAGGGTTCTAGGATTCTAAGGTCTTAAGATCTTAGGATTTAGGATTCTAGAGTCTTAGGGTCTTAAGGTTGTAGGATTAAAGATTCTACAGTTCCAGGGTCTTAGGGTCTTGAGCAAGTTTAGGATTTAGGAGTTATGAGTTTTTCAAAATCACAAAAAATTATCTGTGATAAATATATGAGGAAATAAAAAAATGAAATGAAATTAAATGTATAATAAATACATAGAGGCACCTAGATATCATACTAATATATTAAATAGCATATGTACGTATATGTCCTTTTTTTGTTTCAAAATATTATATGTATACTATTATTTATATATTTCAAGGGTTGAGGATTTAGAGGGTTTAGGTTTAGGGTTTAGGATTTAGGATTCCAACCGAATCTTAGAGGTTTTAGATCCTACATATCTCTCAATGTATCACAGTTCTTTTCAGTTTGAAATTTTATCAAGCCTTATATTGTCTCAAAGATGTCTATAAACATTTTTATTTCTGAAAAATATGAGTTTTATTTTTCAGATTGTAGGATTTAGAGATCCTAATTTGGAATCTGAGTTTTATATTTATTATCATGTGAGAACTATGTAAAGAGTTGGAATGCATATCAAATTTTGCTATGCCAAAACAAATCCCGGATGTGTATGGCGTTACCAAATTTGTTGTCCATGTTGACTAGATGGGTTTTCGGTTGTAGGTCTTAGGGTCTTAGGATTTGAGGATTTTAGGGTCTTAGGATTTGAGGATTTTAGGATCTTAGGATCTTAAGGTTTTAGGGTCATGGGGTTCTAGGATCTTGGAGTACTAGGATCTTAGGGTTCTAGGGTCTTAGGGTCTTAGGATATTAGGATTCTAGGATTTTAGGATATTAGGGTTCTAGGGTTTTAGGATTTTAGAGTTCTAGGGTCTTAGGATTTGTGGGTCTTAGAGTTCGTGGGTATTAGGGTTTAGGATTTTAGGATTCTAGGATCTTAGGATTCTAGGGTTCTAGGGACTTAGGATCTTAGAGTTCGAGGGTCTTAGGATTCTAGGGTTCTAAAGTTTTGGATTTAGGGTCTTAGAGTCTTAAAGCCTTGGGATCTTAGGGTTCAAGGATTCTAGGGTCTTAAGATCTTAGGATTTAGGATTCTAGGGTCTTAGGGTCTTAGGGTTGTAGGATTCAAGATTCTAGGATTCCAGGGTCTTAGGGTCTCAAGCAAGTTTAGGATTTAGGAGTTATGAGGTTTTCAAAATCACAAAAAGTTATCTGTGATAAATATATGAGGAAACAAAAAAATGAAATGAAATTAAATGTATAATAAATACATAGAGGCACTTAGATATCATACTAATATATTAAATAGCATATGTACATATATGTCATTTTTTTGTTTCAAAATATTATATGTATACTATTTTTTATATATTTCTAGGGTTTAGGATATAGAGGGCTTAGGTTTAGGGTTTAGGATTTAGGGTTCCAACCGAGTCTTAGAGGTTTTTGATCCTACATATCTCTCAATGTATCATAGTTTTTTTCAGTTTGAAATTTTACCAAGCCTTATATTGTCTCAAAAATGTTTATAAACTTTTTTGTTTCTCAAAAATATGAGTTTTATTTTTCAGGTTTTAGGATTTAGGGACCCTAATTCGGAATCTGAGTTTTATATTTATTATCATGTGAGAACTATGTAAAGAGTTGGAATGCATACCAAATTTTGCTATGCCAAATCAAATCCCGGGTGTATGGCGTTATCAAATTTGTTGTCCATGCTGACTAGATGGGTTGTCGGTTGTAGGTCTTAGGGTCTTAGGATTTGAGGATATTAGGGTCTTAGGATCTTAAGGTTCTAGGGTCTTAGGGTTCTAGGATCTTGGAGTACTAGGATCTTATGGTTCTGGGGTCTTAGGGTCTTAGGATATAAGGATTCTAGGATTATTGGGTATTACGGTTCTAGGATTTTAGGGTTGTAGATTTCTAGTGTCTTAGGATTTGTGGGTCTTAGAGTTCATGGATATTAGGGTTTAGGGTCTTAGGATTCTAGGATCTTAGGATTCTAGGATTATTGGGTATTACGGTTCTAGGATTTTAGGGTTGTAGATTTCTAGGGTCTTAGGATTTGTGAGTCTTAGAGTTCATGGATATTAGGGTTTAGGATCTTAGGGTTCTAGGATCTTAGGATTCTAAGGTTCTAGGATCTTAGGATCTTAGGGTTCGAGGGTCTTAGGATTCTACAGTTCTAAAGTTTAGTATTTAGGATCTTAGAGTCTTAAAGACTTGGGATCTTAGAATTCTAGGATTCAAGGGACTTAAGATCTTAGGATTTAGAATTCTAAGGTCTTAGGGTCTTAGGGTTGTAGGATTTAGGATTCTAGAATTCCAGGGTCTTAAGGTCTCAAGGAAGTTTAGGATTTAGGAGTTATGAGGTTTTCAAAATCACAAAAAGTTATCTGTGATAAATATATGAGGAAACAAAAAAATGAAATGAAATTAAATGTATAATAAATACATAGAGGCACCTAGATTTCATACTAATATATTTAATGGCATATGTACGTATATGTCCTTTTTTGTTTCAAAATATTATATATATATATTATTTTTTATATATTTCTAGGGTTTATGATTTAGAGGGTTTAGGTTTAGGGTTTAAGATTTAGGGTTATAAGAGTGTCTTTGAGGTTTATGATCTTACATATCTCTCAATGTATCATAGTTTTTTCAGTTTGAAATTTTACCAAGCCTTATATTGTCTCAAAGACATCTATAAACGTTTTTGTTTCTCAAAAATATGAGTTTTATTTTTTAGGTTTTAGGATTTAGGGACCCTAATTCGGAATCTGAGTTTTATATTTATTATCATGTGAGAACTATGTAAAGAGTTGGAATACATACCAAATTTTGCTATGCCAAATCAAATCCCGGGTGTATGGCGTTATCAAATTTGTTGTCCATGCTGACTAGATGGGTTGTGGGTTGTAGGTCTTAGGGTCTTAGGATTTGAGGATATTAGGGTCTTAGGATTTGAGGATATTAGGGTCTTAGGATCTTAAGGTTCTAGGGTCTTAGGGTTCTAGGATCTTGGAGTACTAGGATCTTATGGTTCTGGGATCTTAGGGTCTTAGGATATAAGGATTCTAGGATTATTGGGTATTACGGTTCTAGGATTTTAGGGTTGTAGATTTCTAGGGTCTTAGGATTTGTGGGTCTTAGAGTTCATGGATATTAGGGTTTAGGATCTTAGGGTTCTAGGATCTTAGGATTCTAAGGTTCTAGGATCTTAGGATCTTAGGGTTCGAGGGTCTTAGGATTCTACAGTTCTAAAGTTTAGTATTTAGGATCTTAGAGTCTTAAAGACTTGGGATCTTAGAATTCTAGGATTCAAGGGACTTAAGATCTTAGGATTTAGAATTCTAAGGTCTTAGGATCTTAGGGTTGTAGGATTTAGGATTCTAGAATTCTGGGTTCTTAAGGTCTCGAGGAAGTTTAGGATTTAGGAGTTATGAAGTTTTCAAAATCACAAAAAGTTATCTGTGATAAATATATGAAGAAACAAAAAAATGAAATGAAATTAAATTAAATGTATAATAAATACATAGAGGTACCTAGATATCATACTAATATATTTAATAGCATATGTACGTATATGTCTTTTTTTTGTTTCAAAATATTATATGTATATTATTTTTTATATATTTCTAGGGTTTATGATTTAGAGGGTTTAGGTTTAGGGTTTAAGATTTAGGGTTATAAGAGTATCTTTGAGGTTTATGATCTTACATATCTCTCAATGTATCATAGTTTTTTTCAGTTTGAAATTTTATCAAGCCTTATATTGTCTCAAAGATATCTATAAACGTTTTTGTTTCTCAAAAATATGAGTTTCATTTTTCAGGTTTTAGGGTTAAGGGACCCTAATTCGGAATCTGAGTTTTATATTTATTATCATGTGAGAACTATGTAAAAATTTGGAATGCATACCAAATTTCGCTATGCCAAAATAAATCTGGGGTATATGGCGTTACCAAATTTGTTGTCCATGTGCACTAGATGGGTTGTGGGTTGTATGTCTTACGGTCTTAGAATTTGAGGATCTTAGGGTCTTAAGGTCTTAAGGTTCTAGGATCTTGGGTTCTGGGATCTTGGAGTACTAGGATCTTAGGGTTCTGGAGTCTTAAGCTCTTAGGATATTAGGATTCTATGATTTTAGGGATTTAAGGTTCTAGGGTTTTAGGGTTTTAGAGTTCTAGGGTCTTAGGATTTGTGAGTCTTAGAGTTCGTGGGTATTACGTTTTAGGGTCTAAGGGTTCTAGGATCTTAGGATTCTAGGATTCAAAGGTCTTAGGATCTTAGAATTCGAGGGTCTTAGGATTCTAGGGTTTTAAAGTTTAGGATTTAGAGTCTTAGAGTCTTAAAGACTTGGGATCTTAGAGTTCTAGGATTCTAGGGTCTTAAGATCTTAGGATTTAGGATTCTACGGGCTTAGGATCTTAGAGTTGTAGGATTTAGGATTCTAGGGTTCGAGGATTTTAAGGTCTCGAGCAATTTGAGGATTTAGGAGTTATGAGGTTTTCAAAATCACAAAAAGTTATCTGTGATAATTGTATGTGGAAACAAAAATATGAAATGAAATTAAATGTATAATAAATACATAAAGGCACCTAGATATCATACTAATATATTAAATAGCATGTGTATGTATATGTCCTTTTTTGTTATAAAATATTATATGTATACTATTTTTTATATATTTCTAGGGTTTAGGATTTAGAGGGTTTAGGTTTAGGGTTTAGAATTAAAAGTTCCAATTGATTCGTAGAGGTTTTTGATCCTCCATATCTCTGAATGTATCATAGTTTTTTTCAGTTTGAAATTTTACCAAGCCTTATATTATCTCAAAGATGTCTATAAACATTTTTGTTTCTCAAAAATATGAGTTTCATTATTCAGGTTTTAGGGTTAAGGGACCCTAATTCGGAATCTAAGTTTTATATTTATTATCATGTGAGAACTATGTAAAGTGTTGGAATGCATACCAAATTTCGCTATGCCAAAACAAATCCTGGATATATGGCGTTACCTAATTTGTTGTCCATCCTGACTAGATTGGTTGTGGGTTGTAGGTCTTAGGGTCTTAGGATTTGAGGATCTTAGGGTCTTAGGGTCTTAAGGTTCTAGGGTCTTGACATTCTAGGATCTTCGAGTACTAGGATCTTAGGGTTCTAGGGTCTTAGAGTCTTAGGATATTAGGATTCTAGGATTTTAGGGTATTAGGGTTCTAGGATTTTAAGGTTGTAGAGTTCTAGGATCTTAGGATTTGTGGGTCTTAGAGTACGTGGGTTTTAGGGTTTAGGATCTTAGGATTCTAGGATCTTAGGATTCTAGGGTCCTAAGGTTTAGGATTTAGGGTCTTAGAGTCTTAAAGACTTGGGATCTTAGGGTTCTAGGATTCTAGGGTCTTAAGATCTTAGGATTTAGGATTCTAGGGTCTTAGGATCTTAGGGTTGTAGGGTTTAGAATTCTAGAGTTACAGGGTCTTAGTGTCTCGAGCAAGTTTAGGATTTAGGAGTTTTGAGGTTTTTAATATCACAAAAAGTTATCTGTAATAAATATATGAGGAAAAAAAAAATGAACTGAAATTAAATGTATAATAAATACATAGAGGCACTTAGATATCATACTAATATATTAAATAGCATATGTACGAATATGTCCTTTTTTTGTTTCAAAATATTATATGTATATTATTTATTCTATATTACTAGGGTTTAGGATTTAGATGGTTTAGGTTTAGGATTTAGGATTGAGGGTTACAAGACTGTCTTAGAGATTTTAGATCCTACATATCTCTCAATGGATCCCAATTTTTTCAGTTTGAAATTTTACCAAGCCTTATATTGTCTCAAAGATGTCTATAAATATTTTTGTTTCTCAAAAATATGAGTTTCATTTTTCAGTTTTTAGGATTTAGGGATCCTAATTCGGAATCTGAGTTTTATTTTTATTATCATGTTAGAACTATGTAAAAAGTTGATATACATACCAAATTTTGTTATGCCAAAATAAATCCCAGGTGTATGGCATTACCAAATTTGTTGTCTATAGTCACTAGATGGATTGTCGGTTGTAGGTCTTAGGGTCTTAGGATTTGAGGATCTTAGAGTCTTAGGGTCTTATGGTTCTAGGGTCTTGGCGTTCTAGGATCTTACAGTACTAGGATCTTAAGGTTCTAGGGTCTTAGGATCTTAGGATATTGAGATTCTAGGATTTTAGGGTATTAGGATTCTAGGGTTTTAGAATTGTAGAGTTCTAGGATCTTAGGATTTGTTGGTCTTAGAATTCGTGGGTATTATGGTTTAGGATTTGTTGGTCTTAGAATCTTAAAGACTTGGGATCTTAAGGTTCTAGGATTCTAGGGTCTTAAGATCTTAGGATTTAGGATTCTAGGGTCTTAAGATCTTAGGATTTAGGATTCTAGGGTTCTAGGGTCTTAAGGTCTCGAGCAAGTTTAGGATTTTGCAGTTATGAGGCTTTCAAAATCACAAAAAGTTATCTGTGATAAATATATGAGGGAACAAAGAAATGAAATGAAATTAAATGTATAATAAATACATAGAGGCATCTAGATATCATACTAATATATTAAATAGCATATGTACGAATATGTTCTTTTTTTGTTTCAAAATAATGTATGTATACTATTTTTTATATATTTCTAGGGTTTATGATTTAGAGGGTTTAGGTTTAGGGTTTAGGATTTAGGGTTCCTACCGAGTCTTAGAGGTTTTTGATCCTACATATCTCTCAATGTATCACAGTTTTTTTTAGTTTGAAATTTTACCAAGCCTAATATTGTCTCAAAGACGTGTATAAATGTTTTTATTTCTCAAAAATATAGGTTTTATTTTTCAAGTTTTTGGGTTTAGGGACCCTCATTTGGAATCTAAGTTTTATATTTATTATCATGTGAGAATTATGTAAAGAGTTGGAATGCATTCCAAATTTTGCTTTGCCAAAACAAATCTCGGGTGGATGGCATTACTAAATTTGTTGTCCAAACTGACTAGATGAGTTGTGGGTTGTAGGTCTTAGGGTCTTAGGATTTGAGGATCTTCGGGTCTTATGATCTTAAGATTCTAGCATCTTGGAGTACTAGGATCTTACGATTCTAGGGACTCAGAGTCTTACAATTTTTGGATTCTAGGATTTTAGGGTATTAGAGTTCAAGTGTTTTAGAGTTGTAGAGTTCTAGGGTCTTAGGATTTGTGGGTCTTAGAGTTCGTGGGTATTAGGATTTAGGGTCTTAGGGTTCTAGGATCTTAGGATTCTACGATTCTAGGATCTTAGGATCTTAGAGTTCGAGGTTCTTAGGATTCTAGGGTTCTAAAGTTTAGGATTTAGGATCTTAGAGTCTTAAAGACTTGGGATCTTAGGATTTTAGGATTCTAGGGTCTTAAGATCTTAGGATTTAGGATTCTAGGGTCTTAGGATCTTAGGGTTGCACGATTTAGGATTTTAGGGTTCCAGGGTCTTAGGATCTCGAGCAAGTTGAGGATTTAGGAGTTATGAGGTTTTCAAAATCATAAAAAGTTATCTGTGATAAATATATGAGGAAATAAAAAAATGAAATGAAATATAATGTATAATAAATACATAGAGGCACTTAAATATCATATTAATATATTAAATAGCATATGTACGTATATGTCTTTTTTGTTTCAAAATAATGTATATATACTATTTTTTATATATTTCTAGGGTTTAGGATTTAGGGTTCCAACCGAGTCTTAGAGGTTTTTGATCCTACATATCTCTCATTGTATCACAGTTTTTTTCAGTTTGGAATTTTACTAAGCCTTATATTATCTCAAAGACGTCTATAAACATTTTTGTTTCTCAATAATATGAGTTTAATTTTTCAGGTTGTAGGGTTTAGAGATCCTCATTCGGAATCTGAGTTTTATATTTATTATCATGTAAAAACTATGTAAAGAGTTGATATACATACCAAATTTTGCTATGCCAAAACAAATCCCGGGTGTATGGGGTTACCAAATTTTTTGTCCATGCTGACTAGATGGGTTGTGGGTTGTAGGTCTTAGGGTCTTAGGAATTGAGGATCTTAGGGTCTTAGGGTCTTAAGGTTCTAGGATCTTGGGGTTCTAGGATCTTGGAGTACTAGACTCTTAGGATTCTAGGGACTTAGAGTCTTAGGATATTAGGTTTCTAGGATTTAAGGGTATTAGGATTCAAAGGTTTCAGTGTTATAGAGTTCTAGGGTCTTAAGATTTGTAGGTCTTAAAAATCGTGGATATTAGGGTTTAGGGTCTTATTGTTCAAGGATCTTGCGATTCAAGGATTCTAGGATCTTAGGATCTTAGAATTCGAAGGTGTTAGGATTCTAGGGTTCTAAAGTTTAGGATTTAGGGTCTTAAGATCATAGGATTTAGAATTCTAAGGTCTTACGGTCTTAGGGTTGAAGGGTTTAGGATTCTAGGGTTCCAGGGTCTTAGCGTCTCGAGCAAGTTTAGGATTTAGGAGTTATGAGGTTTTCAAAATCACATAAAATTGTCTTTGATTAATATATGAGGAAACAAAAGAATGAAATGAAATTAAATGTATAATAAATACATAGAGGCACCTAAATATCATATTAATATATTAAATAGCATATGTACGTATATGTCCTTTTTTTGTTTCAAAATATTATATGTATACTATTTTTTATATATTTCTAGGGTTTAGGATTTAGAGGGTTTAGGTTTAGGGTTTAAGATTTAGGGTTCCAACCGAGTCTTAGAGGTTTTTGATCCTATATATCTCTCAATGTATCACAGTTTTTTTTAGTTTGAAATTTTACCTAGCCTTATATTGTCTCAAAGACGTCTATAAATATTTTTGTTTCTCAAAAATATGAGTTTTGTTTTTCAAGTTGTAGGGTTTAGAGATCCTAATTTGGAATCTGAGTTTTATATTTATTATCATGTGAGAACTATGTAAAGAGTTGGAATGCATACCAAATTTTGCTATGCCAAAACAAATCTCGGATGTATGGCGTTACCAAATTTGTTGTCCATGTTGACTAAATGGGTTGTGGGTTGAAGGTCTTAGGATCTTAGGATTTGAGGATCTTTGGGTCTTAAGGTCTTAAGGTTCTAGGAACTTGGAGTACTAGGATCTTAGGTTTCTAGGGACTTAGAGTCTTAGGATATTAGGATTCTAGGATTTTAGGATATTAGGGTTCAAGTGATTTAGAGTTATAGAATTCTAAGGTCTT
This sequence comes from Physcomitrium patens, assembly GCF_059467195.1. Lineage (NCBI taxonomy): Eukaryota > Viridiplantae > Streptophyta > Bryopsida > Funariales > Funariaceae > Physcomitrium > Physcomitrium patens. Next base: position 208,163 of record NC_143428.1, read on the forward strand.
AGAATTTGTGGGTCTTAGAGTTCGTGGGTATGAGGGTTTAGGGTCTTACGGTTCTAGGATCTTAGGATTCTATGATTCTAGGGTCTTATAATCTTAGAGTTCGAGGGTTTTAGGATTCTAGAGTTCTAAGGTTTAGGATTTAGGGTCTTAGAGTCTTAAAGACTTCGAATCTTAGAGTTCTAGGATTCTAGCGTCTTAAGATCTTAGGATTTAGGATTCTAGGATCTTAGGGTCTTAGGATTGTACGGTTTAGGATTCTAGGGTTCCAGGGTCTTAGGGTCTCGAGCAAGTTTAGGGTTTAGGAGTTATGAGGTTTTCAAAATCACATAAAGTTGACTTTGATTAATATATGAGGAAACAAAAGAATGAAATGAAATTAAATGTATAATAAATATATAGAGGCACCTAGATATCATACTAATATATTAAATAGCATATGTACGTATATATCCTTTTTTTGATTCAAAATATTATATATATACTATTTTTTATATATTTCTAGAGTTTAGGATTTAGAGGGTTAAGGTTTAGGGTTTAGGATTAAGGATTACTAAAGTGTCTTAGAGGTTTTCGATCCTACATATCTCTGAATGTATCACAGTTTTTATCAGTTTGAAATTTTACTGAGCCTTATATTGTCTCAAAGATGTCTATAAACATTTTTGTTTCTCGAAAATATGAGTTTCATTTTTCAAGTTTTAGAGTTTAGGGATCGTAATTCGAAATTTGAGTTTTATATTAACTATCATGTGAGAACTATGTAAAGAATTCGAATGCATACCAAAAATTGCTATGCCAAAATAAATCCTGAGTATATGGCGTTACCAAATTTGTTGTCCATGCTGACTAGATGGGTTGTGGGTTGTAGGTCTTAGGGTCTTAGAATTTGAGGATCTTAAGGTCTTAGGGTCTTAAGGTTCTAAGGTCTTGGGGTTCTAGTCTCTTAGAGTACTAAGATCTTAGGATTCTAAGGTCTTAGGGTCTTAGGATATTAGGATTCTAGGATTTTAGGGTATAAGAATTCAAGGGTTTTTGGATTGTAGAGTTCTACGGTCTTAGGATTTGTGGGTCTTAGAGTTTGTGGGTATAGGATTTAGGGTCTTAGGGTTCTAGGATCTTAGGATTCTAGGGTCAAGGATCTTAAGATTCTAGAGTTCTAGGGTCTTAGGATCTTAGGGTTCGAGGGTTTTAGGATTTTAGGATTCTAAGGTTTAGGATTTAGGGTCTTAGAGTCTTAAAGACTTGGGATCTTAGGGTTCGAGGATTCTAGGATCTTAAGATCTTACGATTTAGGATTCTAGGATTACAGGGTCTTAGGGTCTCAAGCAAGTTTAGGATTTAGGAGTTATGAGGTTTTCAAAATCACAAGAAGTTATATGTGATAAATATATGAGGAATCTAAAATATGAAATGAAATTAAATATATAATAAATACATAGAAGCACCTAGATATCATACTAATATATTAAATAGCATATGTACATATATGTCCTTTTTTGTTTCAAAATATTATATGTATAATATTTTTTATATATTTCTAGGGTTTAGGATTTAGAGGGTTTAGGTTTAGGGTTTAGGATTTAGGGTTACAAGAGTGTCTTAGTGGTTTTTGATCCTACATATTTGTCAATGTATCACAGTTTTTTTCAGTTTGAAATTTTACCAAGCCTTATATTGTCTCAAAGATGTCTATAAACGTTTTTGTTTCTCAAAAATATGAGTTTCATTTTTCAGGTTTTAGGGTTTAGGGACCCTAATTCGGAATCTGAGTTTTATATTTATTATCATGTCAGAACTATGTAAAGAGTTGGAATGCATACCAAATTTCGCTATGCCAAAACAAATCCCGGGTGTATGGCGTTACCAAATTTGTTGTCTATGCTAACTAGATGGATTGTGAGTTGTAGGTCTTAGCGTCTTAGGATTTGAGGATCTTAGGGTCTTAGGATTTGAAGATCTTAGGGTCTTAAGGTCTTAAGTTTCTAGGGTCTTGGGGTTCTAGGCTCTGAGTGTATTAGGATCTTAAGGTTTTAGGATCTTAAGGTCTTAGGATATTAGGATTCTAGGATTTTAGGGTATTAGGGTTCTAGGGTTTTAGGATTTTAGAGGTCTAAGGTCTTAAGATTTGTGGGTCTTAGAATTCGTGGTTATTAGGGTTTAGGGTCTTAGGATTCCAGGATCTTAGGATTCTAGGATTCTAGGGTCTTAGGATCTTAGGGTTCGAGGATCTTAGGATCTTAGGGTTCGAGGGTCTTAGGATTCTAGGATTCTAAGGTTTAGGATTTAGGGTCTTAGAGTCTTAAAGACTTGGGATCTTAGGATTCTAGGATTCTACGGTCTTAACATCTTAGAATTTAGGATTCTAGGGACTTAGGGTCTAAGGGTTATAGGATTTAGGATTCTAGAGTTCCAGGGTCTTAGGGTCTCGAGTAAGTTTAGGATTAAGGAGTTATGAGGTTTTTAAAATCACAAAAAGTTATCTATGATAAATATATGAGGAAATAACAAAATGAAATGAAATTAAATGTATAATAAATACATAGAGGCACCTTGATATCATACTAATATATTAAATAGCATATGTACATATATGTCTTTTTTTTGTTTCAAAATATTATATGTATACTATTTTTTATATATTTCTAGAGTTAAGGATTTAGATGGTTTAGGTTTAGGGTTTAGGATTTAGGATTCCAACTGAGTCTTAGAGGTTTTTGATCCTACATATCTCTCAATGTATCACAGATTTTTTCAGTTTGAAATTTTACGAAGCCTTATATTGTCTCAAAGATGTGTATAAATATTTTTGTTTCTCAATAATATGAGTTTAATTTTTCAGGTTGTAGGGTTTAGAGATCCTCATTCGGAATCTGAGTTTTATATTTATTATCATGTGAAAACTATGTAAAGAGTTGGAATGCATACCAAATTTTGCTAAGCCAAAACAAATCCCGAGTGTATGGCGTTACCAAATTTTTTGTCCATGCTAACTACATGGGTTGTAGGTTGTAGGTCCTAGGGTCTTAGGATTTGAAGATCTTAGGATCTTAGGATCTTAAGGTTCTAGGATCTTGGAGCACTAAGATCTTAGGGTTCCAGGGTCTTAGGATCTTACGATATTAAGATTCTTCGATTTTAGGGAATTAGGGTTTTAGGGTTTTAGGGTTGTAGAGTTCAAAGGTTTTAGGATTTGTGGGTCTTAGAGTTCGTGGATATTAGGATTTAGGGTCTTAGGATTCTAGGATCTTACAATTATAGGGTTCTAGGGTCTTAGGATCTTAGGGTTCGAGGGTCTTAGGATTCTAGCGTTCTAAGGTTTAGGATTTAGGGTCTTAGAGTCTTAAAGACTTAGGATCTTAAGGTTCTAGGATTCTAGGGTCTTAAGATGTTAGGATTTAGGATTCTAAGGTCTTAGTGTCTTAGGATTGTAGGGTTTAGGATTTAGGGTTCTAACCGAGTCTTAGAGGGTTTCGATCCTACATATCTCTCAATGTATCTTAATTTTTTTGAGGTTGAAATTTTGCCAAGCCTTATATTGTCTCAAAGACGTCTATAAACATTTTTGTTTTTCAAAAATATGAGTTTCATTTTTCAGGTTTTAGGATTAAGGGACCCCAATTCGGAATCTGAGTTTTATATTTATTATCATGTGAGATTTATGTAAAGAGTTGGAATGCATACCAAATTTCGGTATGCCAAAACAAATCCCGGGTGTATGGCGTCACCAAATTTGTTGTCCATGCTGACTAGATGGATTTTGGGTTGTAGGTCTTAGGGTCTTACGATTTGAGGATCTTAGGGTCTTAAGGTCTTAAGGTTCTAGGGTCTTGGCATTTTAGGATCTTGGAGTACTAGGATCTTAGGATTCTAAGGTCTTAGGATATTACGATTGTAGGAATTTAGGATTTTAGGGTTCTGGGATTTTAAGATTGTAGAGTTCTAAGGTCTTAGGATTTGTGGGTCTTAGAGTTCGTGGATATTAGGGTTTAGTGTCTTAGGGTTCTAGGATCTTAGGATTCTAGGGTTCTAGGGTCTTAGGATCTTAGGGTTCGAGGGTCTTAGGATTCTACGGTTCTAACGTTTAGGATTTAGGGTCTTAGAGTCTTAAAGACTTAGGATCTTAGGGTTCTAGGATTCTAGGATCTTAAGATCTTAGGATTTAGGATTCTAGGGTCTTAGGATCTTAGAATTGTAGGGTTTAGGATTCTAGGGTTCTAGGGTCTTAGGGTCTCGAGCAAGTTTAGGATTTAGGAGTTATGAGATTTTCAAAATCACAAAAAGTTATCTGTGATAAATATTTGAGGAAACAAAAATATGAAATTAAATTAAATGTATAATAAATATATAGAGGCACCTAGATATCATACTAATATATTAAATAGCATATGTACATATATGTCCTTTTTTGTTTTAAAATATTTTTGTTTTAAAATATTATATATATACTATTTTTATATATTTTTAGGATTTAGGATTTAGAGGGTTTAGATTTAGCATTTAGGATTTAGGGTTACAAGAGTGTCTTAGAGGTTTTTGATCCTACATGTCTCTTATTGTATCACAGTTTTTTTCAGTTTGAAGTTTTACCAAGCCTTATATTGTCTCAAAAATGTCTATAAACATTTTTATTTCTCAAAAATATGAGTTCTTTTTTTCATGTTTAGGATTTAGGGTTTAGGATTTAGGATTACATGGGTGTCCTAGAGGTTTTTCATCCTTTATATCTCTCAATATATCACAGCTTTTGCTGTTGTAAAATTATGCCAAGCCTAGAATCATCCAAAGACCTCTATATATGTTTTTGTTTTTCAAAAAAATGTATTTCGTTTTCTGTAATTTAGGGTTTGAAAACCCTAATTAGGTTCTTTAAACCCTGATTAGAGTTCTGACTTGCATACTTTTTTTCATGAGAGAACTCTGTATGAAGTATAAATGGAGTCTTACTCAAAGAAATCCCCTATAGATAGGTAGTTCACCTAGTCTAGGTCGAGAGAGTCCTTCAGGCTGCTCGCCCTTATATCTTTGCCCACTCTCCACCTATTGCACCACTAGCTCTCCTTCCATTAAGATCATTGTTGATGAAGTCAATATTAGTTCCATCTTCGACTTCTACAAGACTCCCACAAACAACGTTGGTGCCTACCCCCGATGCATCCGTGAGTGCAGCCTTAAAGACTACACCGCTTACTATAGTGTCGCCTATAGTCACATTACAGATTCTGCAAAATCAATCATCGACACGCTCATTAATCATTCCACAATCATGCCCATTTCTCAATCGACCCCAATAACAGAGGGCTCAACTTCAGCGGGTATTGTACGAACCCAATCAGCAACGACCTAGGTAATAAATTCTACAATGCCACACACTCTGCACCCTAGTGGCAAAAGCTCGTGTGCTCCAACGACTAGCTCAGACCATCACGTCCCGATGGTCTATCGTAAGACAAGTCCTTGTATCTCGATGCCCGATCGTAGCTCTCCGTTACACCGGCTCGCGGCAACCCTTCGTGACGCCCTGTGCTCCGATCTCTCGTTGTCGCTTCCTATATCGCCACAGGCATCCACCGCAGCTACTCTGACGTATGCACCAAAAACCATACTCGACGATGGTAATTGTGCCCATCCTTGTACGACTGTGTCCAAGTACCGAGCCAAATGCAACCAATACTCAAATACTTAAATGCACCCAAATTTGCACGCATCGCTTCTTCGAGAGCTCCCTTTTTTTAAAGTTCCTACATGCTCTCCCCAAGTAGTCGTACCATCGCGGATTGCAATGCCTAGCTTACTCGCTCAAGTGGATAAATAGGCCCTCTGTCCAATCATGTCTCTTCCCTCTCATACATCGCCTCACCTAGAATTCCAACATCCGAAACTGATTGCACCCGTACATGTCTATCTATGGCCACGCCTCCTCATCCTCGTTGTCTAATGACAGATAATTATTGAACGACACATCAAAAAATATCTGTAATCCTATCGACCAGGTCCCTTGGCCGCCAGTAGTGACGCCGATCCCAAGTTCAATCCTTGCATGTCCGTTCAACTTGCTCTCTTCTTGCCTCTTCATAAAAGCCCCCGTCACCGCTCCCCGCCTCAATTCGCGACTCCTCGTTTGCCATCGAAAATCTCAAAAATTCATCTTTGAACATCGATGACCTCGACAGGCTCCAAAAGAAATTGTTGAATGCATGCAACCCTAAATCCTACCCCCAAAAGCTGTAGCTCCTCTGGTACACCCCACACAACGCGTCATCTCGAGGCGCCTCTGCATCGTGCATCGCCGCGGGTAAGAACAAGGTCCACCGCCGAATTACATGCTACGCTTGCACATCCTGCGACATAGGCATGTAGTCACCCATCGATTCATACAACGATGGCGATGACCAACTCCCCCGTCCAACGATGCCAGTCTCCCCGCTCCGTCGCTCATAAACGGTGACTTTTTTCCTCCTCCCACGAAACCCTAAACCTGCTGTCTCTACAAAACTGCCATTGTCTCTCTCGCAAGCCCCTACTCTTCTTCACTCCACGTCTTTCTCCACCCCCTTCCCTCGGTAGTATCTCATTGGCCACACTTCCGTCTCTCTCAACTTCGAACTGCCGTCTGACCGCTCATTCTTCTTGTGCTTTGTAAGTAAACCTGAACAATGTGATTGTTGAGACATGACGCCCTCTTGCTCTTCTGTGAAGCCTGAGGTAGCCTTTGATCGCAAGACTAGATAACCAAATATTGTGATTAGGGCCCGTAGAAGGGGAAAGGATAATGAGAGTGGCATCCAGGGGACGATGGTAGTATGGGATGGACGACGCTCTTGATGTGCCTTTCTCTTGTGCGGGCGCATGTGCCTGGTTTTGAGTGTAAACCTGGTCGCAAGTGGGACCTCGTAGGTGATATTCAGTTCTAAAAACTCACATCTATGAATTCATAATTTCCACAGCATGGTTACTTGCTCATGTGTTCGGCTCACAGTTTTGTGCTTCGCCTCATGTTTGAGTTGAGATAATTGTCAACTATCTACTTATAATGGTTCGGTCCTTACGAAAATGGTAGTAGATGAGGGTGTTCATTTGGGTGAAGCAAGACGAAGAGGTCGCCTCTTGATTATGACTCATGGCACCCAAGGTGGAAACTCTGTCTCAATCAATACACATGGATTCTTTGCACGGAAATCGTACTTTTTTAAATGGAAGTGTAATGGTGGCATTGTTGAACTGATATTGTTCTTCTGTAGCTGGAACTAAAGTGCATTTCTAAGCATTTTCAGTCTTCATATTGGAAGTACAAATCGCATCTAGAAAGTGGGTTATTGCTACACAAGGGTGATATGGCGAGGGAGTTGTGTTTCACAACTGTATTCATCTAATTCCCCTCCTGTTCACAACTGTCAAAACGGCCGACTTTACTCAGTCTACGACTACTCCTGTGGCCAGTTTCGATGACCTAAGACAAACGCTTTACAGCAGCCATCCCTTGTCATGACTTGAACCTGTAAATTTTTTTAGTATCGCTTTTGTACTAAATTTATATATCTCTGGCATTAAACATTGGCTCCTTCATCTGCATGTAAGATATATATATATATATATATATATATATTTTCTATTTGCTGGGACTTACAGAAAATACATAACTACTAATCTGTTTTTTTTTCCTTTTAAGATTGTAACAAGCATGTACTTACATTTTGTAGATACAAATTTTGTATTATTATATGATTTCAGAGTTTCTCACTACAAATGCAATTTATAAAAGATACAATAATAAAACACGCAATTTAGCGAGAAAGTATGAGGTACCTCACTGTTTATTATATCCAAAAACATACACAATCAAATAATTCAAACTACCGCAAAGAAATATTGAAATCATACATATCATACTCAAATCAAACATATCTAACATATCATACTAACCTATCAATCACCTAAACATTATGCTTGCTCTGCAATACTATAGCATAAGGACTCTCATCATTCTATGGCGAAGCGACTCCCTCCACGTGTCCTATGGTGTTCTCTACCATAGCGGACAATTCATGAATATGCACCGGACAATCTACGGTACCTCCAAGACTAATGGACGCAGACTCAACATATCTGTAACTGCCAGGTTTACCGTGTCGCATGTGTCTTACGCCATCATCATTATAGTAGAAGCCATCTTTGAACAACATCTCTTGGTTTGAGGCGAAGGCCCCCTAAAATGCAGCAATGTCTTCTAATAAGCCAGATCTTGGAACAGAAGGCAATATAGGTCCCATATCACTTCCAGTACCTTCGACCCTCTCATGTATCTCTGATCCTGGCTCTGATTGAGAGGGCCCTAAAGCTTGCCGAGGCTGCATTGATGGAATACTCTACCTCGTAGGAGATTTATCTACTTCTTCATCTGTGCTTGATTCCTCGTTGGTTGAGCTATTGTCAGTCAAGGAATATTTTGATCCAGATAAACGTGGCAATCTCTCATTCAAAGTTTGTTCCTCTTCATCGTCGTCCTCTTGCCTCTCTTCACCAATCGCCTCTTTGGTATCTTGTATGATATCTGGAGCACTACTTGTTCTGCATGCCGTCTCAGTGGTCAAGATATGCTCTTGGAAACTGTTGCACAATTCATCGTATAGGAATCTAGTCCTCTCCGTGCAATCGTCAATGATAATAATCTCGGATCCCTGGAAATCCCCGAGAAGTATTGTAGGAATAGCAGACATACTGCATGCCACTAAACCCCAACCTCGAGGTAGGTATGAATCCACAAGTCTTGACAGCTCTGAAGGAGATCTCTCGAGTGGATCAACTTCAGAAGGCTGCAGTGCCTCACTCCACAGATCTTGAAATACAAGTGGAAGTGGACTGTCCCCAGAAACATAGTTGGGGCTAGGGGAAGTACCAACAGGATGTTGCATACAAATCACAACAGCGCCAATTGGTTGTACTATTTGCTGCAAGCGCCCACTCTCTGTAAAATCAAGTACATAAGGATCAACTGAGTTGGCATCAAATGCCCAGAATCCATGTCGCATAGAACAACTTTCAGGAAGCTTCACCTTCGCAAACAACTCCTCATTGGCATATATGGCTGATGATAATAAGAAGATGACGTTCCATTGTTCGATGTTTGTCACCCATAATGCCAATTATGCAAAGGCTTTGGATAACTGCTCATCACCCCATAGACCATCTCCATGCCTCTCACGGCCACGCCAACAATTAATCACACATAAGCATGATTTTCCTAGTTGTACGTGATCTGAACGGAATAACCCTCTTCTACATCAAACCATAAGAGAGTTCTGTGGGTCATTCTGACCTGGCCTTTGAACTTGCATCTGCCATTCCCAACTAGCAGTGCTCAAATCTCCGACATCAACAGATAACCCATTGTATCCCCGTCCCCCTACTGCAACATTATGATAATGATATTTGATGGAAGGGGGTATGAGGTGGACAATGTCTTCCAGCTTAGATACCTTCCCTCGCACAGGAGCAGCCCATGCCGCTTTTATTAGAGCATCCAAATGCTTTGCCAAGGTATAAACCTGTTCCTTGCCCCTTGGAAAATACTTCATTATGGATATACGAAAGAACTCCTCCATAGAATTTGGTGAACACTCTTTGTTGTCCACCCTCAACCAACGGATGATATTTATCACCGCTTCTTCTCACTGAAATCGATCAACCGCAAAGGCAATGGTGCAATGTTGTGGATTCTTATCGTCTACACCAATGAAGTAATACTCTTGGCAAGGTCTCCGCCCGTTTGTCCCCAATGGCTTAGCTGTACAAGACTATACCAACCGTAGATAATATGAATCCGGAACCATGCTAAGGGGCCTCAACCAATTCTAAGTCATCACCTTTCGCTTCAGCCGCACATCCACATTGGGATCCAACTCTTTCTTCTGTGCATACTGCTTCTACTTTTTCTCTTCTTTCTTGCTGTAAAAGAAAAGCCCGTCTTCATAGTCCTTGCACACGCTAATGATAGCTTCAAAGCAATCATCGCTCGGATTCCAGACATCACGAGTCAAGTCCTACATGTTTTTAGCCAACTTCTTAATTGACACTTCATTATTGTCAACCATCTTATGCAACCTATGCACTGCACTTGCCGCACTCACCAAAGCAATGCCTCTGCATGTATCGTCTGTGTGGACTGAGCTATCAGGCCTCCGGTATAGATTCCAGATCTGGCGGAGCTTTATTAAATCCTCTTCCACGGTAGAATAAGATTTTCTCTCCCACTCTGTTATGTTGATCCGCACTGACTTATCAATATAAAAACAACGATCATCATACACCACGAAGGTTGCCTCCCGCTGCTCAAATATCTCTATGTATTCAGTTCCTGGAATCTTATCGTTCCTCCACTCCTCCTATGCAAACTTGCAAGCTGCCACTATGTATTGACCATCCACTAGCTCCCAAATAATATGATCTTGAAGCCAAGCATATTGGGATCCTTAGACACCATTTGCAGAAGCACTCCCCTGTGTAATGAAGTCGCGTTCAAACTCTCGTGCTGCTCCTTCAATCGGAAACGATACCTCTTGCAGCACAACCGTACCATCGTCGGTAGTAGTATGCAAAATGTATCGAATTGGTCAAAGTACCAATTTTCTCATCCGGGTCCTGGATTCTGGATCTCTTAACAGGTGATATACATCTCTAGCCCTCTTCTGTGATAAAACTTGATGGTTCGTCTCTGGATTCTCCACTGAGACAATGCGGTCTATGTGTGCATTAAACACAATATTCGCCCACAAAGATCCTTTCACAATCTCATCCGCTGTAGGCACTAGAACTTTGGACCTATGTGAACTTTGAACGTCCATTGGCATCTCTCTTTCCTCCTCTGAATCTTCATGGGGTCGATCCTTAGGTTGTGAAACTCCTCTTCCTCTTGCGACACGGTCGACAAGTTTACAGAACCACCAAGCAAAGATGCAGAGACCCTACGATGATATGCACATGCTCTGCGTCCCGACCTAGGGACCCGGCCACTCGATCTTGAGGCTCTCTCAATCAACCTCGTACCACCTGCATCCAAACCCGAGGGGCCTCTACCAAAACCATAAGGTACATCCCTCTGATCACGTCGTGGCCGCTTCAAAGGACGTTCACTTTGTATTGGAGGATTAGCTGATGCTGGCGTCTGAATTGATGCGGTAGGATGACGGTCCTCACGCCTACGGCTCACCCCTACAGGTTGCCAATCCAATTGTGTTGGACGTGCAAGAGCTCAAAAAACTTCTTCCGTCTCTTCTGGTTCCATTGGTGGAGCTTGAGCTGCTGCGCTTGTTGGATTTGTCGCCCGTAATGCCTCATATCTAATATGTTCATTCATAATCCTCTTAGCCCGCAGCACCATTTCTAGCGATAACTCCAAACAAGCCAAGACATTATTATGCCTAGCAGTATGTACCGCAGGATGTATGTTCACCCAAAACGTCTGCTATGATTTGAGTAATTTCACTTGCCCTGGATTCTGGATGAGACTTGTAGGGACGGGTGCTACAAGCAACTTCTTAGAAAGAGAAAACTTCACCGACGTTGTATCAGAATTTGACGCCATTACATATTCCATATCATCAGGTCGACTTGAAATTGCTTGGATTTCCCCAAAACGGCTCCTCAATCCTGATGTACGCTTCGCTAGCTCAAAGGGATAAATAGTCACCCACAAGAACGGCTTAAATGGCTCTTCTTCCGCAATCCACCAGCCGTGGCTCTCCCAATCCTTGTTGATGTTTGGTGCCATAATGCCACACTCAAAAAACCTGAATGTCATTATCATACAATAGTAATCGTTAATATGGTATATGATTTAGTCTTGCTTGTTTAGTCTTTCAAGCCACTAATTTACCACAAACTAAACTTACACATCAGATACCACTTCTACAGAACTTACACCTCAAAGAAATCAATGTGTTGCCATCTGTCACCATGTAGAAAAGGACATTGAACATCAAAATATCGAACACGAAAAGGTTAGGGTATCTTACGGATATGGTATTTGTAGGATACCGCAGGGGTAGGCTACTTGTAGGAGATCGCAAGGTAGGCTATACACTAGATTCGGGTATCAGAGGGTTATATCAAGATCTTGGGCGTTCCTTGAGAAGTGCACAAGATCTTGTGATCCTCACAACGAAACCCCTCCAAGGAATGTCTTGCATGGACCAACAATGGAGTGATGAATTGCAACAAAATTAGCAATAGAAATGCTAGCACCCCTTCAATACTGTGTAAGGCACACCCAAGAAGTAGAATCAGTCAAGTTTCACTTCCTATTATCTTCATAATTAACCCCTAAAGGACCAAACCCCCCTAGAGGTGCGTTTTTTTTATCTTAGGCAAGTACCTAAAATTTGAAAAAAATCTTTTTTCTTGAAAATTTTATACTAGATAGTCCCTAATAAGAGCTTTGTGGAGAAATTATTTTAGTTTTCTCTAGATTCATGGTTGAAAAGATAGTACCTCCCAAAGTCAAAGATAGAGGCGTTGGATAGCTCTAAAATTTTGCTAGAAAATTCTATTAACATTGACGTTTTTCATACATATAGAGAATATTACCTTCTTTGAAAATGTCAAAAAAAAACTCTTGCCTTTAGTGTAAAAAAACATTTTAACCTAAATCAAACATTGTTACACATTTCGAGCAAGGGGAGAAAAAACTTCATCCTTTCTACATAAAACCTAGAGATCTTCATATTTTTCACTTTTTATTTTTTCAACAAAAATATGTGGTGTAAACCTTCTTATTGGCCATTTGGATTATCATTCTGAAACTTATTAACCTTAAGGTACCATGACAGTTACACACCAAAAACAGTTCAAAACTCTTGGATTCTAGTGAAATGAACAAAGAAAGAAACAAAAACTTTTATTTATATTTTTGACCATATGATCTCAATTAAGACTTGTTAATTAACATAATTGCAAAATTTTATAAACTTTGACTTCACGGATTGAAAGATTATAGTGTTTGAAGTGAAGCGAGTGGTTCATTTTCTTCCTTGTGTTTAGTGGATCAGCGGACTTTGACTTAACTTGGTGTCAAATTTCTGCATTACACAAGGTATATATCCAATACCATTGTGTTAATCATGATGTTAGTTCCTTATACACCAATTTTTAGAGGTAGAGGAGGGGTGTAACATATTCAAAACAACTATGCAAGGAGTAGGGGTTAAAAAATTGCCAATTCATGTTTTTTTTTTTTTTTTGTGAACTTAATATGATTTAGATTGATAATCAAAATGGTCAACAAAGGTTTACACTAATATTTATTGTGGAAAAAATAAAAAGTCAAAAATATGAAGATCTCAAAGTTTTATGTGCAAAGGAAGAAGTTTTATGGTACCTTGCCCGACAATGTATTACAATGTGTGAAAATGTTTGACTTGGGCTAACATGCTATTTTTCACTGAAGACAAGAACTTTTTTTGACAATATGAAAGGAAACAATATTACTTGCTAGTATTGAAAATTTCACATTCATTAGACTGTCATAGCTAAAGTTTTTGGAGGTGGCCAACATGCCCGTTCTCCCCAAATAAAATTCAAATCCCTATAACTTTTTCATTAAATATTGGATATGGGAAAAAATTCTTCCCTCATTGAGGTATTAGTAATACCCATCTACAATAAAAATTTCAAAGATGAATGCTATAAATTGACACTGTAGAAACCTGACCGAACCTTCAAAAAGCCCATTTTGGGACACTTGGCTTTTAGGGGTTAAGTTCAGAAAAAAAAAAAAAAAAAAAAAAAAAAAAAAATGTGATATGGCAATTTTTGGACCTCTACTCCTTGCACATGTTTTTCTTGAATTCAAACACTATAATCTTTTGATCCGTGCGGTCAAAGATTTTTAAAATTTTGTGAGTATGTTACTTAGTAAGTCATAATTGAGATCCTACAGTCATAACTATAAATAAGAGTTTTGTTTTCCTTCCTTACTCATTGCACTAGAATCAACAATTTTGAAGTGTTTATGGTTTTTAGTAAGAAAGGTAGATATAAAGCTCAGAAGACTTACCCAGACGTGTAGCTAGTATCATATGAACCTTGCACAGACAATAAGATTGCAACATCAGTCAACACCTTATAATGGTATTGTGGAATATTTATATATCTGTTAAAAAACTAAGCAAATGTGTCAAAACTTCAATAATTACGCTAAGAACCTGGCGTGTTCCCAACAATTGCCATTCAAGGGGGATCAAAGGATGATTATGCTAAATTATCGTTATGTAAAGCCCTACAAGGATCTCAATAAGCTGATAGAGGCAGCCAAGTCAAGATACGGGGAACACTCTAAGACCATTACATTGGTAGCAATTGCCAATGCACAAAACATAGGATACGAGTGTGAACCATAAATGAAACAATGACTCTTTATCGACACCCCATGCTTTGCATCCGCTCCCCGTCCGCTCCTCATCTGCACCCTGTCCGCACCCTATCCAGGTCCCGTTCGACAGGGCCCGGATAGGGTGCGGACGAGGAGCGGACAGGGAGTAGACAGGGAGGGGATCGGGAGCGGACGGGGAGCGGATGGGGAGCAGACATGGAGCGGACGGGGAGCGGACGAAGAGCGGACAAGGAGCGGACGGGAAGTGGACGGAGAGCGGACGGGAAGTGGACGGGAAGTGGACGGACAACGGATGGAGAGCGGATGGGGAGCGGACGGGGAGCAGACGAGGAGCGGATGGGGCTGACGGGATTGGACGGGTGCGGATGGCGAAAGGCGAACAGATTATCGGGTAAGAAGCTCTCGGGCGGTCATTGAACAACACATTCAGGGGTGTGCGCCCGCACACCCTTTGAGCAGTGAGCCTACCTTCCAAACCAATTCTAAGTATGTGCACTTTGAGGTCAATGTGAGGTCTATGCAGGTCGAGGTCGACGTGAGGTCTGTCCAAGTCGAAGTGAAGGTTGACGCGAGGTCTGTCCAAGTCGAGGTCAACGTCGACGTGAGATTTGTCCAAGTCGACGTTGAAGTCTGTCCAAGTCGACGTTGAAGTCTGTACAAGTCGACGTCGAGATCTGTCTAAGTCGACCTCAAGGTCGACATGAGGTCTATCAAAGTCGATGTCGAAGTTGATGTTGACGTCGACGTGAGGTCTGTCCAAGTCAAGGTCAACGTCGACGTCTGGGCAAGTCAAGGTCGAAGAGAGATCACCTCAAGGTTGACATTGTAGATCACATAACACAAGTTGAACCCGAGGTCGAGATCTCTTCATAATTGTGCACGATCTGATCCAATCGTGTCGATGTATACAGATCTGATCTTGTGTGCAGGAGTAACATATATTTATGCAAACATTCAGCTTTGTGTGCTCGATCATGTATGTACAAACGCGTGTTTTGAGACTATATCCGGGTATTAAATAAGGTTCTTGGGCGTTCTTCTCCCAAAGAATCTTAAGAGTGTACGGCCACACACCCTTGCCAAATACTTGAGGTAGGGTTGCCTATTGCGGCAACGGCGCTAGGGCAAGGTTATCGGAGCCAATGGCGGCGTTAGGATAGGGTTACAGGACCTAATCAAAGGTGGCTCTCTCTTGTTTATCGCTCTCATTCCATCACGTCTATGGACATCGCAAACTTGGACATGCAACAAATTACATTCTAGTACAATAAAACGTTTGATGTGAAGAAATACATACCAGCTTGCTGCCTCGAATCGTAACAAAATATAGCTGCCGCCTCAAATCATACTTGCCGATTGAAATTGCATCCGCTGCCTCGTCAATTCTACAAAACGCTCAAAAAACCACTATAATAAATAAAATACTAAACCCACTAATAAGCACTAATTTTGACGTCACAATTCCAAGAGAACTCACCTTTGAAGATGGAAAGAAAAGAGAGCCTCTAGGGTTTGAAAGGCTAACTTATGATGTGTCAACTTGGTTTTCCCTTAGTTTAGGTAAATTTTTCTTTATTGTCTAGACATCTACCCAGGGGGGATGTAGGGGTGGAGAAATTTTTACTAAATATAGTAAATTTTTGGTGAAATTTGTGAAGAAAAATTGTTGTTTTTTTCTATTAATCGGGGTGGGACGCAGGCAGATGGGGGCAGACGAGGGCAGACGGGGGCATATGGGGGCGTACAGGGGCAGACATGGGCAGACGGGGCAAATGAAGGGTCGGACAAGGGGATCAAACGAGGGGGTCGGACGAGGGGGTCGGACGAGGGGGTCGGACGAGGGGGTCGGACGAGGGGGTCGGACGAGGGGGTCGGACGAGGGGGTCGGACGAGGGGGTCGGACGAGGGGGTCGGACGAGAGGGTCAGACGAGGGGGTCGGATGAGGGGGGGGGACGGGGGCAGACGAGGCGGACGAGGAGTCGGAGGGGAGGCGCGGACGAGGGGACGGACGAGGGGGGTCGGACGGGGGGGAACGCGTGTAATTTTTTTACTTGATTTCACCACTCTTTGATGATATGTTTACACACGTGGCACTAGTTTGCGGACGTGATATCCCACGTGTCATCACCAAAGTGAATGTAAAACGTGAATTTCACGATAATTTTCCAGACCGTCACATTAACGTCATGGTCCGTCACAACGTCATGTCGTTATTGTGTCGTGACATTGTGACATTATGACAGGAAAGGCCCCCGTCACAACACAATAGACAACCCTACTTATAATGTCTTTTAAATCCCATGCATGTAGTAAGAGAAGTAAACAAGGAGTCCAACTCCAAGTTTAGAACATTATTTTTTCCTTCCCCTTCTATGATTTCTTTGGACTTTTACTTTTTATTCACTTGGTTTGAACATTTAACACTTAAATAAGAAGTGCTACATATATAATATAATGACTTTCTATATCTGACAACTCTAATATCGTATATATGGATCACTTTCAGGACACATGTGTTGAAATAGTTAGAGTTGGAGAATTTTGGCTTTAGACACTTTGGACCTTTCATACCACGTATTCCTAGAGCTCCATTCTTATTTTCCATAGTCTTACCATGATTTTTGCAGGAGCTAGAGAGGATGACCACCAACAACGAGCGCACATGGATCTGAAGTTGAACGCCATCTAACGGACCAGGTACCTAAAAATACTCATTGTTTTTATACAAACTTAGACATCTTCATATTTGTACTTTTTTCTCCCACAATAATATGTGGTGTAAACCTTCTTATAATCTATTCGGACTATCATTCAAAAATATATTTATTTCACAAAAGAAGAAAACGTGAATTGGTAGTTTGTGAACCTTCAATCCTTACACAATTGTTTTGAATAGGCTACACCTCTTTTCTACCTCTAAAAATTGGTGTACAAGGGACAAATATCATTCTTAATATGATGGGAATGAATTTTAGACTTGGGTTAGTGCATAACTTTCACATGAAGTGAAGTCAAAATCTACTGATCCAGTCACCACAAGGAGAAAAATAAACTGTTTTCTCTATTTTAACCCCTAAAGGACCAAGTGTCATAAAATGGCATTTTGAAAGTTCGGTCAGGTTTCTATGGTGTCAATTTCTAACATTCATATTTGACATTTTTATTGTAGATGGGCATTACTAAAACCTCAATGGGAGAACATTTGTTTCCTAAATCCGACATTTAATGAAAATGTTATAGGGTTACAGTGCTCGAGCAGTGAATTTTTTATGATGAACGCCATCTAATTCCAGTTCGTGGACCAGTAATTCCTGCAACATACCTTGAGGTGAGCAATACCTTTTTTATACTGTTTATTTCTTTTATTTGTGGTTGTCACAACTTCTGAAATTACCAAAGTAACTATTCCATGGTTATTATTTCTCAATAACTTGCAATTGTATTTGATGGTAGTAATATATTGTAGTATTTAAAAATTTTGTGCATAGAAGTAAGATTCTAATAGTTTTTAATTGTAATATTATAATGCATTATTATTAATCCCTCAAGGATCAAGGCATTTTCCCTCAAAAAACACACCAAAATTGTTATTGTCAAAATGTGGCAAGGAAACCTTGTTTGAAGTAAAACTCTAGACTCCTAACCATAAGATCTTAAAGCAGACTTCAATATAAACTCACCTTAGTTTTTGGGCTGCAATCCACTGCACGGATTAAAAGATTTTAGTGTTTGAAGTCAAGAAAATGGTTCATTTTTCTCCTTGTGTTGAGTGGATCAGCACACTTTGACTTCACTTGGAATCAAATTTTTACACCACACAAGGTCTAAATCTTTTACCATTGTGTTAAGCATGACGTTAATTCTCTATAGACCAATTTTTAGAGGTAGAGAAGGGGTGTAGCATACTCTAAACAATGTGCAAGGAGTGGAGGTTCAAAAATTACCATTTCACATTTCATTTTTTTGTGACCTCAATATGTTTTAGAATGATAATCCAAACGGTCCAAAAGAAGGTCTTCATCACATATTGTTGTCCAAAAAATAACGAGTGAAAAATATGAAGATGTTTAGGTTTTATGAAAAAAAAAAATAAAGTTTTTTTCTCCTTGCCCGAAAAGTGTAAAAATGTTTGACTTGGGTTAGAATGTTTTTTTACACTAAAGACAAGACATGATTTTTAACATCTTCAAAGATGGTAATATTCTCTATGTGTATGAAAAATCTCTATGCCAAAAGAAACTTCTAGCAAAATTTTTTGAGTTGCCCGGAGTCTCTATTATTTACTTTGAATAGTACTAATTTCAAACCATGAATCTAAAAAAAACAATAAAATACCTACATGACGCTCTTATCAGAGACAATCTAATATGAGAATTTCAAAATATATATATATATTTTTTTTCCAAATTTTAGGAACCTGCCTAAAATCACAATTGTCCCTCAAAAGGACACTTGGTCCTTCAGAAGTTAAAAGGTTAAAATCCATCATCATATTCAATAACAGAAGTATACGTCTATCGATGTATTGTTTATCACATGAATGATGCATTTGTGGTTAAAAACTACATATGTCTTGATGATTTTTCCACCGTCAAGTTTATATTTTTCTGAAAGCTACAATGGAGAGGGGCACATCTCAGACTCTTTTAGTACCTACAAACACCAGAAGAGAAAATATCCTTTTCAATAGCTCTGTAGGGACTCGATTAGTAAGAGCAGCACGTGCAAGGTAACTTCATGCAAGATCTGTTGGAGTCATTACATCTAAAAAGAGAGAGATTGTAGAATTGCTCTCAACAATAGGAGATGTCGTAGGTATGGCAACTACGGAGCTTGAACTTGGGAGTGGCATAGAATTGCATGGATTAAAATTTTTTCCATATGAGGTGGCGGTGCATATCACTCAGATAGACGATGCATTACATTGGACTGGAGAAGTTGTAGGAGAACGCATTGGCTTGTGTATCGGCTTAATCATCTGTTGGAACCGGTCTTTGGTGCGTGTGGTGGCCATAAAATCTAATATTCCAAATGCCTCAGATGAAGATGTATCTTAGACATTACCTATACATATGATGGCTCCAGAATTTTATTTTCATGAGCGGTTTAACACACCAACATCTACTGAAAGATCTCAACGGAGTAATCAAGCTTCAAATCCCGTAGATGGAAATTCATCATTTTTTTAATGTACTCCCTCAAATATCCGAGATCTACCCCATGTGGAGGGACTTGCTCATGTTAGACCAACACGCCGTCTATATTTTATACAAAATAGGAGAAGAAGAGATTCTAGCAAGGCAACTTTGAAAGAAGCTGCACCAACTAAGGTATCTTTGGCAAGTGTGCAAAGGGCAATAGTACAAGGAGGATGCAAACAAAATTGTTTGAGGGAAGTTCTGACAAGGTATCTTTTGGACATGCAATATAATGCATGGGCTCTTGAATTTCCAATACAAAGTATGTAGATAAGATAGATGTTAGTTTTTTTTTTTATATACGGATGGAAAGAACTCGCCGAGATAAATTTTGTGACAAAGTTAAATGGCAAATTAGTTTGCAATGCTTGTTACATTCTTGGGGTTGGATATTTGCAGAGGCACTTTAAGAAATTAAAAAAAGATTGTTAAATATATGAAATATATAGCAATTCATGGTAACTCTCTTTTAGATCCAGTTAGAGAGAGCACTAAAATGTCTGCAGCAGAGGCTTGCTTTTAATCATTTGTGGATTAAGTAAGTTGTCCTCAACCTCATTGTTCTATTCGTCATAAGAATGACAGCAAAGTGTCACCTCTTACTTTCCTTCCTATAAATACGGTAAAGTTTGATGTATTCAATTATGTAAATAAAGAGGTGAAGAGAATTTGCAATGAAGAAACCATTTCAATGAGCTCGTTCCGGAGGATGTGGCGCATAAAGTATTCCCACATCCAAGTACCTCCATTCTCGAGGTTCTCAAAGTGTTATCATTGTTGGGAGTATAAATGTGCCATGGAGGGAATAATCAATGTCGATGCAAGGATAAAGATTAAAGAGCTCTTTCTATTGCATCTGTGCAATCAAATAGAAGAATGTATGCATTATTAGATATTCAAGAGGTCATGTTATATCAAACCTAAATTGTACATGTGCATCATTGTGGATGGCATGGACCAAAACACAACCATGGTATCCAAAATGCGTCAGATTGTGAAGAACATTGAGCACCAGTTTGTGAAGATCCATCTATGCGGGGCCCTAGTACATGAAATTGGTTTGTATTGTGATGTGTGGTTTGGAGCTTATGACAAACATGACAGCAACCAGGTCGTGAGTACATTGTTGTATGTGATAGGAGATGTATTACGGAGGAAGGGATTTTGCCACCGACATTGCGCATCCAAGTAGACAACTGCACACGTGAGAACAAAAATATTTATATGTTTGCTCTATGTGCTTCATTGGTGGGATTGGGTTTCTTTCAGGAGGTGGAACTTTCTTTCCTTATAGTAGGCCATACGCACAAAGATATTGATCAAAGATTCAGTTGTATATCAAGTATGTTAAAAAGGTCGGATGTGGACTCGTTGAAAGAAATGCTTAGTCTTATAGAACATAGAACATCCCCCACAGAGGCATTTGTTAGTGCATGGTTGTTAGAGAATGTGTGGGATTGGAAATAATTTATAATCCCTCACCTATTGATAGGTTCGGATTCATCGGTTGGCATAATATTTTTGCATCACATGCGATTCTATATGGACAATCAAGAGGGGACCCGTGAGGTTCGAGTACAATACAAATATTATTGCAAGGATTCTTGGGGATTGGAGGTAGGAACAAAGACATTGAGATTGTTGCCAAGTCGAAAGGAGCGACCATTGTTTGTAAATGTATTTGCAGTAGATGAATGGGAGCTTAAGACGTTGGATGACTTTATTGCATATAAAGAAAGATGCATTAAAAGATTGCAACATAAAGATAGGAACCGCGATGCAAAAGTGAAGGCCAAAAGGTTGAAACTCTATCTAGCCAAATTTCCATACAAAGATCGTAGCAATGAGCATCGTTCTTCAATATTTTGACCTTTGGACGTGTCCAACAACACACCTATAGAACATATCTGCTTGGAAGTAGTGGACGGCCTAGGTGAAGAAAATCACGAGGTAACTGCCATAGACTAGATAGTGGCTATGCTTCCACATGCTGAAGCTTGAAGATACTTTGGTCCTCGTAAAAGAAGACCATCTTATCAAGCACTAAGAAGGGTACAACGAATAGAACGTAACCATGTTGAGGAACGAGTTGAACAAGTAGCAGGGAATGAAGGCAATCACAACCTGTTTCCACCATTTAATTCACAATCTGATATCATTTGTGGACAATTTATAGTCTTAAGTATTGATCAAACAGAACTAGAAGCCGGTGTACCATTTTATGTAGGAAAGGTGATTGAAGATGGAAAAAATTGATGGAGACTGAAGATGAAGGTGTGTTGGTATTGGCCCATCATGCGAGGGGGGTTATTGATGGACCGGGGTCTACCAAATGATAGTATACAAATTGCCTGGGTTCATTATGGGAGCCCTCTGGTGAAAGCCTCAGTTGGATAGAAAAAGAGACATGCATTTTTTCATGGATAAAAGAACCGGAAAGAACCATGATTGGCGCTTGCTAGTGGAGAAAGTGCAATGTCTTTAGAATGCAAGTTGAAAGCAAGATTTGGATTCTTCAATCAGCTAAGACTGACATACTAGAATATATTGCAATGCAAACTAAAGCTATCGATAACGATGGGTTGCAAGCAGCATTGAATACTATATATTAGACTAGAATAGTATTGTGTCAGTTTTGTGTATGGTAATTGGTATGTGGTGTACCATGTGCAATGGTAGTATATTGTAAAGGTCATGTAAGATGTATAGTAACAATTGACCAATAGATTGAAGAGGTTTCTACTATCGATTAATTACATCACCAAGTACATGTACAAATATATTTATATTATTTTTCTTCCTTTTCTATATCATGTACCATGTGGAATATCTTCATATCAATTGGCGATCATTGCATAATGTTTTAGTTTAGATGATTGCATCTTTTGTATATTACGATCTTTATAAGCTTTCTTCAAAATTTTGTATTGTAACAATGATATTAAATAGATATTAATCAAAGTTTTAAGAAGTTCTACTAGAAAATTGATGAAAACATAATTAAACAACTTATTAAATTAATATTTTTGATTGTACACAATATTATTCAAAGAACTCAATTTTTTTACTAAAAAAATAAAAATAATTCAAATGTGGGACTTTTTATACACAATGGCTGCCGTAGTTTCTAAGTGCACTTTTAAATGGTGAGTGCATAATTGCTTAATTATACATTATGAACGTACAAATTCACTTGAATTTTTTTTGTACTTAGTTGGACCCTTGCCAGTAGCTTGGTATAGAGTTACATTTTTAATTCTCATTTTTAATACTCGAAAGATGATGGCGTGTTCCTACTAGGCAAAAACAAACAATCGAATGTACATTTCGAACCAAAATTTTTGGACAGTAGCAAAAGCGCTTCAAACTATTGAAAAAAACATGCGGTGGTAAAAAGGGCTTCCACCGCAATTGTCTTTCTATTTTTTAAATACGGTACCACAAGTTTTTAACATCTACTACAAGTCTACACTAATTGAAACTCACCATTATTAATTATTTCTTTTTGGAAATTATTTGGGTCTTTGAATCACTAAAGCACATGGCAAGATACTGCGTTTTGAAACTTGCAGTAGGTATGAATATACTTGCGGTGGATGTGCAATGGTGATGCAATGTAGTGGTGAACGTGTCTTCATTCTCCTTAGTAGGAACGAGCCTTGAGCCGATGTCACTTGGTCACTGACATTGGTACATTGGATGTTAAATTTATAGTTCAATAAATTGGACAAATGGAGTTTAGAAGTTGTACGGAAGCCACTAAGGCAAATGTATGCTCATTGGAGCATAGCTGGATTATCTAGGAAGTCTGAAACTGGTTCTCAGTGGAATAATGGTGTAGGATGAATATTAGACATGTTAGTTGTAATTGAGAGGTTTTTGGGTCTCTTATCACAATCGCTTCTTCTCACAAGAAGATGAGCTAGACCAAATTCATCATTAGTACTTCTAGTATTCAAATATTTCTTCTGTCTTCTCTTATTGCTACACTCAATTTTAGTGGACATAAGTGCTAGAGATATCTTCTACAACAAGTGATACCAATACCAAGTTAGTAGTTGTTTTTATAGTTTGTAATTTTTATTTGATAGTCCTAAGAAGAGATATAGAAAATGATTAGAATAGAAATTTTATAATTTCAAAGAAATCTATACTATTGACATCTCATATAAGCAAACATAATATTTTTGCAATCTTCTATATGCATCAAATTTGAACTTCACTCAATATACTACATTAATGTCAGGATTTTAAAATAGGGCAAGTGGTTTTGATGGCTTGATTTTAAAAATCAAGCGATTAAACTTCAAACTACTCATTTACTTTGTTTCTGTAATATCCTCAATGACCTCTTTATTTCCATCATTGTCTATCTCTGCCAAGTCAATGATTCATTTGCGAATACCAGTTGCAGCAAAGGCAAAGTCTTATATGATTTTATAAATAATTAGGCCCAATGAAATTTTGAAATGGGATACATGAATTATCAATTGGGCAATGTTAATTAACATCCAAATAGTTTTGAACTTAACTTTGAAAGCATCAACTATAAGTTGAAACACAATTGGAAAAGATTCAGAAAATATACTAGGTGCATGCTATGTATTAAGTTAATCAAATACCAAATAGTATTATTTGAATTCAATATTGAGATATTAGTATACATTGTGGGTAGTTGTACTGCATGTGGCTCAATATTTGGCATCTCATCTAGATCCTCAATAGTTGATCTTCAATTTCCTTTACTGGATTTCTATCATAAAGGTTGAGCAAAATAAATCTGAGTTAGTTTTTCTGAGCATTAGAATGCAATTCTAAAGGAATAGGAAATCTCTAAGATTGATAAGAGTTTATAAATATTGTCATGATGTAGGTCGCTTAACAATTAAAACTAAGACATATATGTAATTATTTATATTTTTAAAAATGATAATGGATTGATGATAATGTGGTATTGTTCTTCGACATGTATCAATTGTAGTTGATTGAGGACCATTTTAGGTTATTGACCAAGTGGTTAGTATCTTAGGTTAAGGTGAATTTGAACAACTACAATTGCGGAGGTGTTCAAAGCCTAGCCACTTAGGATTTCCTTGAGCTCTAATTCCTATAGAGTTCTTATTTACCAAGGGGGATTCAAGAGGTGTGTACTTAAGAGAGGAGAGAATATAAAATTTGCTAATTTGGTATATAGAGTGTGAGAGGATTAAGTTCTTTCTAAGTGCTTAGATTGCTTTAGGATATTATGGTAGTTTGGAGGAGTGAAGAGAGACACTAAAGCATTATTTTTATCTTTTACACTTGATTTATAAAAAGGGCAGAATTTTGGTCTTGGTTTTTGATGTGTTTTGCATGATTGGAGAGGAATCCTGAAATGAGATTTTGGAGAGGTGTTCACAGTAAGGTGCATCAATTTTGTGTAGTGGTTTCAAACAAAGAGCTCATTAGAGTAAGGAACAAGGGAACAAGAGAGCGTGAAGGAGAAAAGGTCCATGAAGCATACAAATTGGAGCAGTAACTTTAAAGGCTTGGTTCTCATTTGATATTCTAGCCATGGCAATAAGATTTTGAAGGAAATTCTTTTGATATATTGTAATGCAAGGAATTTGCAAAGAATGCACCATACATTGGGCGAAGATGCAATTGGCCAATACCATCATTTTACGTTTCATGTAATATGTATGCAGGGTAATTTCTTAAAATGCAACCTACAGACGGTGTCAAGTAGTAAGAATTGTCCTTAAGGAAACATGAGATTCCTAGTTGCAACTAGCTTGATCATTTGCCTTCTTGTAAAAATCCAAGTTCAAGCTAGTTGATTCTTAGCTTGATCAAAACATAGAATTTTTAGCTGCAACTAGCTAGGAATCAACTAGCTTGATCAAAGCTATCGAAGGTTTAGTGATCTTAGATTTTTTCAAGGAAAAAAATACATAAATAATCTTCTAAAATGAGCCAACATTTGATATTCCATCATTCAAGGTTTATAAAATCAAACCTCCCTTCGTAATATAAAGTGAACCAAATTCATTTAAATACTATTTCATATAAAGCCCTTATGCATTTATCATTAAGTTTAGGCTTTAAGAAAACAAGACCAATGCATCCAAACTTTAAACTTCCCTTAAAACCTTTACGTCTAGCCTTAAAATTTTCTACATTGTCCTAAACATACACTATTTACCAACTTAATATCTGCTCATACTTCTCATTATCCATGTCGTCTCGCCCATATATTACTTCAAATGCTTCCCTCATTGATCAAGTTGTGAACATCTATAATGTTTACCTTTGTACATTTGAATTCGCCTTCTTGCGGAAATCCGAGATCACTAAACCTTGAACTCAATTTTTAACTCGTGAGATTTACTTATCACAAGTTTAGCTTCAACCATTTGAGGATTCTTCAGCACTTCTGCTCCAATTGTGCTCTTACAACCACCAATGAGACCACGTCACATGCTCACTCCCAAATGTACATATGGCAATGAATCCTCTATGCTCTATAGTTGCAAATGCAAGCTTCAACATGCTCTACGTGCCCAATGACTGCCTCTACATTTCCTTAATTCCTGGAACTAGTCCATATTACTTGTCATGTAAATATGTTCATAGGTCAATTGGGGACTTGGTAACACCATCGTCTGTCGAATTCGTGTAATTACATGCTATATATTGCTTCATTTGTTCATATTATTTGTCTTATAGACCAATTTATTTGCTCATATTATTTGACTTTAAGTCTAGAAGACCATGTTTATTTCTTCCTTTTTAGTCCTTCATTTGTATTATAATGCTAGAGCAATATTTATTGGTAGTTTTAGTATTATGACTTTTGTACAAAACCTTCTAGATGCAAATTCTGAAAGTAAGTAGAAACTTTGAAGTTTTAATCTCATTTGTATATCCTAAATATGCCTTGGCAAGAAATTGCCTGGGGGAGCATAACCTTTTCATTATATGTCCGGTTCATGAAAAAATTATACTCCTACAAAGCTCTTATAGTAGGCCTTCTTCATAAAATCTCAAAAAAATTCTTGAAAATTGACATCATAAAAACTTGCACAAACTCTCAGAAAATCCATTCATGGACGATGGTCCTTTGTAGGTTAAGGTCCATATCAAAACAACCTCAAAACATATTTTATTTTCCTCTACATATATTGAGGTTGCTTTCAGGACCTTATCAAGACAACCTCAAAAAAAAAAAAAAAAAAAAAAAATCACATTGGACCTCTAAAATAAAAGTTATACTACTTTAAAGGAAAATTCTCGGACTCCAAGATTTTGCTAAAAGCTTCCATTAACATTGAGATTTTTCTATACTAATAGATAATATATTTTACTAGGAATTGCCAAAAAAATTCTTGTTTTTTATGAAATATCCAATTTTAACACAAGTCAAACATTTTTACACCATGTCGGGCAGGTAGAAAAAAAAACTTATTCTTTTCCACATAAAATCCAGAGATTTTAATATTTGTTAATTTTATTTTTTTCTATTGCAAGATGTGATATATATACCTTCTTTTTTATTGTTGGGATTCTCATTCTATAACAATACAAGCTCACAAAAATTAATTTGTATTGGCAATTTTCGAACCTCCATCCCTTCTACAATTCTTTTGAAAATGCTACACCCCTCATCTGCTTCTAAATATTGATATGCAACAAACTAATTTCATATACACCATCATAGTAAAAAAATTTGGCCTTCTATAATTCAAGTAATTGATACCAAGTGGAGTCAAAGTCAGCAAGTCTATGAATTACAGAGAAGAAAAAGCCTATGAAACACTTCAAACATTATAATCTTCCAATCTGTACAGTCAACTTTCATGAAAATTAGAGAACATGTTGTTTTAGTTGTATTGATAAAGATCATACTGTTAAAGATAGAATTTGAAGTTTCTTTTTCCTTCCCCTCTCTTTGCATTGGAGTATGTAGTTATGAAGTGTTTTTGGATAGAAATTTGCAAAGAACTTTAGACAACAGTTAGACCAACGGCTCTCATCATACCGCGCCCGATACCCTTCAACACCCTGCCGCGAATCACGCAATACCCCCGAACAACCCCCAACACTCACTAACTCCCTAATACCCTCACGCCCAATCTGCCTCATAAAGATTCTTCTCGCCTAGCATTCCCATCACTCCATCACTCCATCAGTCGATGAATCACGAATCCAATATCTCCACCTCCAAGCACAGATACAAGCGGTGAAGCGCACAATTCGGCAAAACTCTCAAGTTGTGAGCTGTGGATCTAGATGGAGAATTTTGGGATGGAGGTTTTTGTTTGTGGGTTTGCTTGATTTGGTCCACTGGATGGTTGTTCTACAGGTGATGGGCTGCGAGACAATCAGCAGTGTATTTGGGAGTGGTTTGCGAGATGGTGATTACTGAGAGAGAGAGAGAGAGAGAGAGAGAGAGAGAGTATATGTCTGAGTGAATAGTTTGTGACTAGGTTTAGGGTTTGAGTGAATCCATGTGGGTCACTGATTTTTATGAGGTTTTAGAGATATGAGTGTGGTTTGAGTGAATGTGGATCGCTGGTAAATTCGTGAGATTTTCGTGACACAGTGAGAGTGTGGATGTTTAAGTGAATTGCGTCACTGGTTTTTGAAGCTTTCGTGATGTGAGGATGCGGTTTGATTGAACGTGGGTTCGGTTTTCGTGACATGAGAGTGTGGTTTGTGTGAATTCATGTGGGTCACTGATTTGTGAGGTTGTCGTGATCATGTGAGAATTATGTGGATTGAGTGAATGGATGTTCATTGCTTTTTGAGGTTTTCGTGATGCGAGAATGTGGTTTGGAGCATTCACATGGGTCGCTGATTGGTTCGGTTTTCGTAACGTGAGAGTGTGGTTTGCGTAAATTCATAAGGGTCGCTGATTTGTGAGATTTTCGCGATTATGTGAGAATGTTATTGCGTGAATGTGAGTTCACTGATTTTGTGAGTTTTTGATCAGGTATGAGAAAGATGGCGAGGGATCGCAGCTGGAGCAGGTGGACGTGTGCACATGTCCCGCTCTCAGTCCCGCCCTAAACCCTAAACCCAGTACCCTCAAATCCTACACAAAAACCCTAAACCGTAACCCGGGTGGTGATTACTGAGAGAGTGGGTGTATTTGAACCATGGAATGGGTTTTGTGGGAGAGATGATGTACTCTGCCGATCAGGACTCATCACTCTGATTTGGAGCGTATCTGCATTTGGAAATCAATCTCAGGTAGGTTACATTTGTTGTTTGGGTGCAGATATTTGCTGAGGGTTTTTTGTGCTGGCATGGTTGTGGAGAATGTGTTGAAATGGGAATTGAGCAAGGAGAAGGTGCAGCCCTTGCGGAAGGGACGCAGCGATGGCACCAGTATGTGAATTTTGACTCGATCTTTGTTTCCCGACTGTACACTTCCAAAGGGTTTCTTCTCTATTTCTGTTACAATATGTAGTCCAAACTTTAGTATGACTTGCTCTAGCTCTCAAACTTGAACAAAACCAAAACAATATCTGAATGTATTTGCAGAGAATGGTGGGCTCACTCTTTGCAGGCGGTATGTTATCCAGTGGCTTCAGCTCCTCCTGCAACGACACATAATAGCTAACGATGAGCATCCCCAAAGACGCAGTACAAGCAGAAAAAGCACGAACCTTTCAAGGCGAATGCGAATGCCGAGCAGGACGAGACCCGGCGGCTCACCTCGAGGAGTTGGATTTCATTGTTGAGCTGCTGCAGCTTACGGTTACGCGCACACATCACAATAGACGTGGGAGCGGACGGCGGCGGGGTTGCTGGCTGGCGGCCGGAGTCATGGGCGGCGAGGGATTCGCCCGCAATACACTGCTCGCAGTCGTCGCCGACGATAAAGCACTTGCACTGCTGCTGCGGTCAGATTGTTGCAACCCTGCCGAAGACATCGTCTTCACAACAACCGTATAGAGACCGCCTCTACATCATGCCCCTCGCACACAACCCCCCCCCCCCCCCCCCCCCCCGGGGTTCTCGCACCTCATCGATTCTCGCAGCTCGCGAACTAACCCTAAACCCCCCCAAATCCTCACAACCGACATCCCTCCCTCTCGTCCTCCCCCTTGAAGCGATCACACCAACCAATCCGCCCACCCGATCCGTATACTCTAGAGCCCTAGAGCTCCTCCTTTCACCCCAACCATACGCTCACTCCACCGATCATCCCCCACCTCTCACCAGACCATATAATCGAGCTAACTCACACCGCGACCAGCTTCACCGGGAAGAACAATCACAACAACGACAACAACACTGGCAAAGATTCATCGACGACCTCCAGCACTTCCACTCCAGTTGTGCTCTTACAACCACCACCGAGACCACGTCACCTGCTCGCTCCCAAACGTGCATGCGACGGCAAATCCTCTGCGCTCTGCAGTCGCGAATGCAAGCTTCAACACGCTCCACCTGCCCAATGACTGCCTCCGCACTTTCCTAATTCCTGGGACTCGTCCATATGATTCGTCATGTTCATAGGTCAATCGAGGACTAGGTGACGCCATTGTCTGTTGAATTCGTGTATTTACATGCTATATATTGCTTCATCTACTCATATTATTTGTCTTGTAGACCGGTTCATTTGCTCATATTATTTGTCTTCCAGTCTGCATAGAACTATTTCAACTACCGAAAAAATTGGGTTTGTGGATGTCCTAGTACGCCGTTGTTGTCGACAAGCCACATGATGATTGCTATTGTCTGTTGACATTCCCTGCAAATGGAAAATTGACCGACTTGTTTTACGTTGCAAGGAATCAACAGGTGGTAGACAGCCTACGTACGCGCGTAGGTGGCCTACGGATGGGCGCAGGTCTGTTTCTGCTTCATCTTTGTCTGACTTTCACCTTTCTTTACCCGTTTTCCCTTTCTCTTAGCCCGCTTTCACTCATCTTTCGACGTTTTCACACATCTTTCCGATTTCTTTCGCGCCTTGCTCATTTCTTTCACGCGCCAGCTCCCGTCTGTTTCTCCAAGTTTTGCTTGTGCGGCGCAGGGTTTGATCGGAGAAAATCGTTGCAAGGAACCAGCAGCTGTTGCTGCGGAACAAGTCTGGCTCCGAGAAGAGGAGGGTTTTGGTTGAGGAGGATGGAGATGGATTTCGTTTGATGAGATGGGGTGGTAGGGTGATGGCAGGTTTAGGGAGCGCTGCTGAAGGTTTATGGAGAGGATCTAGACATGGTTTAGGGTTTTCTCCCCTACGGAGTGAGCTTCAGTTACATTCGAAGCAGAAGTTGAGGAGGACCAGGAACTACTCTTTTAGGCCAGGTGATGTAAGTTGCGGTTCTGTCACTTCTGTTTGGTTGTTTACATCACTTTCCAGAATGAGTTCAAGCAAGAGCACTCATGATCGTTGATATGTGCGTGTTTTCCTGTTGTTTCGTGTACTTGTGCTGGATCCATGGACTGATGAGTTGCACGTGTACTGGTCAGTAGTGAATTGGAATGTTTATTGAAACAACAATGTAAGTGTCATGCAAAGAGAACACAATCTTGACGAAAGGATCAAGAGCGAACTCGTTTTTTGAAAGCTATCATCATTTCTCCCGCTGGATGGTGTTTGTGAATGAGGAGGCTTCCTCTCATAGCGTCGTGGCGAAGCTGGAGCAGGTGTTGGAGCTGGCATTGAGAGCTTGGCGCCGGAGGAATGCTGGAACGTCGTCCTTAAACTTGGTGAGGATGAGGTGTTTCTTTAGGCTTGTTGCAAATGCTAACCACTCAAGGTGATATTTTCCAGTGATCTATCCATAGGTGTGAGATGATTTTATGGGTAATGTAGGGCAACCTGTCTCTCAGGTGTGGATTTCTTGACTGGGTCCAGGTTTTTGGGTGTAGTACCTGTTGACAGATGTTTATGGGAGCTTGTCAGTTATGTAGGGAAGCGTTGGCCTGATTGGAACCGAACAATGGCCCTACAATCACCTGTAAGTTGTCCCTAGTCAGCTAGGAAAATGATTTTATAGCATTATTTGCTTCAAGGTGATTTTTGAGACGCTGTTTGGTGATTTGAAACAGCAAGGCATGAGAAGTGCACTCCACCCTTGAAGGAGGTTTGGATCCTGAGCATCATTTGCCGCGTGTAGGTGGCAGTTCTGAGGTTTTACTTGGGGAGGACGCGCTGAAGTTGCTCACTAGCAGGGCATTGTCTTCTGTGTGTGCACCTCAAATGAAACTAGCTCCTCAGCTAGCAAGAAGAATTACTAAACACGCATTGCTCGCACAAATTTAAAGTCAGTTGTAAACTACTTTCCGCGCCGCGTCTCCCACATACTGCGACAGTCCATCAATTCCATGAATTTTTCGCTGTATTCTGGATCCGGTGTGGTCAGTTGCCTATTTCTCTTTGTGAATGTACATTCCTCCTTCCACGACGTGGCTTACATTTATTCAGAAAATATTGTAACTTATATCTAAAACTGAATTCTGTTCGTCCTTGCAACATCATGGGGACTCGGACAAAATCATGATATAGAGGAAAACAAAACACATCAACAGGATGCATTAAACACGGATTTGAACCAGAAGATGTGTTCAGATTTTCGTCAATGGTTTATTCATTTCGTTCAAAGCTATTCCTCGTTTTGCAACATACTCCGATGAAGTATCATACTCCGTTGTACGACATTTGAAGTATTTCTGTAACGGAACTGAAATTTCTTCCGATTCTTCTGTTTCAATACTGGCAGTACACACATATACTGCCCACTCCCGTTCTCCAAAGTACTACAAAGCTACACTTCACCGATCATTTAGTGCTAAAAAAGGATAGAGGGATTAAATGCACCTGAACATAGTCCCGTGCCCTAACTGGTGCTGTAAAACCATGTAGTCTTATCATATGGTTTAGGGTCCTTCAGACAAAATATGTAGTAAATGATGTGCTTCGATACTCTCTTGAGAATGTGGATTGACTGGAATGTCAATCACCTGAGTACCTTGTGCTTGTGCTAAGTGACAGAAATAGGATATGAAATAGTGCAGTTGAAAACAAGCCACATCATGCCTTCCCCCTGTCCCCATTTCATAAGCCAAATCTCGCACAGCAGCAGTGTGCGGGTGAAGGTCAGGAATATTATATATGGTAGCATGAGGCCTGTGATTAGCATAAAATCCTCGCTGGCCAGGGGGGCCCAGATCGCCAATCCCAACATTCCTAAGATCATCGCCTTCTTGAAGTCCATCCTTACTGAGATTGTCTCTTCTACAAGTTCCACCAACATATTAGAGTTATTTATAAACTCACCCACAGTTTCATTAAGATACCCCCTCTTTTCATTTTGATATTACTATTTGTTTATTCTTAATATCTAGTGGATATGGAGGATCTTGATGGTCTGTCCTTTTTAAGTATGGAATAGCTTAGTGGTCCATAAACTCAAGTGAAATTCATTTAGCACCCTATGAGAAGGAATTTGCATGTTGTACCATGAATCTTAGTTGCCTTTCTTCTCTCTGATGTAATTATAGAAATTTAGAACTAACTCGGGTTACTTTTAATAACTAGAAATGAATAAAAAGGACAAAACTCTAGGTATCTTTGTTTGAATTTATGGATAATTCTATTAGAGATGTCTTTAAAGCTTAGAGCTTAGGTGGTGAGAAATTAGAATGTAGCTATGGATTATAAATACAAGGCAAATTTTACTATTCAAGGACCATCAGAAATCTTAAAGATGTTGATGATGCCTTCAGTATCATATGGAGACCAACAAATCTCCATCAATATCTAATTAAATTCAAAGCCAAATTCCTAAGCACTTTGTTGATATGTGTATTATAGAGGTTCTATGGTTAAAAGTTTGAATTTGATTGTGAATTACAAATACAAAGTGAATTTTACCATCATTTACCACCTAAACATATTGTAAGTGTCCTAATTTCTTAAAGCTTCTGTAAATTAACCTATGTGGGACCATCAAGATCATGGAGAACCTAACCAATCCCATGGGTACAATTAGCATAATACTATTACTAATCATCATACTCCACTCTTAGTTTCTAGACTAAGTGACTTCTAATGTGAATCTCTGAGGTTGAAAGAATAAAAGTGTGTCTGTAAACTCACCCATCAAATTCCTGGAACACAAGTACAGGTACATGAGATAGCCTGTAATAACCATTCTCATTTATCCTTCTTTTACTGTGGCCATTCCAAATGTCAATATAGTTTGCAATTGCTGCTTGTAAAATAGGAGTATATACTGCAACAAGTAAGTGCCGTTGACAGGGTTTGGACTTCCATTCCTGACCATAGCTTCAAATTTGAACTCGTGCCACCACAACACTATTTCCCATCAATGACGTTACAAGTATTCAACTCTCTACACGTAGACTCAAAGTTATTTAAGAGTTGGAATTAAGTACAAAAAAGGAGGAAAATTTAAATAAATAAAATAAAATAAAAAATTATAGGAGATACTGAGCCAAAAATTAACTTTTTAAACTATTAATTTGTTTATTGTTTAGATACTTCTACTTTTATCTCATGCCTCATCTATCAAATCATAATAATATGCATGTGAACAATCTCACGACATTTAAAACAATGTAAGTTTGGGCATTTATAATAGAATTAAGCTAGAAATATTAAAAATATGAGGTCTTTGATTTGGACATAGCAAAAACTTATAATATTACTTTTTTAATGTGACTCATCCATGGAATTTCTTTAAAATTATGATAAAAATTTCTTAAAAATTGAAGACAAATAGAAGATATGTAAATCCAATTGTTGGAACTAAGATTAATTTTATAAAATTAAGATGGTAAG
This sequence comes from Physcomitrium patens, assembly GCF_059467195.1. NCBI lineage: Eukaryota > Viridiplantae > Streptophyta > Bryopsida > Funariales > Funariaceae > Physcomitrium > Physcomitrium patens. The sequence continues at coordinate 242,545 of NC_143428.1, forward strand.
TTTAGCAAAAGATTGATGTTTGAATATATTGGTATGGGCTTGAACATTTAAGGTTTTAGCTTGATCATATACATGCTCTGTAACTACCATGCTTAACAATCAAGCGCTAGAGTTAGAAATTTCTTTTTAAAAATAAAAAATAAAAGACTCACATTTTGAGATATATGTACATTGTGTTTAAAGGTCCAAGCACTTAGCAATTTCAGAAAATATAATACTATCTGATTGTGGACAAATGAGCCCACTAAAAAGAGATTCTATGGCATATTTAGGTGGGCATTTTTCATATGTTGTCTGATTAAAGTATGCTCACTAGCAAAATCTGACCTCACATGTAGTGACAACTTAAATTTCTCAAATGCCATGGCAAATGGGCAATAAATAGTCTGGGCCAACATATCAGGAACAATTTCTGCCTACTGAAGATAATGAGCGGCTCCATCTATGCCAACATGTACTCTAAATCCGTACATAGAGAGTTTATCATATGCTGCAGAAACCACTCAATATTGTTATGCATCAAGTCATACTAAAAGATTAAAGAGAGGTTAGGATTTTGCCAAAAAAAAATTTGAAATTTATAAACCATTAAAACTAGTACTATAGTCTCTTTAAATATATGCTACAATAAGTATGAGCTACGCCAAAGAACATCAACCTCTTAGTAAATTAATGCAACATAAATTCTTCCATAGATATTTTTTTCTATATATGATTGCTCTTCATGTACTTCTATTTCTAAGGTCATGTTCTCTTCAAGAATTAACTACATTAGAAAAAAAATGATGTCTCTAGTAGGCTGCTATGGTTTGACAAGGCAAGCTATTTCAAGAACCATAGTGGTTCCACTAAAAGTACCTACAACTAGTCCTTACCATGAGTGATTTTTAATAGGTTGTTGTCATATCCTATGATACCCCAAATGATATCCCTATGATATCCTTATTTATACCTTGATGATATCCTCTAGTATTTAATTAATATCAAACAAATATCATTTGTAATATCCAAATTGATACCCTAGTGATATTCTATTGATACCTTCTAATATCATATTGATATCACTTAATATCCAATTGATATCCTTGTAATACCCATTGACCATATAGCTCATGCTTTCATTCCTACAATAGTAAGTGATAATAGGGGATATTTGGACAATCATGGCAAAATAAATGTAATCTTGGGATCCCCTTGAGCACATCCTAGCAGCCTATTAGAGACCTCATTTTTTTTCTAATGACTACATTGTTCTTGATTTACAACATTACAATATTAGGCCAAAAAAAAGATGTCAGTGAATATAAATTATAGGTTGAATTTACGAATCATTGAAATATGTATATATTGATAGTTTGTTGTTGGTTGTAATACTAAATACCAATAATTTATAATTATAAAATAAAATAATTATCTTCTAAATGGGGTAATTATTATACCAAATAAACTGCATACACATATATAATATTTTTAACCACTTAGCAATAATATCATCTTTATTATAACAAAATATTTCATCCATGTTTACAAGAATAAAGAATATTCTAATATCACAATTTTAATGCACATAGCATTACCTATATATAAGTTATCATAGATTATTAAACTTATAATAACAATGTATCCTATACCACAATTATACTATGATTCAACTTGCTTGAGCATATTTACTCACTCATAGTCAATATATTGATTTGGACTCCAATATTACAATCACAATATGATTCATATTGCCATAACAAATTAGGCCACTCACAATCGATATACCATAGAGCCATAGGGAGAGTGACATCATTTTGCCTATAAATGATTAGCTTGTCGTCTTGCATACTCCACACCTTATCAAAAATATCAACACAGATGAATATTTCTTAACATGAAAGAACTTTCATTTGAATAAAATTAAATTTAAAATACAACAAATATATGGATGAATAATTCATAGAAAATTAAAAGATATCGAAATAAGACCTTTTTGAAACATAAGTAAAATTTCATCATATCCAACTTACAAATTATTATCTAAATCATTAACATAGTAAGGTAAAAGAAGCTATGACAATATAACATTTATGAAGATTATTTTTTTGGATAAAAAGAAGAAAGTGAAAAAAATATATAAAAATGGCATAAAAATGAGAATGACATACTAGAGATTAACCGTAGTGCTTCAACCACTTTGGGCCTGGGAACTTTAATGTCCAACCTGGCTAGTGCCACCTTCATATGACAAATATCCCAATTTCGACCATGCTCAAATATAGATAGATTTGTAATTATTGCCTCATGAACTTCCTCCATTGTTAAAGGAGTAAATGTACAAAAATTGTACCCCAATTCCCGAGTGAGTATATTCTTCAAACGATGAGGATCTTCAATACCAATATTCAACGCAATAGTCTTGAATGCAACCCCATATCTAAGTAGCCTAAGAACATGATGAACAAGATTTTTTCCTACAAAATTTATTCCCTCCATTCTGCAAAAATGATGATGCTATGAATTATTAGAAAAGGATTGGTATCCCTAAGTGCATACATGAAGAACAACATCTTGAATAGGCTTGTAGTATCACCTCACTACTTAAAGTATAACCATATCTTTAGCATAACACTAGTGGTTGATGCTTGCTTTGCTACACATTAACCACACCATTTTATAATTTTAATTAAATCTTCAAGCATTTGAATGTGGAGTAGTAATTTCAATAAGTCTTCAAATAAAAATTATTTAAATCTTTATATAAAAATTCTTACAAAATATGCAATGTTTTTTATCCTTACTTGCATTCATTGATTTTCCTTTGTGGCATGCAAGACGCTTGACTACTTTAGTAATTTGCTACTTATTCACTTAACAAAGATCTACACTTATTTCTCTTATTTTTTCACCATTTTTGCATTTGAAAATTTTGTAGAAAATTGGAAGAATAGAAAAGGAGTGAGTTACAAAGATTAAGTGTTAGTTATTAGTGTTGGTGATGATTCTTAGCACTTAGGCATAGTCATCTATGACTATGCGAGTACTAGGGCGGCCCTCCCATTTCAGAATCAAACATGAGAATGATTCCAAATTTTATTAGAACCATTAGAACCAATGAACAATGACTAATGAAAATGAAGCAATGTGCTAGCAAAGAGAAAAACTAGATGTATCATGTGTGTCACTAAAAGTGTGCACATGGCTTATTAGAAAAAAATATTAATCATTGTTGAGTTGAATAGTGATTCCAAAAATCCAAGTCGCTCTAACATGGATTCTAGAATATTATTAGGATGTTCATGTGTCATGTATAATGATATTTAGTATAATAATATCTTTTGAATCTTTTGTCATGTGTAGAAGACTTGTAACCTATAAAGTATATGTTGTCTTTTCATGGATGTTTGCCTTCAACACACAACATGTGAATAGAAGGTACTTTTTGTGTGACAACATTAATACAACCCTGGCCTTGGGAACCAATTCATGATATAATTAGTTATTTAGTGTACTGTGATTTTGATTTCATTCAATGGTTCTGTGCATATCTATAGGGTATCACCCCACTTACAAAGCAAAAATTTATGGTTGATAATTCTGAAGAGCTACTTGGAGAAGAAAATGGCACCTCTACATGTACACAAGTATGTTGCAATACTTGTAGATGGAGCTGATGGATACTTTTCTCTTCCTATTGAAGAAGCATTAAAATTACATAGAATGCTTTGTAATGATGCACTGAAGACCGAATATGAGTTGTTCTTACCCACTTGAATCTTTCTGTACTCAAAAAGAAGCCTACATTACTATCAAATGACAACTTTGAAAGGCCTTCTCAGTATCCAAAATTTAGTCACAAAACTGGGAATTCCACCAAAAAGAACCATGAATAATATATGTATGACAACCTCTAAACTAAGTCGTACTCAATTGAAGTCCTCCAAAAACAATAAAAACAAAAAAAAGGGAAAAAATAGAAAAAAGAGAACTTCTAATAGAATTCTAAGGTTCATTCCAAAATGCATCACAAATTTTTATCAATATAAAACATGATACGTTGTCATTTAGCAACATTGGCTAATGAGATTTATGAAAGAAATTCATATGCACCTTCTATTCGAGTCAAAAGTGCCTTAACATTTGCTAGACAAGCAATAGGATGGAGTGGCAAGCATATAAAGCGACAACTTCAACAAGCAAGAGAGTGGAGAAGTGCCGAAGTAAGTCAACAAGCATTGATACAAGTGGGGCAATTCCTCTATGATGGTTGGGAGCAAAATGATCCAAGTATTCGTCCTCTCATCTTTGAATTTCTTCACAATGCACATTGGTTTGTTTATAGTAGGGTCGTAGATAGACGTGTAGATGGCTTAATGTTAAAGAAGACCAATAGTCGTACATATTGGAAAAAGGATGGAGTGTATGAAGATTGTGTTGGAGGAGCTCGCCACTTCATTCAAGAATATGGTACAAATTGGCGGAATCATGTTCAATCCATTGCATAGGCTTAGAACACATATAATAAAAAGTTAAATCATATGTACATATAGTATAAATAAAAAGTAATATAAATATGATATTTTCCAAAAAAAGAAAAGGACATCTACCCATATAAATTATTCGATATATTATTATAATATATAAAGTCTCTATGTATTTATTTCATATTTTTATAATATTTATTTCATATATTAATAAAAGGCAAAATTTACTATTTTGAAAATCTCATATCTCCTAAACTATAAACTTTCTGAAAATTTTAAACATACCATTGGAATCAGAAGCATGACAAATAGGGGGGTAGGTCAAATCAAAAATTCAAAAAAATAAAGTACACAAAAAGTCAACAAAAAATTGTATCAAGTCAAATGCCTTATATCTCAAAATTAAAAAAACATGTATAGGATTTCAAGACTATCACTAGATTCCTAGACCCTTAAAATAGAGGGGTATCTCAAATCAAAACTTCAAAATTCCTATTCATATGCAAAGTCAACTCAAAAGTCAAAATAGTCAAACACTTAATAACTACACATATATGCACTTTTTGAAAACTTAAAGCACATATTTACAATTGAAAACCCTCAAACAAATCCAATGGACTTTTCAAAAATTTCAAAAAGCCTTGTATGATAAAAGTCAAAACCCTAAATTCTAAGTCAAAGTAGCTAAATCTTCCAAACTATAAACTTGTATAGGAAAAGAATTATACCATTGACATCCTAGATACCATAAATGGGAGGATAGGTCAAGTCAAAATCCAAAAATAATGATGCCCAAAAATCGGGGACACCCTTGTAACCTTAAACCCTAAATCCTAAACCGTTAATCCTACATCCCTAAGACTCCAAGACCTTAAGATCCTAAGATCCTAAGACTCTAAGACCCTAGAATCCTAGAATCCTAAGACCCTAGAATCCTAGAATCCTAAGACCCACGAATCATAAGACCCTAGAACCCTAAGACCCATGAATCATAAGACCCTAGAACCCTAAGACCCATGAATCATAAGACCCTAGAACCCTAAGACCCACGAATCCTAAGACCCTAGAACTCTAGAATCCTAAGATCCACGAATCCTAAAACCCTAGAATTCTAGAACCCTAAGACCCATGAATCCTAAGACCCTAGAACTCTAGAATCCTAAGACCCTAAACTCCACAAGGTAAATCCGGTGCCACCATTGCATTGAAGAGACTCCCATTAAGTAGAAGAACCACCATGCCGCTTAAATTACCCTAATCTGGAAGAAAAATCCAAAATTACCATTCCTACCTTTCCTAAATCTTTTAGAGAATTATTATTCCAACTCCTAAATCATGTGAATGATTATAGACGTACTCATTGGCATTTAATCAACCCTTATAGTAATGACTAACAACCTCTAAATTATTAAACTAACTAAGTTGCTATTTTGATTTTATAACTCTTCTCACTTTAGTCCTAATTAATCTAATTTAAGGAATTAGGCTATGATTTATACCATCAGGGGTTGTAATCCTAAAAATTCTATAAAACTCAATTCTACTTGTGTAAATCCTAATCTAACATGTTTAATTATCGTAAAATAGGAAAATAATAAAAAATTTAATTTTAGAGTATAATTGAGAGCTGACATCAGCTTAGACAACAAATTTTGTGATGCCACACATCCGGGATTTGTTTTGGCGTAGCCAAATTTGCTATACATTCCAACTCTATACACAGTTCTCACATCATAACAAATATGAAACTCAAATTCTGAATCAGGGCCTTCAAACCCTAATTAGGAATCCTAAATCCTACATTATGAAAAATAAAAAAATATATATTTTTGAGGAACAAAAACGTTTATAGAGGTCTTTGGGACAATGTAAGATTTGGTAAACTTTCAGAATGGAAAAAACTGTGATACATTGAGAGATATATAAAATCAAAAATTTCTAGGATATTCTTGTAATCCTAAATCCTAAACCCTAAACCCTAAAACCAGAGACACCCTTGTAATCCTAAAACCGGAGACACCCTTATAACCCTAAATCCTAAATTCTAAACCCTAAAATCGGAGACACCCTTGTAACCCTAAACCCTAAAACCCTAAATTTTAAACCTAATTAAATCATATTTACATATAGTAGAAATAAAAAATAGTATAAATATGATATTTTCTAAAAAAAAAGAGAGACATTGACCTATATAAATTATCCAATATACTATTATAATATCCAAAAGTCTATGTATTTATTTCATATTTTTATAATATTTTTTTCATATATTAATGAAAGGAAAAATTTGCTATTTTGAAAATCTCATATCTCCTAACATATAAACTTGTTCAAAATTTTAAACATACCATTGGAATCAAAAACATGACGAATTGAGGGATAGATCAAATCAAAAATTCAAAACAACAAAGTACACAAAAAATCAATAAAAGTTTGTATCCAATCAAACGCCTTGTATCTCAAAATTGAAAAAATATGTATAGGATTTTAAGACCATCACTAGATTCCTAGACCCTTAAAATAGGGGGATAGGTGAAATCAAAACTTAAAAATTCCTATTCATATACAAAGTCAACTCAAAAGTCAAAATGGTCAAATACTTAATAACTACAAATATATGCACTTTTTGAAAACTTCAAGCACATATTTACAATTGGCAATCCTCAAACAAATCCAATGGACTTTTCAAAAATTTCAAAAAGCCATGTATGATAAAAGTCAAAATCCTAAACTCCAAATCAAAGTAGCTAAATCTTCCAAACTATAAACTTGTATAGGAAAAAAATTACACCATTGAATTTCTAGACACCGTAAATGGGGGGGGGATAGGTCAAGTCAAAATCCAAACATAATGATGCCCAAAAACCGGGGACACCCTTGTAAACCCTAAATCCTAAATCCTTTAAACCAGCGAGGGGGTTGAAACAGAACATCGCTGTTGCACCTTTATATCAAACTATCAACTTGGCAACCACAGCAGAATCTCAGACAATTAAGGTCTACGAAGGTACTAAAGAACAAGAGTTGATTTGCTGGACCGAATTTTTCTTGCATCATAAATCCGTTTTTGCTTGAACTTATGATGATTTAAAAGGTATTTCCAGTGAAGTCTGTGAGCATCGTATTATTTTAGAGGAGAACGCTAAATCTTGGTCTGGTAGAGGTAACATCACCTTAATCCTAAATATTCCCTCATGGTGAACGAGAAATTGGACAAGCTTCTTGCGGTTGGTTTTATTTACCTGGTACCAAATAGTGAGTGGATTTTTCCAATCGTGATGGTGCCAAAAAAGAATGGAAAAATTTGAATTTGTCAAGATTTCTGGAAACTTAATGCGGCCACCAAGAAAGATTATTTTTCATTGTCCTTCACGGATAGTATGTTGGATGCTGTAGCAAGTCATGAATATTATTTGTTCCTAGATGGATTTTTTGGCTATAATCAGGTTCAAATTGCAATGGAAGACCAGCTCAAGATGACCTTCACTACGGATTGGGGCACATTTGCTTATCGCGTGATGCCTTTTGGGTTATGTAACGCTCCAGCCATGTTTTAGAGAGTGATGACTCAGGCCTTCTAAGACTATCTCTGGTTGTTTATGGAGATCTTTTTAGATGACTTCTATGCATTCAGTACAAAACAAGATCATTTTAATTGTCTCGGCAAATGCTTGGCTCACTGTGCTAAGTTTGGGATATCGTTGAACTCAGATAAGTGTCAATTTGGTGTTCCGTCAGGAAAATTATTGGAACATATTATCTCTAGCTGTGGTATTGCTACAGATCCAGACAAAGTGACACATATAATGAACTTGCCCAGACCAGAGACGGTCTCCGGTGTTCGAGGGTTCGTTGGCCATGTCAGTTATTATCGACAATTTATTCGTTCATTTGCAGTTATTTGTCAACCTTTAACAAACTTACTGAGGAAACCTCTCTTAGATGGAACTAGTCCCATTTGGACCATGGAGTGTACCATGGCCTTTGAAGCATTGAAGTCAAAATTAGTCTCTGCACCAATATTGGTGGCCTCTCGTTGGACCCATCCCTTTCATATGTATGTTGATGCATCCAATGTGGCTATTGGATCAGTGCTAAGTCAGAAGGATGACCATGGTCTGGATTATCCTATCTATTACGCTAGTTGATAATTAGTGGCTACTGAATATAATTATACTACTTCTGAACGAGAAGCGTTGGGTATGATATACTTGGTTCAAAAATTTTGGCACTATTTGCTTGGATATCCATTTGTCTTTTATGTGGATCATGATGCCTTCAAATACATAATTAATAAGCCTCAATTGAGTTGACATATTGCTCGATGGGTGTTATTACTTCAAGAATTTAATTTTACTATCAATGTACGACCATGAAAGAAACATGTCAATGCGAATCACTTGTCCCGATTGTCCAATATCATGGATAATGAGCCTATTAATGATACACTTCCTGATGCACAATTATTTGGCATGAAAGTGATTACAACCGACTATAGTGAATTGATTCAATATTTGACATTTCAGACATTCCCACCTACATATAGTGAGAAACTCAAGAAACGATTGATTTTAAAAAGTCCACCGTATACAATGATGGAAGATGCCTTATATAAGCAAGGTCGAGATGGAATTCTACACTGATACATCTTTTCCAATGAAGTACAATCGATACTAGAGGGATGTCATTTGGATAGTTGTGGTGGACATTTCGCGGGAGACAGTATTGGCTCGCAAGGCTTTAATGGCCGGATATTGGTGGCCCACAATGTTTTCTAATACGCACCAATTTGTTCGTCATTGTGATCCCTGTCAATGAATTGATCGACCCATGGATATTTTAGCAATGCCGTTAGTACCGATCTTGGCACAAGCACCATTTGAAAAATGGAGAATTGATTTTGTTGGATCCATTGCATCAGCATCAAGACATAGATAAAAGCAGTATATTTTAGTCACTATGGACTATGTAACCAAATAGGCGGAGGCTATTGCTACCCGCAATGATAATGTCAGTACGGTGGCCACTTTTTCTATACGAGAATATTATTACTCGATTTGGGTGTCCGAAGGAATTGGTTAGCGATTGTGGCACCCATTTCATAAAATGCTACCATAGCAGCCATGACAAACACATACGAAATCAAGCATAGGAAAAAACCATCATATCATCCTCGGGCCAATGGGCAGACGAAAAAGACCAATGTTATTCTATGTAAGATTTTAACCAAAATAATTTTGAGCGCGAGAACAGATTGGGATACTAAATTGTTTGCGAAATTGTGGGCATATCGTACTGCATATGAAGTGACTACCAATTCCACACCATTTCAATTGGTGTATGGACAAGAAACAATATTACCAATTGAATTGGAAGTTCAAAGTTTACGCATTACGTTGGATGAACGTCTTAGAGATAAGGAATCACTCCAATATCGATTGGCAGAGTTAGACAAATTGGATGAAATATGGGCTACAGCTGTCTTCAACATGGAAGCAACTCAAAAACGGAGGAAGAGTTACTATGATAGTAAACTGCGTCCGAAGAGTTTTATGCCCAATGATTTGGTATTGTTGTATGATAGTAGGTTTAATCATTTTTCAGAAAAATTTCAAGTTTGCTGGCATGGACCATATCGTATGATTGAAGGATTTTTCAATGAGTCTGTTCAATTGGAGGATTTCATGGATCATCGATTCAGTACCCATATTAACAGGAACCGATTATATGATACATAAAACCCGGGACGGGTTTTTAATTTTTGGAGGAAGTCACGTTGTACGTACTTAGGATAGACCTAATTAAGTGCATTAGGATGTAGGGACGGCTGAAAGGATAGTTAGTAATTACTAATGTGTCAGATAGGACGGCGGTGAGAAACGGATAGTAGGGGTAACATGTCGTCGTTATCACCACTAGGGAAAAGAATAGGAGTGGGGCACCCATGTACGATCATTCTCAAGTGTCGCATTCTCTTATTGTTTCTTTTTGGTGTTACAATTTCAGGTGTTTCGGAGTACTGGAGCATAGTGTTGATGGTTAAAGCTTGAAACAGTGTGCGTCATGGTTGCGCTTCGTGATGAGGCGTCTAGAGTTGTATCGACACAATACGTATATATCAAGACGATTGATATTTGCAACAGTAGGGACGTTTGAAGGGATGGTGTTCAATTGGGCAGCTTATGTAGCAACTCATATTCATGCGAAAATGGGAGCCAAGCACAAAATAGGGAAGTTTTACAGCATTGCTATGTTCCAATTATGTGTATGCTATGATCACGTACACATTGCAGCAAACATCGCTAGTAGAGGGAAGTCCTGAACCAGTGCTAGTGCCTCCGCAACGAGAACGGAATTCGTTGGCACAAAATGTCAATACAACGGAGGTAATATATGAAATTGGAGAATCAAGTCGTCTAGTGGCACCGAAAATGGATTTGATTCATTTGGTGGTAGAGGAGGAGAATGAAGTTCCGATATTGTTAGATATCAATTAGTTAGCATTTCTACAAGGTCGGCTACCGGAAGACGTATATCTTAAAAATACTCTATTGAAGTACATTTTGCAAATACATTGTATGGTATGAGCATTGGATGTAGAGGGCAGTGGTAAACAGGAATTAGAGGCAAGCAAAAAGGTGACATCAGAGTAGACTCGAAGAATTGAAGAACAAGAACGGATCATCTAAGTGAATGCAAAATCCAAGTTGCTATTGGAGCAAAAAGTTGAAGAACAACAAGAAGCTTGGGACAAAAAAAGAAAATGCATGGTGGAGACCCACAGGCAAGAACTATTTCGGGCTCGTAGTCATTCAATTTTGAAATTGGAAAAAGCAAAGGGTCAGTTAGTAATAGAATGAGAAAAGGCCGAGTTATTGGCGCAAGAGAAATTGGTATTGAGTGACCAATACAGATGTGAAACGGAGCGGTTAAGGGCTGAAATTGAGGCCTTGAACGCCAAGGTGACAAGATTGGTAGAGGATTTAGTCAATATTGCTCAAGCACAAGTATCGACGTTATCAGTTTCTGAAGTTCTAAAAGAGAGGAGTCACTTTCAGTGCCAATTGGAATTGAGAGATGTCCAGATCCTGAAATTGGAAGCTCAAGTCTGTGAATTGGGCGAGTACAATGAAGACCTTTCAGCTCAGTTGAGGCAGGAGCCGATGGAAGGATTAGAGGAAGACGAAGATTTGCAGTTGGAACCGGAATCGATGGAACCAATAATAGATACTATGGCAATTGATTAATTAGATAGGCCAGAGGGATTGTAATTTTTATGGAGATTTGTTAGATAATTTTTAGATAGGTATCAATTGAATATTTGCGAGGACGTTGTACAGATAGGAGTGGGGCTATGTAGAATAGATATTAATTAATTTTTGAAAGATATTGGTAAAATATATTAACAGTCTATGTAATAGGAAATTCAAGAGGATGGATGAGTGATTTAATTCTTAAAAATGGTTAATTATAAAATTACGATTAGAATCTGGAGAATCATGAGAAAGTATATAGCAATTGTAGAAATTAATTAAGGGCCAAACTATGATAGTCATGAGCTGAGGGCCATCGCTGTGATAGTTGTGAGCTGGGATAAGCTTGGTGCTACCTCTTTTATTTTGTTTGTTATTTTCTTTGAATAAGAGGATTGAAAGTTTCTGAATATTGTGAAGTGAATTATGGAATGGAAATGTGATTAGTATTATTTGAGGAGAAGAAAGATTGAATGATGAAATCTGATTGTAGTTCAGCAAAGAGAATGAGTCTATGTTTGTATGAAACACCGTAATGTGAATGGCAGTTCCGTGTGAAGAATTCCAGTGATTGGAATGAGGGTAATTATGTGCTGAAAGCTGTGAAGGCATAGCATTACAGTTGGAGATTATGAGGGTGAATATATTGGTAGAAATAGCAATCATTGGTATGACAGAATTACTATAAAGAAGAGACCGATAAGGTGAAGGAAGAGATTATAGTTTCTTTGTGTGTTCAGATATTAGAAATAGAGATGATACATTCAAGAAGTAATTGATTGTGTGATCCTAACGTGAACGCTTAAGCAACTAGTCATTCTTCATGTTCGAATCCCCCTATATGGGTTTATTCCCATTAGATTAATTTGGAATAAGTAAAACAAAATAAAACAAATAAATTGACTTATGCATGGACGTAACGATAATAAACTCATCTATTTTAGTGTGGAGCGAGATTATTTGAAGCAATAGTCTGAAATTCTCAATGTTTGGATGATATTTGCTAAAATTACGTCTGATCAACGTCTTGGCGATGAGGACTCCTTCTAATATTAGTTACTAAAATTGAGAAAATTAGATGAAATTAGGGCTATGGCTCTCCTGACCATAGGAGCTACACAACATCAATGTAAGAGTTATTATGGTAGTAAATCACGTCTCAAATCATTTCTGACTAGCAATGTAGTGCTTTTTTTATGATAGCTAATTTCACAATCATTTTTTTTGGGCGCTGAGAGGGGGGGGGGGAGGAGGAGATGTTAAGTCCAACAGCATGGACCATATCGTGTAGTAGGAGGGTTTTTTTTTTTTTTTTTTTTTTTTTTTTTTCTTTCTTTTCTTTTCTTTTTTAATGAATCCATTCAATTGGAATATTTTATGGATACCCAATTTTCTACATGTATCAATGAAAATCGATTACGACTTTATTATACGTGAACCCGGGATGGGTTTCAAAAATTGGGAGGAAGAAGGCTTACCATGTAATCTTAAATCCTAAACTCTTATTAGTAGAACCAGAATCCATAGAACCATCCGCGGACAATGTTGGAATTGATTAGTCCAGTGAGCCCAGATAGTGGAAAATTTTTGCGAGGGTTCATTGAAGAAGTTTTATTTTACCGATTTCGTGTTTCTTTGTTTTCTTCGAAGAAGAAGAAGAACCATGGATAGTTTTCTGAATGATGTGAAGTGGAATTCTGGAATGAAAAAAGAGATTTGATGTTGTCAAAAGAAGTATTTGAATTTATTTGTAGGATGAATACTTATGTGGAAGTGGACGATGGGAAGTAATTATGAAGAATGATAATGAATGAGAGAATTATGATGCATTGAATATTGGGATTCGAAGAAGAGACTATGGAGTTTGAATTTGTGTGAAGAAGTATAGGAAGAATGATAGTTGGATGTGAAGGGTTCCAGTGATTGGATTATGGAGTGATTGTATGCTGTCTTTTGAGATGGTGTGGTATTACTTGAGATTGTTGTCATACGTTTGGAAAAGAGGAGAGACAGTGAAACCATGAAATAGGATCATCGATTGTGATATTTTATTGGTTGAAAGAGTACACTGTTACGGAGCATAACAAGGTGAGATTAGGTAAGATATGACTAAAACCTCATGACAAAATATCAAAATGAGAGAATATGATTTTATATTCCTAATGATAGCTAAAATAAAAAGAATGGTTTTGGATGAGTATTTCTAGAACTCAAGATGTCCTTGGCCTCAATTTGTATACTAAAACTGAAGTGGAAGTAATCTAAAGACCAAAGTAAAAGTGATTCATTTTTAGAAGTTTATGAGAATTCTAATTGTAGTGATAACTCTTCATTAGGCCCATCTGCTGATGGTTGGTATGGAGAAGTAGATTGGATAACTTCTTTATAGGGAAACACAATTTTTTGAATGTACTTCACTTTTTTTTGTGTTTTTTTTTCTCACTTCTTTGCAAAGTGAACCTACTGAAGCACGACTTCGTAGCCAAATCCCTTGGTCACTGTTATGGCTATCAAAATGGATGTCATTTATGGTACTTGTGATCTTGTCAGGTCTCGACCTAGTTTAGCCGTCAAATCTATTACCGCTTGTCTATCTGATGTAGGTGTGGATGCTATGTGCTTCATGTTAAATGTACATGATTTATCAAGTTTATTTGGAGAAATTATCCATCTAGTCAAACGTAGAATCCACGTGAGGGATTTAGAGTATTTTCAAACTTGGTTGCACGTGATTTTTGACCCCGTACTTGTGAAGGTGAATATCAGCGACATAGCTAAAGAAAGAAAGTTTCACAAGTATGCCATTTTTCGAGAGCTACGGAGGAACCATCGATTGGTACTAACTCTCAGCAATAGCAGCATGGTTCTTTTCAAAAGCCAAGTGAATGTCCCCATTCGAGCTATAGTAGATGCGCTCCATGCTTGTGGTCATGTAGAGTGCCGAGTCGGATTCTCTGGAATGAAGTGGGCCTTCCTAAAGGCCCAGCCTAAAATTGACTTATTTGTGGAGTATCACATGATCCTTCATGGCACAACAACTGTGGTTACAAGGAACTAGTTCAACATTGGGATCGTGGTGCCAACAAGAACGGTACATATCTTTGGCTTTGATAAAAGTCAATTCCGCCCCCATCGAAGGTTTAGGAAGGCAGACATGTACAAAATGTTCAACACCAAAAAGCTTGGTTCTCTAGAATTTGGCATCCATAGATGTGAAAGGATCTGAAAAATCAAGATCTACTAAGAGTTGTGCTACGAGGTAGTTACTGCAATATCAAAGGACAACTTGGATGATGTACCGCAGACAATGCGAACAATGCATACTTGGATGGAACAAGTTGTAAACTTATCACGAGCTTGAGAACAATATAATGGCAATGACCTCAAGGAGCACCTTTTGGGTACTAGGATTGAAATCACAGTCCTTGGTGTGCACACGATTGGTGACGCCTATCGCATTTACCTCACCTTAGATGTTTTACATTTGGGGGGCATCGAAAAGATGTTAGGGGGAACCTTTTTGGTCCGACACATTTCTATCGATGAGGTTTTTGGAAGCTTAAGGTCGAAGATCCAACAGCTATAAGGATTGGTGCGTTGGTGGCAGCCGTTTCTTCATCAATAAGTACGGATAGAATTGGAGGCGGTATGTAAAAGCTAGGCCTTAGGACTCATGTGCAAGGGAATACATCTAAGGATTCATTCAAATCAATGACTATAAGAATGAATTGGAGTTTTAATGTTCAAGATCAGGGATTCCTAAACACTAAATACTAGTGAACTTGGAATTCCACTAGTCTTGTAGATTTTTAAAATAAAACTTTACAGACTACAATATTATACAAAAATATACTTTTACTAATTTTTTTTTTTTTTTTTTTTTTTTTTTTTTTTTTTGATAACATACAATGTGATTGCTTGAACAACTACAGGAGATTGTTGTATTTGCAGGTCCAGCACTTGATATTTGGTTATCTGGGCCTCTCATGAGTTCAATTGATACTTGTGTTGTTGGGACAGCATCGCCTTGGAACTTATTGCCCTCCAAAGTATTAAAGATTGAGTGAGAGAATATAGTTAGAAGCTTCGTTCACCAATCATTCTCTTGTTTCTTTTTTCCTCTGACGGCAACAATAACTACTATTGCTTTTTCATTTTCTTGTTTTTTGTCACACAAGACTGGAAACTTTTTTGTGCAATCAAGCCTGCTACATCTTCATGTTTGTTTCTATGGCCACTTCCAATCTTGATTGACGGGCTATTGACCGTGGGATCTCTCTCCGACTTTCTCCATCTTTCTGTGTGTGTGCATGTATGTGTGTGTGTGTGTATGTGTGCATGCATGTGCATGTGTGCGATGCTCACTCCACCAACAGATGCATGCAAGGCTATTCAACCTGGAATCTCTCTCCCACTTTTTCCGTCTTTCTGTGTGTGTGAATGCGTGTGTGTGAGACTAAAGTAACCTTTTTGGACTACTCTACCTTGAACTTAAACTTTAGTTATAATACTTATTCATGTCCAAGACATCTATTACAATTTTTTTTTTTTTTTTTTTTTTTTTTTTTTATTTTACAGTCCAACTTTATCCTGGACTTTAATTATAACTTTTGGTCATGTCCACGAGACCTACTATAAAAGCTTATTCTTAATAATAATATAGTTTTGCCTCGTGCTGAACTTTAGTTATAACTCTTAGTTATGTTCATGACTTTTGGTTATGTCCATGTGTTAGGGACATAGTCCTTAGACCTTTCTAGAGACAAGTTTCTAGAACCTTCTAGAAAGAAGTCTCTAGAAACTCCCAAAAGATTCCTTGAATATTCTTCAAAGATTCCCTAAAGATTCTTTGAAGATTCTCTAAAGATTCTCTGAGAAGGCTCTAGAAGATTCTTAGAATATTCTAGTAGATTCTAAGAAGTTACTTGAGAAGCTTCCTAGCTCTTGGGTAGTTGCTCGAGAAGCTTCATAGTTCTTGGGAAGCTTCTTGATGCGCTTCCTTAGAACCATAGGCCAGTAGTATATATAGGAGTCGAGGCTAAAGAGTTCTTCAGTTTCGACAACGCATCTCTTGAAGCTCTAGCTCAATTCTCTTGGCGTTGCTCTTGTACTCATCTGATAATCTAGTTCTTGTCATTTCTTCTGGAACTTTTTGTTTAGATTTCTTGTTTGTATTTTTGGTCCGTGACACCATGACACTCATTACAAAACTGGAACATCTTTTTATTTTCTTTTTTTCTTTATCTTTTTTTGGCTTTTTTCTTCATCAAAAATAGATGATGATTTAAATTTCAATCTAAATTTGGATGGTTTGAGTGAAATTGATATATACTTTTGGATCCTAAACCTTGAAATATAATTTTTATTCTATTTTTCATCTTTGTTCTTTTCAAATATATTTTGTTTCTAAGTTTGATTTCTTTGATCTTTTGTATTTATTTATTTATTTATTTATTTATTTTGTTTATTTATTTGTTTGTTTGTTTGTTTGTTTGTTTGTTTGTTTGTTTGTTTTTTTTTTGAGCAAAGGTTGTTGAAAAATCCAATATAATGATGAAGAGGACATCGAGGAGAGGGAAAGAACTGGGTTTTAAACTCATACATGCTTGGATATGAGAATACGTTCTGAAGCATACAGTGGGAGTGAATATTATACAAGAACTAACAAAGTTATTGCCCTTTCTTATATGTGTTCTTAGATTGAGATAAATGTTGTTGATTAGGGACCTTACTCAGTAATTGGGCGATCCAATTCCAAACGAAATTGACGTCGACCTAGCTTTATAATATCTTCAAGGACTCGAGAATTCGCTTCCCACTAAACCTACACAAGAGTTGGAAGAGTCTGTACGAGGAGGGCTCCTGCACCCTGTATTAGAGAGGAAAGATCTCGAGCGACCTCTCTTAGAGCTGAAAAGCGAGCTTTGAATATCGCTTGGTGAAAAGAGAGTGGATGCCCAACAAGCGAAGGTCATCCAAGATGAATTGAGAGTACTAGCGACCAAGGCTTGGATTTTATTGGATCCACTCATTTTGGAAGAATTTACAGCATCCACTATTATTGGAAAGGGGAGCTTGCGAGCCCAATCTTCGGTACGGTCCCCTCATCCAATGGCCATTCCTGATTTTGAGGATCGCAGCTTCCATGACACACAAGAAACCTTGGCCGACAAGAGGTTCGAGTAGTTGGAGGGAGCACTTCGAGCATCACTAAGTGAGCTACAAAACATTCTTGATATCAAGAGGTCGGTTGTAGTATTGGAAGATGCCCATCTTTTGTTGAAGAAGCTTGTGAAGGATCAAGCAGAAGTATCTAAACAGCATGTACTTTTGAAAAATCCAGGGACTATCTCTCAGTGTTTAGGACTCAGTGTTTTGAACCTGCGTCCTTTAGCTCACGCACCAAGTTTGGAAGATGATAACATGTTTGAAGATAAAGACAGGCCCTCTTCAAACGCACACTACTCTCAGCTTTCTTTTGAGTACCCACATCCTAGTAATTCACAAGATCCTTTTTCGTCTCCATCACATCCCCTTCTGCTCGACCCGAGCCTCCACAATATCAAAGAAACTGCTCGTGCCTTGGAATCATCTTGGTCTCCTTCCAAAATCACATGTACGATAGGCTTTGTGCATGGAGCACAGAGAGAGAAGCTTCCTTTTCAGGAGATTGACCTTTGCGATGAAGTGCTGATTTGTAATTTTGAGCAAATTGTACGTGAATGTAAACACGATAAGTCTCCTCTTGGGATTGGATCAGGCTCGACACAAAGATGAACACAAAAGAAATGGTCGGATGAAGAAGTTGAGCTTTTGAAGCAGAGAGTCCAAGAGCATGGGAAAGGACATTGGAAGAAGATTTTGAATGACAATACAGATGCATTTTGTGGGTACACTGAAGTCGACTTGAAGGACAAATGGAAGAACTTGGAGAAGTACGAGAGGCTGTGAGTTCTTCGAATTTGCCACACTACTCATGTAGGTGTGGACTTATACTTGATCAACCAAAAATCCTTCATAGCTGGTTTTCATTACTGTATTTTATATCACTTTCATTCACATGTCAAAGTATTCACATCACTCTCATTCTTGTCTCAATGTGATATACGAAAATTGAGACTCATAAAAAGCTCGGGTCTCCAAAAACTGTTGTGGACATTACTTTGTGTTTGATTTTTGACCTATGTTAGGTTTTTTCTATTTCCCGGTCACATAATCTTTCACTTTTAAATTTTGATTTGTTATATTTTCATTCATGATTCTTGCAAAACATGGATGAAGCCTTCAATTGATTGCAGAATCAACCGAAAGTTGGATACTTGGTGAAGAGCAGCTTGAATATCACAATAGAGAAAAATTCAAATGGGTGGTTTTTAGGGTTCAGGGTGACAATGTGTGTGCCGGTAGTAGTGCTGCCTCAACGAGTACTCAATCATTGTTTTCCTCACTCAATTTATCTTTGTGAAGCTCATCTTAGTCTCTGGCTCTTTGTTTTTCATGCAATGGCTTACAGGAGCACCTTGACATCTAATGAAAGGAGAGTATTGGGAGATATCATCGTCTTCATAACACAATGAATTAGATGGAGGGTATAATAAAAACCTGGTTACCAGCATGCTAAGTGGAGATCTACGATGTCGTGTTGTAACATGAGTATACCGTGAAAATATAAAGAAAGGGGACTTTAATTAATATTTAGTTACCTCGAATATTGGGGCCAACGACCAATTCCAGTACAAATATTGGGAGGCCACGGTCAGTCACTCCATTACAGTCAGTTGGGGCATATTGAAATGCTCCGTTCGATTCCAATAACGAGAGTCAGCAGAAAGAAAAAGGACCAATTCAATGACGGGTGAGCCTGGTTTGAAGAACCAATTGGATCCAATTTCAAGACGTCCAATTCGGGTCCTCTTATGCAATATGAGACCTGAATTGGTTGGGCAACCCAATGCGGTTCAATTCCAAGACATCCAATCCGGGTCCTCTTACCCAATATGAGACATGAATTGGTCAGGCAACCCAATGTAGTCTAATTACGGAAAAATCCAAGTCTTACTACGGGCCTCAGCCAATCTGACGCGAAGGACCAATTTGATCCAATTACGGGAACATCCGATGTCGTATTACGTGCTTTCCTGCTCGAGAACGTGCCGGGTGTCTGGCTGTAGAAGGTAGTATGGAGATTCGCCGATAGTTAAGCAGTCTATCAGTTTTTGACTGCTGGAATATAAACGACTACAAGAATATACTGTAAATCTATACGGATGCCCTTCGACTACTTATCAAAGTCCTTTTTGCCCGAGTCGGTAGGCCTCTAGACGTTACAGAGAACCCCAAAACACCCAAACTGTTAATCTTCAATGCCGCTTTGTACTTACGATCCTGTATCCACTGACTATCTTGTTAGATTAATCCAATAAATTTCATTCACTCCGCATACTCAATCCTATAGACATCCTTTTAATTCTTCAATCACAGACGTAACTCAATTTTGCAAAAACAGTCAAGCGTATTCAAACCCACTTCATTAAAAATTCCGATTCACCATTACAACACTGACTTCAGCAACGATTGCCTCAGTCTTCCCAAAAACCTTTGAAGAAGAAAAACCTAATTCTCCGTCTTTTCTTCTCCTATCCGTAGCATGAAGCTCCACTCCAATCCTTGATCTTCAAAAAAACTCTAATGAAAAACCGAACTAGTCACCTTGAAGAGAGCTTGAAGCTAGCTCTTAAATCCAAAAAAATCCTGATTTCCAAAAAAAAAACCCCCTTAAAACTTATTCTCCCCCTAACCTTATCCTCTGAATTTCTTCAATCTCCCGTCTTGGATCTAGAATTGGCTCCCACCGTCAGAGCTTAGATCCGAAATTGGCTCCCGCCGTCAGAGCTTCCTCCTCCGTTTTTACCTTTAAGAGATCCATTTACCAAAAATAACGTTCCCTGAAACGGCACAGAGAATAGGACAGCCTGAAACAGAATCGAAACCCCGTACTCGGGTGCACATTGAGTCGCCCAACCAATTCAGGTCTCATATTGGGTAAGATGCTCGTAGTAACCTGGATGTTCCCGTAATTGGATCAAATTGGTCCTTCGCATCAGACTGACTGAGGCCCATAGTAAGACCTGAATTTTTCCGTAATTACACTGCATTGGGTTGCCTGACCAATTTAGGTCTCATATTAGATTTCGAGAATCCGGATTGGATTCTCGAAATTGGATCCAATTGGCTCTTCAAACCAAGCTTACCCGTCATTGAATTGGTCCTTTTCCTTCCTGCTGACTCCCGTTATTAGAATCGAATGGAGCATTTCAGTATCCCCCGGTTGATTGTAACGGCGTGTCTGAACCTGACCACTCAGTATTTGCACTGGAGTTGGTCGTTGCTCCCAATATTCGAGGTAACTGAACATTAATAAAAGTCTCCTTTCTTTATACTTTCATAGTATACTCGTGTTACAACACGACATCCACCCCCTCTGAACCTGTGCATCCTCCGGTATGTACCAATTTATCCAATTGCTGTTTGATTCAATATATATCCTCTACGTCTTTGCCCAATTCGTCTTCGTCATCTTCATTATCCGAATCACTTTCATCTTCTTGCTGCGGAATCTCTATACCTTCATTAAGGCCTTCCATATTCATCTCTGCGTGTCTTCGTTTAAATATTTTTACTCGCTTCCTTGCAATTGGTATTTTCAATTTTGTACCATCTAACTCCCGTAACGAGTAAGTCGCATTATCATGAACAATTGTTACTACATATGGTTCAAACCAATGTTTTGAAAATTTCCGCAAAGTACTATGTTGATTATCCAGACTATTGTCATAAACAAGTACCCAGTCACCTTCGTCGATCGCTTTTGGTCTCAATCAATGTTGCTTATTGAATCGCGCCTTGTTTTGTAGCCTTGCTCTTTTTAACCTTCCCAATGCTATCTGGACATCTTCCGTTCTTTGCTCCAATTGTCGAATTCTAATAGCCAAAAGTTCTTCTCTTGTCAATCCATCTTCCCATGATAGCATACTCGAAGTAAGTACCTTTTCTTCAATCGGCATAATTGGTTTTCGACCTGTCATAAGTTATACTAGCATATATCCTGTCACCAAACTATGTGTTGTTCGATCAGCCCATAATGCAAATGACAAAAGCCGTGGCCACTCTTTAACTTTCCCATTACAAGCTTTAACTAATGCTTTCACAATCGGTGGGTGACCGCGTTCACTTTTTGCATTCCCTTCCAGATTATAAGCAGTAGTCAGTGATAGTTTAATTCCACATCTTTCAAAGAACTTACGAACTTCTTGTGCATTTGATTCTCCATGATCTGCAGTGATTTTTCCTACGCATCCGTAGCGGCAAATGACATCTTCGACGAAAAACCTACAAATCCCCTATGTAGATTTTGTCCTCAATGCTCTTCCTTCTACTTGATTTGATAATTCTTCACGAGCTAAAACCAAATATCTCATCTGCCATAATCCAACAGGCATAATAACCAAATCAACAACCCATTTAAAATGAATAGCCAGAGGATACGTAAGATGAAGACCATCTCGATGTTGGATATTAGAATACGATTGACAGATTTCACATGACTCTACAAATGAGAGCACATTTCGGTACATATTTTTCCACCAATATCGTTCCTTGAGTTTAGCAAAAGTAGCCCAGATTCCTCTATGCCCTGCCCATAAACTATCATGAAACTCCTTTAATAATTTTAGTTTTTCTTCTTTTTTGCCTATCACTCGTTGTGGCATCCCAATTCCTTTCTTCGGTCTTTTCCATAAGAATCCATCTCGAAGTAAAAATCCATATGCTTTTTTCCTTGTTTGTTTGAATTTTTGTATAGATCAATTCCCCTACTTAGTCAAGGTATTCAAGTAATGACCAATATCCAATAATTCTCCTTCATAAGATTCTTCAAGAAATAGCTTGTCTTCTCTGTTGAGATTTGATATTGAATAGAATTTCAATCCGACGTCATCAATGTCTTCAACCATTTCGTCTTCCCTCTCGTATCTTGCTCGAGATAGCATGTCTGCTACTAAATTGTCCTTCCCAGTGATATGCTTAAATTCTGGATTTAGTGACTTAATATAAGCAATCCATCTCAACATTGCAATATCTGGCGTTGAACAGTTAATAATCATTCCAAGCAATGGCAAGCAATCTGTTTCAATTACTACTACTGCCCCAATCAAATAGTCCTTTTCAGCTTTCATAGCCGAAACGACTCCCCAAAGTTCTCTTTTGACTTGCAAATATGCACGCAGATGATTACTTAAAACTTTAGCCCCAAATCGAACTGCAAATCGATTCCCACTGGAATCATCTTGACCCACAGCCCATCCAACGGCAATTGGACTAGCGTACACAGTAAGAACCACTGGTCTATTGCACTTATAATCAATCTTCCTCAATATTGGAAGTGACATCAATAATTTCTTCAATCTTTGCATTGCCTGAATATGCCTTTCATCTCATTAAAATCGGTAACCTTTGCGTAACTGTTCATATAATGGATCCGCTATGTGAGCAAAATGAGGGATCCAGATTCGATAAAATACATATGCACCCAAAAACCTACGAACCTCTATTAAAGAATCACAATCCTCTTTCATCGTTCCAATTGCATCAATTTTAGTCGGATCTGGTTTTCTTCCGTAAGATCCACATAAATGTCCAACAATCACAACCTCTCGTACTCCAAATACGGACTTCATACCCGATAATGTAAGATGAACTTCTCCAAGCCGAGTTAAAATCTTTTCACAATCTTGTATATGATCAACAACATATTTCTGACACCCCCTCTTATCTATAGTTTCATCCTTGTCTCCTTCTCTGCACCCTTTTATAGGAACATCATCCAGAAAAGGCGTAGTCTTTTCCGGAATAAAATCTCTCAATACCTTATTCATCCCATTCATCATATGCGCATCTGAGTTGGTCGCGCCTTGAGGAAGAGTGCACATTCTAACCAATCCAAGTGGTGTCCTCATTGTTGTCATAACTCTACTTCCTTCGGCAAGTTGAAATTGATCATAACCTGAATACAAGTCACCCATTGAATAGATCACCCTTCCAGCAAACGCCTCAGCAAATTCATCCACAATAGGTCCAATTCTTGCATTCCTGACAGTTACTGCATTCACTGGTTGCATATCTTGAATAAACCGTAGTGACCCATTCTTCTTAGGTATCGTAAACCATCGACTAGAATACAGCGCAAATGAAGGTTCTAATATTTTCATCTTTATCTTTTCTTTTAATAGTTCAACCAATTTAGATAAATGTGCCCTCAGTTCTAGAATCGGTCTTGGATTCCAAGGTACATGTGGTACAGTGAAGATAACCATAGGTGTTACAATATTTGGATCCACACACCCAATTTCATGGGATTCGAAGGCAAACGATCTACCTTGTTTAGCCAACATCTTTTTGAAGCAAGTAATTTCCTCCGACAATAAAGAACCATCAGAACCATCTTCAATTCTTCAAAAGTCTCCTTACTAAACTGATGTCCAATACTCATTGGATCTCTTAAACTTGCTTCTTTTGATGCTTCTCTCATTTGTTCTTTAGAATCTTCTGGTAATGGTCCGGCAACAGGCTTTACCTTCTTATCTGCCGTTTTATATCTCGTCTCTACAGTGACTTCTGGTGCTTGAAAAGATTCATGTATGGTATAAACCTCTCTTGAATGAATCTCAACAATCTTATCATTATCTCCTAACCCAATAGATGTAATCAATTCCAATGAATCCTCCAGTCCATTTTCTTCATAAATAACTAAAATCTTCTCATCATCTTGCAATGTTCCTAATTTGCATAATTTTCCTTCAATATCATATAATCTTTTTCTTTCCTTTCTTTTAAAATCATCAACTTTCTTATACATAATATTTCCATTCTCCAATATACCAATAAAACTCGCATCAAAGGTACCTTTATCTCGCGAGAGTACCTCCTCTTTTGTACCTCCATAATCTCGCTTTATAGTGGTACATCCCCAAAATCCATAAATCCTTCAACAATCTTTGGCAATGGTTTCTCCCTCAACCTATATCGATTCCGTTCATGGTTAGGAGATATTGTTAGAAATTGTACAGCTTTCCTCACATCTTCGCTCCGTACCCTTGCATAAGCAGAACCAACGTCAAGTACTTTTGTTTCCATGTGTGTTGCCATGATATAAGGTTGTCCTAAAATCAACAGATAAGACGTTGTATCTTGAACAAAGAAATGTTGCTCCATCGCAACATCCCCAATCCGAATTTTGACATCTGGATAAGCTCCATATAATTCGCCTCGTGTGTTATTAGCTGCTCGTATTGCCCATCCATGTTCCATATCAATTGGCCATTTTTGCTTCTTATAAAGATCTTTAGACATGAGATTTATTTCAGAACCATGGTCGACTAAAGCAACAATAGGTTCTTCTATATCTCCTACTTTCACCAATACCTCAGTAAATGCCCTTGCCCAATGCTTTTGAGTATAATGGCTCGAAGTTTCCATTTCCTTGTCACTAGAATCTTCGAAACGTATTCGTTGATTATACCCATTCTTTTCATTTGTTGGTTGCTTGTAACCAATATCAACCTCTTCTTCATCTTTATATATTCTTGCATCAATAGCATGACTCATTCCAGTTTCACCCATTAATTGCCTCTTTCGCTTAATGCTATCAATGATAACATCATGAAACTCCTTCTTTGCTATTCTTAAGACTTCTTTCAATGTGAATTCCACCTTAGCATTTAATATACGTTCTTCCAACACCCCTTTCAAATTTGTTGCCGCTTCAATGTCAGAAAGTAGCTTATAAGCAATTGATTTGCCCTTATCTTTTGTCTCCTTTGTTTTTTCTCCCAATGATGCTGAGGTATCCTCTACAGGCAATTCTTGTGAAGCTGCCTCTCGAGCCTTGTCTCCTCGAGTTTGCCTCTTAGAAGAATTTCCTTCTCTAGTATCATCAAAATTTCCTCGTCTCTTTTCTTCCATCAAAGCTTCATGTTGGCTCTTAGCAATATATGCATGAACTGAAAGAGACTCAACAGGATCCTCCCAACCTGTTGCACCTCGTATTGTAGCTGCAGTCCTCAATAACGCTTCTCGAGGTAATTTCCCTTCTTGCATTGTAGAAATGGCAGAAGCCCAAAACTCATTAGTTTTCGTTCTTCCACCAATTTCATCATCTACTCTAGCACCATAACTTGCACTTTCTCATGCTATTGTTTCATGCTCTTTTAGGTAATCTTGAACTAATGCTTTCATTCCTCCCTTGCCAAAATTGGTTTGAAGAAGATCCTCCCTATCTTTCAATGCTATCTTCCCATCTTTCCAGCAAATAATTCCCTGCCGCATCATATTATTAAATTCATTGCAATCTTTTCTAGTGTGTGAAGCATCATCACACCAAATGTATCTTTGTACATATCCTTGTTTTGAAACATTCTTCGAATTGTTTATTGAAGTATTCTCTTCAAGTCTTACCAATTTGATTTGAAGATCTCGCATTCCTCATATAATTTCTTCCATCCTTATATCTGCTTTCTTTGATAAGGATGTCGAAGGTTGAATTGTAGGCATTGTTGGTGGTGTTGTACGTACTGGAGCTTTGGGTGCTTGTATTATTTACGGAATATTATTCCTATCCTTCCTCTTTTCTTTTTTTGTAAGCAACTCCACCGCATCTTCAACGTTCTTCTACTTCGTTGTCAATCCTTCTTCTTCATCTTTGTCTTCAAGAAGGAGTTCTAATTTCTCTTGGAATTCTCTATCAGCAGCTTGAAGAAATAGATCAATTTTGTTCGGCTCCAATGTCAATTTTTCTACCATTGACAATTGAGAGTACTGCCTCTCAAATTCCCTTAATAGCTCTGTTGCTTGCAAATTCTTATTGGGCCGTTCAATCCATCCCAAAAACAGCTTCTTAGTAACGCAATCAACATCTTTCAAGAAATATTCGTCTTTCAATGCATGTGTAAAAACCTCCCATGAATTCCTTTAAGGATCAGTAATCGATGTAATATGGTCTCTTATCTCGAGTATCGTGGCAAGTCCAAATAGTTCAACTATTTTCTTCTCAAAAATCTGATTTAACTCCATTTCACGAACGTAACATCTTAAATACCTTGAAATATTCCTCCCATCAAATTGATCAATTTTATTGACCACTGGTTGAAATGCTTTGGTTGCCGAAGCTTTCTTTCGATCATTGCTTTGCAGTTGCTACATTGATAATGAGAAGGCTTAAAACATACTAGCAATAGACGGATCCATGTGCATACCTTGTCCTTTTGAAGAATCCCCACCAGAAACTCCTCCCAAAAATCCTTCAAAATTTTTATTTTTGTTTTCGATAAAATAAAGATAAAATCAACCAAAATCCAATACCTTCCACCTCAAGCTTTCATGTCGAGTTCACCACTTTTGTCATATTACGTGCTTTCCTGCTCGAGAACATGCCGGGTGACTGGTTGTAGAAGGTAGTATGGAGATTCGCCAATAGTTAAGCAGTCTATCAGTTTTTGACTGCTGGAATATAAATGACTACAAGAATATACCGTAAATCTATACGGATGCCCTTCGACTGCTTATCGAAGTCCTTTTTGCCCGAGCCGGTAGGCCTCTAGACGTTACAGAGAACCCTAAACAACCCAAACTATTAATCTTCAATGCCGCTTTGTACTTACGATCTTGTATCCACTGACTGTCTTGTTAGATTAATCCAATAAATTTCATTCACTCCGCATACTCAATCCTATAGACATCCTTTTAATTCTTCAATCACAGACGTAACTCAATTTTACAAAAACAGTCAAGAGTATTCAAACCCACTTCATTAAAAATCCCGATTCACCATTACAACACTGACTTCAGCAACGATTGCCTCAGTCTTCTCAAAAACCTTTGAAGAAGAAAAACCTAATTCTCCGTCTTTTCTTCTCCGATCCGTAGCATGAAGCTCCACTCCAATCCTTGATCTTCAAAAAAACTCTAATGAAAAACCGAACTAGTCACCTTGAAGAGAGCTTGAAGCTAGCTCTTAAATCCAAAAAAATCCTGATTTCCAAAAAAAAAACCCCCTTAAAACTTATTCTCCCCCTAACCTTATCCTCTGAATTTCTTCAATCTCACGTCTTGGATCTAGAGTTGGCTCCCACCGTCAGAGCTTAGATCCGAAATTGGCTCCCGCCGTCAGAGTTTCCTCCTCCGTTTTTACCTTTAAGAGATCCATTTACTGAAAATAACGTTCCCTGAAACGGCACAGAGAATAGGACAGCCTGAAACAGAATCGAAACCCCGTACTCGGGTGCACATTGAGTCGCCCAACCAATTCAGGTCTCATATTGGGTAAGATGCCCGTAGTAACCTGGATGTTCCCGTAATTGGATCAAATTGGTCCTTCGCGTCAGACTGGCTGAGGCCCATAGTAAGACCTGGGTTTTTCCGTAATTAGACTGCATTAGGTTGCCTGACCAATTTAGGTCTCATATTGGATAAGAGGACCCGGATTGGGTTCTCAAAATTGGATCCAATTGGCTCTTCGAACCAAGCTCACCCATCATTGAATTGGTCCTTTTCCTTCCTGCTGACTCCCGTTATTGGAATCGAACGGAGCATTTCAGTATCCCTCGGCTGACTGTAACGGGGTGACTGAACCTGACCACTCAGTATTTGCACTGGAGTTGGTCGTTGCTCCCAATATTCGAGGTAACTGAACATTAATAAAAGTCCCCTTTCTTTATACTTTCATAGTATATTCGTGTTATAACACGACACCGGGTCTTACTACTAGACTCTTACCCAATATGAGACCTGAATTAGTCGGGCGACTCAATGTGGTCCCGATTACGGGGCTCTGTTTCCGTTTCAGGCTGTTCCATCTTTTGTGCCATTCCGGAAACGTCCTTTCGGTAAAAGGATCTCTTAAAGGTAAAAACGGAGGAGAAAGCTCTGACGACGGAGCTAATTCTGGATCCAAGATGGAAGGAGCCAATTTCGGATCCAAGCATGATGGTGGGAGCCAATTTTAGATCTAAGACGGAAGATTGAAGAAATTCATAATTAAGGTTAAGGAGAGGGGAGAGAAGAGTTTTTTGGGGAGGAATTTTTGGGAAGGATTAGAGAGGAGCTTCATGCTTCGGAGGGAAAAAAAAAAAAAAAAAAGACAGAGAATTGGGTTTTTTTTTTTTTTTTTTTTCTTCATAGGTTTTTGAGAAGACTGAGGCAATCAATGCTCAATAGTCGAAGTGTTGTAATGGTGAATCGAGTTTTTTAATGAAGTGGGTTTGATTACTCTTGACTGTTTTGTGAAATCGAGTTACGTCTGTGATAAAGAATTAAAAGGGTGTCTATAGGATTGAGTGTGTAGAGTGAATGAAAATTTTTGGGTTAATGTAACAAGACAGTCAGTGGATATAATATCGTGAGAGTAAAGCGGCATTGAAGATTAGCAGTTTGGGTTGTTCGGGATTCTCTGTAACGTCTAGAGACCTATCGACTGGGGCAAAAAGGACTTCGGCGAGCAGTCGAAAGGCAACCGTATAGATTTACGGTGCATTCTTGCAGTCGTTTATATTCCAACAGTCAAAAACCGATAGATTACTTGAATATTGGCGAATCTCCATACTACCTTTTACAGCCAGACGCCCGGCACGTTCTTGAGCAGAAAAGCACGTAATACGACAACGGGCTCTATTGATTGTTGCAATGATCTCAACTCACTTGGAGGAGGAGCATGAATTGGTTTTATTGTGCAAAGGTTATGCTTATAGAGTGGGTAGAAAACCTAGTTTCTGTTGAACATTAATTAAAGAACCTAGTGAAATAGATGAATCATCCATCGGGCACTGAATTGAGGAGGTAGGATGGATGATTTAGTTGAGAAAAGTGGTTACGTAAGAAATGTTGCTCCAAATCTAAAATAACATCAATTTCTATAACCATCCATACATTCCTCCTGACAGTCGAATATAAATCGTTTGTAATCTCATCTCCCATAAATCTCTTATTCCACTCACTTGTCTTTCTTCCATCTCATGATACCATCATGTAATACTGCATTGCCTTGACGGACTGCACATATCCATTCACTATGTTCCCATCACTAGATATAAATCTTTACACTGATAATACATTCCAAAACTAATCATTTCTTCTACATTCTTTTCCACGCATCTAATTCTATCCATCTCTTATATGGATGTCCTTCATTATTCAACCATTACAGCCAATATGACACAACATCATCCCTGATAATTGAACCACATCTATATCTTCGGTCATCGGTTTTCAATCTGTCAAACGAAACTCAATATTCATGAATTTGATTTCTCATTCAACAACATAGAGATCCAATTTCTATTTCCTTTCACAATATTCTTGCTCTACGTTTGTTCAACAATCAGAATGGATCCCAATCTCTCGACTCTGGAGTTACTATAAAAGAAAAAAAAATGAAGGAAAGAAAAGAAAAGAAAAATATATGTTCTTTTCTTTTCTTTCCTTCATTCCTCCTCCGATACTTCCATTGACTCTCTCCGTGATTAGGCTGAGAAGTCTTCATCGTATTCTAAATCCAATTCATGAACTTGGGCCTCCAATTGCAGAATCCTGACAACCTGGTTGCTCCCAATTGGTGCTGCTGTTGCCTCACCTTCTCCTTCAATTCACCGATTGTTGAAACTCGTGGGGCAGACATCCATGACCGACCAATATTGGCTGAGTCACTTTCCAATTTTGTGACTACAGTAGCTTTCCAAGTTCCTATTTCTGCCTGTAACTCTTCCATTTCAATCCAATATATTGGTCAACCAATATCCTCTTTTTTTCCTGTTCCAATTTGGCTACCTTCTCTCATGCTACTTCCAACAGATGCTTTGCCTCTTCCCGTCCTAGAAGCCATGCCTTGCGATTTTGGAATAGTTCTTGCTTTTTACTTTCTAGTACAGTTCGAGTATTTTTTTTTTTGTATTGTCCCAGATGTAATGAGAATCTGCTTGGTAGCATCATTTTCATGGAGCTCAAGTCTTGTCTTTTTTGTGTTGTCCCAGGTTTAGTGGAAATCTGCTTAGTAGCATCTTTTTTACAGAGCTTGAGACTCGTTCGACCAAGTTTATAGATTTTCTTGTCTCACTTTGATAAGCACTCATGGAACCATAGCCGCGGCTAAACTTGGTTACTCCTTAGTTACCACTATCAAATGTGGCCAAAAGAGAAACTCCATCTTTGTACTACAACCAACAACTTCATTAAAAGTTTCTATTCCCATGAAGGACGCATTGAACAAAGGGCACATCGGAGTTCCATGGTAGCAATAATGCCCTTACAGCATCAGATTCATTCTTTTCTACACCCTAAACCCTAAACCCTCCTCCTCCCCCCCTCCCTCCTCTTCCTTCACGTCCAAGTGACGACAAAGAAGCAACTAACACTCAATGCATGTGCTCAGTTTGATCCTCTTACTCCCCTCCACACAACGACAGACAAGCAACAAACATTCAGTGCCCGGTGCCCAATTTCACCCTATACACCAGAAAAAAAAGAAAGAAAATTCGAATGATGCATGGTGGGAGAGGAAGGGAGTGAGACACCGGAGCAAGGAACTGGGACAGGGACTCGCAGTGGAACTGTGACTCGCACCCTCACAATGGGAGTGTGGATTAGATACAACACTAGTTAGCAGACCTCAGTGTGGATCTCAGTTTTGATACAAGTCCCAATTCTACGAGTCCCAGACTTGGCATGAATTCCACTCCCAACGCGAGTCTCAGTCCTACGAGTCCTAGTCCCAATAAGAATCGCAGTTCTGTGAATTTCAGTCTCGACGCAAGTTTCGATCCTACGAGCCTTGATCCTAGCGCGAGTCTTCCTAGTCCCATGACTCTCAGTCCCGACGTGAGTCCCAGTTCAGCACAAGTTTCTAAATTCTGAATTAAAATTTCTTGAATTCCTTTGAACTTCTTGAATTCTTTGTCTCTATAGACCAAGTTTGTATTTATTCTTTATTTTATTTTTTTTTTGATGTTAGATAAATCCTATTTTAAATAATTATAACACTGACGTGAAAAAGTATTGGAGTGAAATGTACTTAGTTGCATGTGTAGTGATGATCTCCAAATATGAAAGTATTGTATTCAGACTCACAATCGTAACCAAGTAACGTATTGAGGACAAGGTGAAGTTGTGATGTGAGAAGAGGTGAGGCGAGGTGAGCCAGACTCCAAGCTCGTAAACCTGTTCGCATTAGAAGTGAATCTGTGCTGGATCAAAATTCTTCTACCCTGTGTTGATCTATTTTTCTTTCGAAGTGAAGTTGAGGCATTCTTGGGGTGATTTGAATCGATTTTTTATTTTATTTTTTTGTTTTATTTTGTTTTGTTTGGTTTATTTTGTTTATTTTTTAAAGTTAGTAACTGTGCTCCTTCGTTATGTTTAAGGTTGAAGTAGGAGCTTGAAAGAGAGGGACGTTACATTACTTCACATGTTTCTTATTAGGTCAACTCTTGTCTACTCCACCACTTGCATAATATGTAAAATATTATCGAAAACTCTATATGCTTCCATGTTTGTGTTGTGCATGGTTCCCAATTTAATTATTTTATGGATTGTTCAAACCTGGTTTAGGATTGAATTTATTTTGGGATGGAATTAGAAGATTTGATAACTTTTTGGCTCAATGAACATGGGATTTGTTTTAAACCTCCTCATGGTTTTTGTTTTTCATTCACTACTGTAGTTCCTAAACTTGGTAGATTGCATAAAAAAATCGGCCAACGTAATGATAGGGACAAAACGGTGGGACAAAGCGTGCTGGTCCACAGGCCGTTGAGGTATTCAATTTTTTATAATTTATTTTGCTTTCAACCTTGGTCACAGCAGCATGTTTGAAAGATGCTCTATACATTACATTGAGGTCTTGTAGGTATTAATGTAATAAGTTTTTGTACTCACGTTAAACTTATTTGTGCAAGTTGCGGATTGAAGTTCGAGCAAATTTGAGCATCGGAGTGATAAGCACTACAATCATGGTCCTCCTTGCGAGTGGCAGGTTTACAAGTGCATCTCAAGCTCATACCATTGTGATTTCACTCTTGAGATGTGATTACTAGTATCGCAATTACCTTTCTGTATTTCTTATTTTCATCATTCAAATGTGATTATGGCTTGTCTCCTAAACCTCCATGGTTGGCACGGATTCTTTTTCCAACACTCTTGGTGGCAGCCATGGTGTTGGTCACGTATATTACAAAGGTCGATAAGGTGACTACTACGTCATGGTGAATCATCTATTGAATTGTTGTAGTCCAAGCAGACCTTCAGTTTTCATGTAGTCGTCTTCTTTTCAAACTTCTCTCATGATTTATTTATTTATGTATTTATTTATTTATTTTAATCTGATTTCGACTTCGTATTCATGCTGTAGGTTATAGATATGGTCGGACCAAGTCTCTGGGATGTCTGGAACTCTTCGAGATCAAGCGCAAGTATTTAAGACAACTCGTTCTGATTGAGCAGGTATGCACATGGAGACGTGAAGCTCGAGAACTTTCTCCTAGGACAACCCAATATACCTGAAGAGAAGAAGTTTTTTCTTGTACATCTCGGGCTCGGTGAGTTTTCAGTATCATTGTGCTACAATTTGATTAGTATGTAGAATATGACCAAAAGCCTGATGTATTCTGGTGAGGCTCTCCCTCTCCCTATCATGATCTGTAGTTGCCATTCCTATTTTGTCGGTTGGTGGCGACTGTTTTGCTTTTGAGCTATATTTTGATTTTGTGTAATTTTCGTACATGCAGTGGAACTATTCGTTATACGAATATGCATGCACATATGGGAAGGACTAGGAGTAGGAAGGACGACTTGGGATCACTAGCTTACACTTTGGTATTCTTTATGGGGGGATAGTCTTCTTTGGCAAGGTTATCAAGTACTGATCAACTTTGTGGCTAGTAGCTAATGAGGAAGTGATCAATGTAATATATGTATATATATATATATATATATATATATTTTATTTTTTTTATTTTTTTTCTTTCTTCCTTCCTTCTTTCTCACTATTTTTTATTTGGAAGTATTCTATATATTTGGTTTTGTAGGGCAACAACAAAGGTTTAGTAGGTGTGAAAGAAGAAAATGACAACTTTTCTTGAAATATTGTGCTATTTCTGCCTGATTCTATTTTTAAATAGACATTTTGGAGATGGTCGCAAACATGAAGTTCAATGAAGAGCCAAATCATGGCAAGCTCGTTCTACTCTTCGATTCCATCTTGGATCCTAATCCTACTGTGAGACCCTTAAACACAGACGATGTTGAAAATGTGCATTCTATGACCTTCTTTTGCTTCGTTTTTCTTGTCCCTACACTAAGGATTCTTTTTTTGAACCTACTCTTCATTTGATCATCATATTAATAAAGCCTTTTGTTTCTAGTATTTCATACAAGTTGGTCAGAAGAGAGGGCGAATCAGATGTTGAAGAAGATGAGGATGATCAACCAAAGAAAAAGATCCAGTTAGGAATGCCTGGAACTCAATAGATTACAACGTTTACAATGCTCGGTGGCCAAATGAAGCAGAGATAAGGCGGCGCAAGCTTTTGTCATTGATGTGGTGTGATGTTGCTCAGTTAGGCATGAGTCCGATCATGTGTGTATCGTCAATTTTGACTTTGTTCTCTTGGATGTCGATCAGCGATTCTGATTTTTATGACATGCGTTTACTTTCAGCAAGCAGCCTAAATTCGGACAGACCCATTTATTGAACTTTTATTCCTATTTTTGTTTCGACATGCAGATATCACTACGATGTAGTTGATTCTTTGCTTATGGAGCATGTGGAAAAGGGTAATGAAGATGGTCTGTATATAAGCAATGTGGCTTCTTGTACAAATCTATGGACTCTGGTTATGGATGCGAGGACAGAATTTACTGCTCAAGTTCATGAACTATCGCATGTATTCGCCATCCTCGAATGCATGTGGATTTATTTAGAAATATATTTTGTGTAAGATTTTACCTGCGGTCTCTCGGAAGGTATTACAGGTTTTCTTTTTTTTTCTTTTTTTTTCTTTTTTTTTGGATTGTTGTTGTTGTTGTTGTTGTTGTTGTTGGGATTTTTGTGTTGATGGAGAATGTGGACTTTTTGTTCATGTCTAAGTTTTCAAGTTTTGTATGATACATTTGTTTTATATATTTTGTTGCTTTGTTCGGGCTGTTGGTCCATTTTGTGTATTTGGCTTTGTTTGTATTTTTTGGTTTTGTCTCCTATAGAATGTGTCGGTTATTTGTGAAGGGGTGCTGCTTCCCTTGGCTCATATGAAATGATGAAAGCTATTGCAGTCTGAGGTATGCAGCAGCTAGTAATCTTAAATTGTGGCGTTGAAAATGAGTGGAGGCATGAAAGCAATTGAGAACTGAGCTTCACAATTTGCGAGTGTTGCAAAACCCCTAAACCCTGAAACCATAAAACCTTAAACCAGGTTTACCTAGTCCAGTCAAAGGTGAAGTTGTGATATAAGGCAAGGTGAGCCAGACTCCAAGCTCGAATTCCAAGCATTGGAGGTGATCTTGCGCTGGATTAAATTTGGTTGTTCTGTGTTGATGTGTTTTTTCTTTCGAAGTGAAGTTGAGGCATTTTTAGGACAATTTGCATTATTTTTGTTTTTTTTTTTTTTTGTTTTGTTTTATTTTATTTTATTTTATTTTGATTTTTTGTGTGTGTGTGTGTGTGTGTTTTCTACGGTGAGTGATTGTATTCCTTTGTTGTGTTTTAGGTTGAAATAGGAGCTTGAGACAGAGGGACATTACATCACTTTGCATGTTTCTTATTAGGTCAACTCTTGTCTACTCCACCACCTGCATAACATGTCAACCTGTGTCTAAAATTCTACATGCTTCCATGTGTGTGTGTATGTGTGTGTGTATGTATGGTTCCCAATTGGCAGAGGTCGATGGATTATATACTAGGCTCAATGAGATGACCAAGGTTGAACAGATGTCATACCATATGATTCTATGATTACACCCAATGTAATCTATTCTAACATAGTCCGGCCAACATGAGAATCAAGTCCTCCTACTAGAACTCCAATTGATTTCCATAACTCGACTTTGTAGAAAACCATATCCCGGTGAAAAAGTTTCTAGTCTAATATCATGGAGATGGAAAATAATCTTAAAACGGAAAGCATCCACTTACATGCATGACATGCAAAGAAGGAAGATGCTGCATGCTTCTCACACCGAACACAACAAAGGATGATACAATTTGTAACCTTCGAAATGTGAGTCAGGAAAGCTCAGGGTCGAGATCCTGTCGATGAGGTGCTTGTAGATAGCAGGTTGGGTGGGATGTATCAAAGGAGCCACAACTTGAGGGGCAGGAAGAGCATGCAGTTACACGCATTCAATAATTTCTTTTTGAGTCCGTCGAGCTTGCCGATGTCGAGGGATGAGTTCTCAGGGTTTTTGATGCTGGATAAGGAATTATTGATTAAGGCGGGGAGCGGGAAGCGAGAAGTAGAGCGTATCAAGCGGCCATACGAGGTTTGAACTTGAAATCGACATCGTCGATGAGGGCTGGGGGATTGTCACTGGAATCACCAACATTTTTTCATGCACTATTCAATAAGTTTCTGCTGTCGAACAACAAAGACGAGGAGGCATAGTCGGTGGTGGACATATACGAGTCGACCAGTTGTGGATGTTTGAATTCAAGGTAAAGTGATGGACGAGGGAAAGGATCCATGATTGAATGGAGTACCCGTTTGTCCACCCAGGCGACAAAGCTAAGCATTGCGATCCGCGATAATACCACTACTTGGGGACGGCATATTTGGACTTTTGGAAGGAAAGCTCTCAGAGAGGCAATGCATGCAAGTTTGTGTACAGAGTGTTCCAGTGTTGGCTTCATCCAGCTCAATACTAGATGCAACCGTGCAAAGATGGGTAGAATTATCGTCGCTTGGATGTGTATTTTTTGTACACATGCTGAAGTAGCTTCGATTGCTGCCTGCAACGGCACAAGCAGTGACGATGGAAGGTCGGAGCGGAGGACGTTACGATGGATCACCGCGAGCTAGAACAGCGACATGCTATGATGGGGCGTTTGGATATGAGAGCTTGTCTTACAACGTAGCATCGGCAGGTCATGATTTGAGCCACTTGTCGAGGTACTGAAGCTCGACTGACTCGGGTACAAGATGAGTGATATCATAGAATTCATCACCCAGGTTGATGGTAGTCAGGTACAAGCAATAGGCGGTGCTGTTGAGTCCTCCGTTGTCTCCCTTGGAGTCGCCTCCGCCATCGCTTGGATTGGTTCGGGAATGGGGGCAAATGCGGGGTCATTTACAAGCAGGTCAATGTCATGAGGGCAACGTGGGATGTTGCAAGCGATGCTACAACAAGCGACATAAGCTCAAGGGCTATGGGATATAAGCAAATATTGGTGATGTCGGTACATCGACAATATTTGGAACATTTAAACTCGATATCAACGTTGATAATACTTAGTACAGGGTTTAATTGGAATTGGCTGCCAAGAGCAGGTCCAATTGGGATTGGCTGCCAAGAACAGGTCTTGTTGGAATTGGCTGCCAAGAGCAAGTTCAATTAGAATCGGCTGCCAAGAGCAGCTCCAATTGGATTTGGCTGCCAAGAGCAGGTTCAATTGGAATCAATTGCCAAGAGCAAGTCCAGTTGGAATTGGCTACTAAGTACAGGCTCAATTGGAATCAGCTGCCAAGAGCAGGTCTAGTTGGAATTGGTTGCCAAGAGCAAGTTCAATTAGAATCAGCTGCCAAGAGTAGGTCTAGTTGGAATTGGCCGCCAAGAGCAGGTTCAATTGGAATCAGCTGCCAAGAGTAGGTCCACTTAGAATTGGCTGCCAAGAGCAAGTTCAATTGGAATCGGTTACCAAGAGCTCAATGCATATTTGTCAATTAGAATTACATGGTCGACAATTAGAATTGGTCGCCTTTGCTTGCTATCATAGCTCCTTTCTAAGGCCTAGTACGAAGAAACTTTGGTAAGTTGGCAAGCATGAAGGAATTGGCCAACGTAATGATAGAGACAGTGGCTAACGTTGATGGCAATGAACATGACGTCATGAGATGAGGAATGAATGCAACGTATGGCTATTGGCACTGCAATATCTAATTAGGTGTGAATTATGGAGCAGGGAGCAGGGTGGTGGGAGATTAAAAAATGTCTATTGGAGCATGAGTCCTTCGTATTTGCTCCACATTTTCTTAGTCCGAGTCCTGACGCCTCCTTATCATACATTTTATAATATGCATTTCAATGTTGGAAGCACAGGTGCTAGTCGTGCCCAACGCTTCAGCAATGCGATTAAGTTTCAACAATAACAACAACATTAAGATCGAAGACGTAGATTACTACGAAGTCTGCAAGCCATCCACTCATAACCATATCAACTGCACAAAGCTTCTAGACCTGCTTCAAATGGTGATGTCTAAAACTGATGATCTCACAATAAATAAATACCTTGGTTTAGGATACACAATTTATAGTCTTAGTCTTCGAAATAAAAGCTTCCAGTGGCAATTTATAGGTCCAAAGTATATCCTACAAATAAGAGATGATCTGGATTTTTATTCCTAAACCTAAGTACCCTACAATTACTCGGAGAAGAAGATGGAATACGTAGAAATATATAAGGTCATATGGCTAAAATCAGGTTTAATGAAGGAGCTCGAAAGTGTAGTATCAAAAGCAAAAGACACAAGTGAAGTTTGAGAGAAGTGGTCGACCATACGTGTGACACTCAGTTGAGAGTAGTCCTCCTTTTTCGCAGTTCATCTTGCTCGTCGTTGTTACAATGGGAGTTCAAGTCATGACAAGAGATGGCTGCTACAAAGCATTTGTCTTGGATCATCGAAACTGGCCACAAGGGTAGTCGTAGACTAAGTAAAGCCAGCCATTTTGACAGTTGTGAACAGTATGGGAATGAGGTGAATACAGTTGTGAAACACAACTCCCTCACCATATCACCCTTGTGTAGCAATAACCCACTTACTGGATGCTATTTGCACTTCCAATATCAAGACTGAAAACGCTTAGAGATGCACTTGAGTTCCAGATGCAGAAGAACAATACCAGTTCAACAATGCCACCACTACACCTCCATTTAAAAAAGTATGATTTCCATGCAAAGAATCCAAGTGTGTTCATTGAGAGAGAGTTTCCACCTTAGATGCCATGAGTCATAATCAAGAGGCGACCTCTTCGTCTTCTTTCACCCAAACCAACACCCTAATCTACTACCATTTTCGTAAGGACCCGAACCATTATAAGTAGATAATTGACAATTATCTCAACTCAAACATCAGCCGAAGCACAAAACTGTGAGCCGAACACACAAGCAGGTAACCATGCTGTGAAAATTATGAATTCATAGATGCAGGTTCATAGAATTGAATATTACCTGCGAGGTCCTACTCGCGACCAGGTTTACACTCAAAATCGGGCATATGCGTCCACATAGGAGAAAGACACATCAAGGGCGTCATCCATCCCATACTACTACCGTCCCCTGGATGCCACTATCATTATACTTCTCCCTTCTACGAGCTCGTTCAAAACCTGGTCGCCTAGTCTTCCGATCAAAGGCTACCTCAGGCTTCACCAAAGAGCAAGATAGTAAGGTGCATGTCTCAACAAATACATCGTTCAGGTTTGCTTACAAAGCATGGGGAGAATGAGTGGTCGGAGGGCAGTTCGAGTTTGGGAGAGATGGAAGTGTGGCCAATGAGATGCAACTGAGGGAAGGAGGTGGAGAAAGACATCGAGTGAGAGAAGCAAAGGCTTGCAAGGGAGTCAATGGTAGTTTTGTAGAGGCAGCAGGTTTAGGATTTCTTGGAGGGAGGAAAAAAGTCACTATTTATGAGCGGCAGAGCGGAGAGACTGGCATCACTGCATGGGGGAGTTGGTCGTCGCCATTATTGTATGAATCGATGGGTGACTACATGCCTATGTCACAGGATGTGCAAGCGTGTACCTCGTTCTTATCTACGACGATGCACGATGCAGAGGCACCTCGAGATGACGCGTTGGATGGGGTGTACCAGAGGAGCTCCAGTTTTTGGGGGTAGGGTTTAGGATTGCATGCATTCAACAATTTCTTTTGGAGCCCACCGAGGTCATTGATATCCAAGGGTGAGTTTTCAAGATTTTTGATGGCAAACGAGGAATCGGGGATCGAGGCGGGGAGTGGTGAAGGAGGCTTTTATAAAGAGGCAGGAAGAGAGCAAGTCGAATAGACATGCGAGGATTGAACTTGGGATCGGCGTCACTATTGGGGGTCGAGAGACCTGATCGCTAGGATTACAGAAATTTTTTGATGTGTCGTTCAATAATTTTTTGTCATCGAACAACGAGGACGAGGAGGAGTGGCTAGTGATAGACATGTACGAGTGTAATTAGTTTCGGATGTTAGAATTCTAGGTGAGACAATGTACGAGAGGGAGGAGCCATGATTAGACGGAGGACCCATTTGCCTACTCGAGCGAGAAAGCTAGGCGTTGTAATCTGTGGCGATACGACAGCATGTAGGAACTTTCAAAAAAGGGAGCTCTCGAAGAGGCGATGCATGCGAGTTTGGATGTATTTAAGTATTTGAATATTGGTTACATTTGGCTCGATACTTGGATGTAGCTGTGCAAGGATGGGCAAAATTACCATCATCAAGTGTGGTTTTTTGTGCATATGTCGAAGCAGCTGCAGTGGATGCCTGCGGCGATACAGGAAGCGATGACAAGAGATCGAAGCATAGGGCGTCATGAAGGGTTGTTGCGAGCCGGTGCATCGAGGAGCTACGATCAGGCGTTGAGGTACGAGGACTTGTCTTACAACGGACCATCAGGACGTGACGATCTGAGCCAATCGTTGGAACACTTGAGCTCGGTCCATTGGAGTGCAGGATGTGCGACATTTTAGAATTCATTACCTAGGTCGATGCTAGTCGGGCTCACACAGTACCCATTGTCGCTGAGCCCTCTACTGTCTTGGTCGAGGTCACTTGAAGAATGGGCATGATTGTGGGGTGATTAATGAGCGTGTCGATGTCTGATTTTATAGAATCTGTAATCGACTACAGGCAACGTTGCAGTAAGCGACATAGTCTCGAAGGTTGCACTCACGGATGCATCGGGAGTAGATACCAACGTCGCCTACAAGAGTATTACAGAAGTCAAAGATGGAGGTGATATTGACTCTGTCAACGATGATCCTGATGGAAGGAGAGCCGGTGGTGCAGCAGGTGGAGAGCGGAGAAAGATACATGGGTGAGCAGCCTGAAGGACTCTCTGGACCTGGACTAGGTGAACCACCAATCTATGGGGGATTGCTTTGAGTAAGCAGAGTTCTGTATGCATTTAGACTCCATACACAGTTTTCACATGAAAAAAAAATATGCAAGTCAGAACATTAATTAGGGTCTGAAGACCCTAATTAGGATTTTTAAACCCTAAATTATAAAAAACAAAATACATCTTTTTGAAAAACAAAAACGTTTATAGAGGTCTTTGGGTCACTCTAAGCTTTGGCAAAATTTTACAACAGAAAAAGCTGTGATTCATTGAGAGATATTAAGAATCAAAAACCTCTAGGACACCCATATAACCCTAAATCCTAAATCCTAAACCTTAAACTCTTGATCAACAAGCATTTCAATATCCATTGGATCCTTCATCAATTATGATGGTGATTGCACTTGATCCTCTTTATCATAGTTAGAATCCTCCAGATCAATTATGGAAATTTTCTTTCACTATGTAAAGGATGTCTCGTGTATATGAGTACTGATATCATAAATTCTTACATTATCATGTTGTAACTCGACTACATGGTGAAAAAATAAATAAATAAAGATTTTATTAATATTTAGTTACCTTGGATGTTAGAAGCAGCGGCCAATTCCAGTGCCAATATTCAGGGGCCAGTTTTAGATATCCCATCGCAATCTGTCGAGGCATACTTACTAGTAACGAAATGCTCCGTTCAATTCCAATAATGAAAGTCAACAGAATGGAAAGGACTAATTCAATGATTGGGCTAGCTTGATACAAAGGACCAATTTGACCCAATTACAGAGACATCCAGGTCTTGTTATGGGCCTCTTACATAATATGAGATCTGACTTGGTTGGAAATCGAATGCAATCTTGATTATGGAGATTTTGATTCTATCTCAGGTTGTTCCGTTCTTTATGCCGTTTCAGGGAATATTGTTTCTGTAAAAAGAATCTCTTAAAGGCAAAAATTGAAGAGAAAGCTCCGACATCGGAGCTAATTCCAGATCCAAAACAGAAGAATGGGAGGGGAGGCATTCAGAGATTGAGATTTTTTGAGGAGAAAATCAAAGAGAGAAGGTTTGAAAGGTTAAGCAAGGGATAAGACTGGGATTTTTTGTAGGGCTTGAAAAGACTTCTGGTGATCAATGTCAAAAGTCAATGGTTGTATTCGAGAATTGGATTTTTACAATGAAGTATGAGTGATTATTCTTGACTATTTTATGAAATCAAAGTAACATCTATGATTGAAATTCTAAAAGGTGTCTAGAGAATTGAGTTTACCAAGTGAATGCAAAAATTTGAGTTAATCTAACAAGACAGATAGTAGATACAAGATTATTAGTACAAAGTAGTATCATAAGTTAGCAGATTGGGTTGTTTGAGATTTTTCGTAATATCTGGAGACCTATCGACTGGGACAAGAGGGATTTTGGCAAGTGATCGAAGGACATTGGTATGGATTTATAATATATTCTTATGATCTATTACATTTGAATAGTCGAACACCGATAGACTATTTGGATATTAGCAAATCACCATACTACCTCTTACATCCAGACGCTCGATGCATTCTTGAGCAAGAAAGTATGTAATATGACATAAGTGGTGAACTCGACGTGAAAGCTTGAGGTAAGAGGTATTAGAATTTGTTTACTTTTATTTTATTTTATAGAAAACGAGATTAAAAATCTTGAAAGAGCTTCTGGTGGATTTTCTTTTAAAGGACAAGGTGTGTACATGGATCCATCCATTGCTAGTATGTTTCAAGCCTTATC
Source organism: Physcomitrium patens (assembly GCF_059467195.1). Lineage (NCBI taxonomy): Eukaryota > Viridiplantae > Streptophyta > Bryopsida > Funariales > Funariaceae > Physcomitrium > Physcomitrium patens. Next base: position 285,380 of record NC_143428.1, read on the forward strand.
ATTATTTATGCAGCAACAGCAAAGCAATGATCACAAAGAATCTTTGGCAACCAAGGCATTGCAAGCAGTGGTCAATAAAATTGATCAATTTAATGGAAGGGATATTTTAAGGTACTTAAGATGTGATGTTTGAGAAATGGAATTAAATCGAGTTTCTGAGAAGAAAATGGTTGAATTGCTTGAACTTGCTATGATACCGGAGATAAGACGATATGTTACATCAATTATGGATCGTTATAGAAATTCATGGGAGATTTCTTTTGCGTGCATTGAAAGACGAATATTTCTTGGAGGATGTTGATCTTGTTACTAAGAAATTATTTTTGGAATGGATTGAGCAGCCTAATAAGAATTTACAAGCAACAAAGCTACTAAGAGAATTTGAGAGGTAATACTCTCAATTATCAAGGGTAGAAAAATTGACATTAGAGCCGAACAAAGTTGAACTATTTCTTCAAGCTGTTGATGGAGAATTACAAGGGAAATTGGAGTTGCTTCTTGAAGACAAAGAAGAAGATGAAGAATTGACAAAAAAAATGAAAGAACGTTGAAGATGCAGTGAGTTTGCTTACAAAAAGAGAAAAAACGAAAGATAGGAGCAATATTCCAAAAATAATACAAGTACCAAAAATTCCAGTACGTACAATACCACCAACAATGCCTATTATTCAACCATCGATATCCTCATCAAAGAAAGCAAATATGGGGATAGAAGAAATTATACGTGGAATGCGAGATCTTCAAATCAAATTGGTAAGACTTGAAGAGAATACTTCTGTTAATAATTTGAAGAATGTTTCAAAACAAGGATATGTACAAAGATGCATTTGGTGTGATGATGCTTCATACACTAGGAAGGATTGCAACAAATTTAATAATATGATAGGGAAAGGAATTATTTGCTAGAAAGATGGCAAGATAGCATTAAAAGATACGGAGGACCTTCTTCAAACCAATTTTGATAAAGGAGGTATGAGAGTATTGGTTCAAGACTACTTAAAAGAGCATGAAACAGCAACACGAGAAAGTGTAAGTTATGGTGCTAGAGTAGATGATGAAATTGGTGGAAGTATGAAAACTAGTGAGTTTTGGACTTCTGCCATTTCTACAATACAAGAAGAAAAGTTGCCTTGAAAAGCGTTATTGAGGACTGCGACTAGAATACGAGGTACAACAGGTTGAGTAGATCCTGTTGAGTCTCTTTTGGTACACGCATATATTGCTAAGAGCCAATATGAAGCCTTGATGGAAGAAAAGAGACAAGAAAATTTTGATGATACAAGAGAAGGAAATTCTTCTAAAAGGCAAACTTGAGGAGACAAGGCTCATGAGGTAATTTCATAAGAATTGTCTATAAATGATACTTCAATATCATTGGAAGAAAGAACAAAGGAGACAAAAAATAAAGATAGATCAATTGCCTATAAGCTACTCTCTGATATTGAAGCAACAATAGATTTAAAAGGAGTGTTGGAAGAATGTATATGAAATACTAAGGTGGAATTCACATTGAAAGAAATTTTGGAAATTACGAAGAAGGAGTTTCATGATATTATCATTGATAGCATTAAGCAAAAGTAGTAATTGATGGATGAAGCTGGAATGAATCATGCTATTGATGTGAGATTATATAAGGAAGAAGAAGAAGTTGATAAGGGCTATATGAAGTCAACAAATGAAAAGAATGGATATAATCAACATGTACGATTTGAAGATTATAGTGATAAGGAAATAGAAGCTCCAAGCCATTATACTCAAAAGTATTGGACAAGAATAAATACTGAAGTATTGGAGAAAGTAGGAGATATAGAAGAACCTATTGTTGCTTTAGTTGACCATGGTTTTGAAATCAACCTTATGTCTAAGGATCTTTATAAGAAGCAAAAATGGCCAATTGATATGGAATATGGATGGGTAATATATGCAGCTAATAATACACGGGATGAATTATATGGAGCTTATCCAGATGTCAAAATTTGGATTGGAGATATTACGACAGAGCAATATTTCTTTGTTTAAGATACAACGTCTTATCCATTGATTTTAGGACAACCTTATATTACTGCAACACAAATGAAAACAAAAGTACTTGATGATATTTTTGCTTATGCAAGGATATGTAGTGAAGATGGAAAGAAAATAATACAATTTCTAACAGTACCTCCTAATCATGGACGAAATCGAGATAGATTGAGAAAAACATTATTGCCAAGGATTGTTGAAGAATTTAAGGATTTTAAAAAAGTACCACTATAAAGCGAGATTATGGAGGTACAAAAGAAGAAGTACTCTCACCAGATGTAAGTACCTTTGATGCGAGTTTTGTTGATATATTTGAGAATAGAAATATTATGTAAAAAAGAGTTGATGATTTTAAAAGAAAAGAAAGAAAAAGGTTATATAATATTGAAAGAGAATTACATAAGTTTGGAATAGTAAAAGATGATGAGAGGATTTTGGGTGTTTATGAAGAAAATGGATTGGAGGATTCTTTGGAATTAATTGCATCTATTGGATTAGAAAATAATGATAAGATTGTTGGAATTCATTCAAGGGAGATTTATAATATAATTGAATCTTTTCAAGCATCAGAAGTCACTGTAGAGACAAAATATAAAATAGTAGATAAAAAGATAAAGCCTGTTGCCGAACCCTTAGCAAAAGATTTTAAGGAATAAATGAGAAAAGAATGAAAAGAAGTGAGTTTAAGAGATCTAGCAAATATTCGACATCAGTTTACTAAAGAGACTTTTGAAGAATTGAAGATTGGTTTTGATGGTTCTTTATTGCTAGAGGAAATTACTTGCTTCAAAGAGATGTTGGCAAAACAACGTAAAACATTTGCCTTTGAATCTTATAAAATTGGGTGTGTGGATCCAAGTATTATAGCACCTATGATTATCTTTACAATGCCTCATGTGCTTTGGAACTTAAGATCAATTCTAGTGCCGAGGGCACATTTACATAAATTATTGAAATTATTGAAAGAAAAGATGAGAGTGAAAATATTAGAGCCTTCTTTTGCACCATATTCTAGTCGATGGTTTATAATACCTAAGAAAAATGGGTCACTGCAATTTATTCAAGATATGCAGCCAGTGAATGCAATAACTATCAGGAATGTAAGAATTGGACCTATAGTGGATGAATTTACAGAGACGTTTGTAGAGAGGGCAATCTATTCAATGGGTGATTTGTATTTGGGCTATGATCAATTTCAACTTGCATAAGGAAGTAGAGATATGACAATGATGAGGACACCACTTGGATTGTTTAGAATGTGTACTCTTCCTCAAGATGCAACCAACTCAGTTACGCATATGATGAATGGGATGAATAAGGTATTGAGAGATTTTGTTTCGGAGAAGACTATGACTTTTTTGGATAATGTTCCTATAAAGAGATGCAAAGAAGAAGACAAGGATGTAACTTTAGATAAGAAGGAATGTTGTAAATATGTTGTTGATCATATACAAGATTGTGAAAAGATTTTAACTCAGCTTGGAGAAGTTCATCTTACACTATCGAGTATGAAATTTGTATTTGGAATACAAGAGGTTATAATTGTTGGACATTTATGAGGATCTTACGGAAGAAAACCAGATCTAATTAAAGTTGATGCAATTAGAAAGATGAGAGAGGATTGTGACTCTTTAATAGAAATACGCAGGTTTTTAAAGGATTGTGTATTTTATCGTATATGGATTCCACATTATGCTCACATAGTAGATCCATTGTATGAACTCTTATCCAAATAGTATCGATTTAAATGGAAAGAAAAGCATATTCAAGTAATGCAAAGATTGAAGAAATTATTGATATCACCTCCAGTAGTGAGAAAGGTTGATTATAAGTACAATAGATCAGTGATTCTTACTGTGGACACTAGTCCAATTGTCGTTGGATGGACTGTGGATCAAGATGATTCATGTAGGAATAGATTTGCAATTCGATTTGGGGCTAAAGTTTTAAGTATTTGTCAACGTACATATTCACAAGTCAAAAGAGAACTTTGGGAGGTTCTTTCGACTATAAAAGCTGAAAAGGATTATTTGATTGGGACGGTAGTAGTAATTGAAATAGATTGCTTGCCATTGCTTGGAATGATTACTAACTGTTCGATGCCAGATATTGCAATGTTGAGATGGATTGCTTATATTAAGTCACTAAATTTAGAATTAAAGCATATTATTGATAAGGACAATTTAGTAGCAGACATGCTATCTCGAGCAAGATACAAAAATGAAGACGAAATAGTTGAAGACATTGATGACATCGGATTGAAATTCTATTCGGTATCAAATCTTAATAGGGCGGATAAGCTATTTTTTGAAGAATCTTATGAAAAAGAACTACTGGATATTGATCATTACTTGAGTACCTTGACTAAGTAAGAAAATTGGTCTATGGAAAAATTCAAACAAGTAAAAAAAAAAGTATATGGATTTTTGCTTCAAGAAGGATTCTTATGGAAGAGACCAAAAAAAGAAATTGGGATGCCACAACGAGTGATAGGCAAAAGGAAAGAAAAACTAAAATTATTAAAGGAGTTTCATGATAGTTTATGGGCAGGGCATAGAGAAATCTGGGCTACTTTTGCCAAACTCAAAGAACGATATTGGTGGAAAAATAAGTATCAAGATGTGCTCTTATTTGTAGAGTCATGTGAAATTTGTCAAGCATACTTTAATATCCGACATCGAGATGATCTTCATCCATTTATCCTCAGACTATTTATTTTAAATGGATTGTTGATTTGATTATTATACTAATCGGGTTATGGCACATGAGATATTTGGTCTTAGCTCATGAAGACTTATCAAGTCAAGTAGAAGGAAGAGCATTGAGAACAAAATCTACAGAGGAAATTTGTAGGTTTTTGCTTGAAGATGTTATTTGTTGCTACAGATTTGTGGGAAAAATCACTACAAATTGTAGAGAATTAAATGTACAAGAAGCTCGTGAATTCTACAAAGGATGTTGGATTAAACTATCGCTAACTACTGCTTATAATTTGGAAGGAAATGCAAAGACCAAACGGGGTCATCCACCGATTTTGAAAGCATTAGTTAAAGCTTGCAATAGAAGAGTGAGAGAATGGCCTCGACTTCTACCTTATGCATTATGGGCTGATCGAATAACTCATAGCTTAGTAATGGAATATATGCCTATTGAGCTTATGACAGGTCAAAAACCAATTATGCCAATTGAAGAAAAGGTACTTACTTGGAGTGTGCTACCATGGAAAGATGGATTAACAAGAGAAGAACTTCTGGATATTAAGATTTGGCAATTATAACAAAGATCGAAAGATGTGCAGATAGCATTAGAAAGATTAAAAAGAGTAAGGTTACAGAACAAGGCACGATTTGATAAGCAAAATCGATTGAGATCTAAAGCAATCGAAGAAGGTGATTCGGTACTTGTTTATGACAATAGTCTGGATAACCAACATAATACTTTGCGAAAGTTTTAAAAATGTTGGTTTGGACCGTATGTGATAACAACTGTTCATGATAATGCAACTTACTCATTATAGGAGTTAGATGACACAAGGTTGAAAATACTAATTGTAGGGAAGTGAGTAAAAGTATTTAAACAAAAATACATGGAGATAAACACAAAAGATCTTAATAAAGACATAGATATTCTTCAGCAAGAAGATGAAAGTGACTCAGATAGCAAACGTGATGAAGACAAATTAGACAAAGACTTGGAGAACATATTATAAATCAAATGGCAACTAGGTTATTGGTGCATATCGGAGGATGCACAGGTTCAGAGGGGGTGGATGTCGTGTTGTAATATTGCTATATAGTAAAAATATAAATAAACAAAGATTTTACTAATATTTAGTTACCTTGGATGTTAGAAGTAGCAACCAATTTCAGTGCCAATATTCAGGGGCGAGTTTCAGACACTCCGTCGCAGTCAGTCAAGGCATACTTACTAGTAACAAAATGCTCCATTTGATTCCAATAATAAAAGTCAATAGAATGGAAAGGATTAATTCAATGATTGGATAAGTCTGATGCAAAGGACCAATTTAATCTAATTACGGAGACATCCATATCTTGTTACATGCCTCTTATCCAATATGAGATCTGACTTGGTCGGGCAATCCAATGTGGTCCCGATTATGAGGGTTTTGATTCCATCTCAGGTTGTTTCGTTCTTTGTGTCATTTCAAGGAACATTGTTTTTGTAAAAAGAACCTCTTAAAGGCAAGAATTGAAGAGAAAGCTCTAGCGGCGGAGCCAATTCTAGATCCAAAACGAAAGAATGGAAGAATTTTAGGAGAAATTCAGAGATTAGGATTTTTAGGGAGAAAATTAGAGAGAGGGATTAGAAAAGGTTATACAAGGGATAAGATTGGGATTTTTTTGTAGGATTTGAAAAGACTTCTGGCGATCGATGTTGAAAGTCAATGCTTGTACTCAGAAATTGGACTTTTGTAATGAAGTGTGAGTGATTACTCTTGACTATTTTGTGAAATCAAAGTAAAATCTATGATTGAAATTCTAAAGGATATCTAGAGGATTGAATTTTCTAAGTGAATGTAAAAATTTGGGTTAATCTAATAAGACAGATAGTGGATACAAGATCGTTAGTACAAAGTGGTATCAGAAGTTAGCAGATTGGATTGTTTGAGATTTTTTGTAACATCTAGAGACCTATCAGTTGGGACAAGAGGGATTTTGGCGAGCAATCGAAAGACATTGGTGTGGATTTATAATATATTCTTGCGATCTATTATATTTGAATAGTCAAAAATCGATAGACTGCTTGAATATTAGCGAATCACTATACTATCTCCTACAACCAGACGTCCAATGAGTTCTCGAGCAAGAAAGCACATAATATGATAGCGTGCAGGAAAATAAGGACGCCCAGCCACAATAGGGACCGTGCGGCTAGACATCTCAACATCCCAAATAAATCGAGGTCCCTTTCTCTTAGCTCAACCCTCTCCTTCCTTTACGGTACCTTTGTTCCTTGGTATTCAAAGACTGCAAGTCGATGCTCTACTAAACTCAGGAGCATCTATTTGTTTTTTAGATGAAGAGTTTGCTAAGCATCACAAGTTTTCTCTTATAAAGAAACGAAAGCCTGTCCATGTAGAAGTCATGGACAAGCAACCTTTGTCTTCTAGCGATGTTATTCATGAAACTAAACCATTGAAGGTATGTCTTGAAAATCATGAAAGTAGCATTGTATTTTATCTTATCAAGATCCCTTTATGTCCAGTCATTTTGGGACTATCTTGGCTCGATAAATATAATCCATTGATAGTATGGAGGTTGCGGAAAGTGACATTTCTAACAAACCCCTTGAAGGTGGAATCTGCCAAGACAATGTCTACAAATAAATCCTTGTTCATAGGTGCGAGGGCCTTTATGAAAGAAGCCAAGCATAGTACGCCTCTTGTCATCTTTGCAACGACAGCTCAAAAAAATGCAACTCTGATTTTGGTTATTTCGGAGCAGTATGAAGAATTCAAGTATGTCTTTGAAAAGAAAAATGCTGACATGCTATCAGAGCATCAACTGTATGATTGTGCCATAGATCTTTAAGAGGGAGCGCAACCACCATTTGGCCCAATCTACAATTTATCACAAGATGAGCTCTCAGCATTAAAGGATTATATCGAAGAAAATCTTACAAAGAACTTCATTCGATATTCTAAATCTCCACCAAGTGCACCATCTTCTTTGTGAAAAAAAAGATGGCTAATTATGAATGCGCCTGGATTATCAAGGTTTGAATAAGATCATTGTGAAGAATCGATATCCATTACCATTGATATCTAGACTTTTGGAACGACTTGGTGAAGCCAAAATATACACCAAGATAGATCTTGGTAGAGCTTATAATCTTGTATGAGTAAAGACGGGAGATGAATAGAAGACAATGTTTTCGACGAGGTATGGATATTTTGAATATAATGTCATGCCTTTCAGATTGACCAATGCACCAACTATATTTCAACATTTGATGAATGATTTTTTCTGAGAGTACTTAGATAAATTTGTTGTTTTTAATCTCGATGATATTTTGATCTATTCTAAGAATGTTGAAGAATATGAGGGTTATGTGAAATTGGTATTACAAAAACTTCGGGATCCGGGATTATATGCCAAATTAGAGAAATGTGTATTCCATCAACTCAAAGTGGAATTTCTTGGATATATTATTTTGGACGAAGGATTATTGATGGATTAGAAGAAAGTTCAAGCAGTAACGGATTGGGCAATACCAAAGAAGGTACGGTATGTGTAATGTTTTCTTGGATTTGTCAACTTATATCGTATTTTTATCAAGAACTACTCACAATTTACAGCCCTATTAATGCAATTGACATCAAAGGACAAGCTTGAGTGGAGTATCCAAGCACAATAGATCTTTCAGGATTTAAAGTTGGCGTTTACGACAGCTCCCATCTTAGTATATCCGGACTTTACAAAAGCCTTCTATTTCGAAATAGATGCTTCTAACTTTGCACTAGGAGTTGTATTATCACAGATGGAAAATGATGATAAGCTTCACTCGGTTCTGTTCTACTCAAGGAAGTTTTTGGCAACAGAAATCAACTATGAAATTCACAACAAGGAGCTACTTGCAATAATTGATTCTTTTCAAGAATGGCATCATTTATTAGAAGGTGCTGCACAGCCAGTGATTGTATATATAGATTACAAGAATTAAGAGTATTTCACAACAGTTCGAGTTTTAAATCGTTACCAAGCTCGGTAGAACATGTCACTATCCCGATTTGACTTCATCATTACATATCGACCAAGAAGATAGCAAGGACTATCAGATGCGTTATCGAGGAGATCATATCTAACTCCCAAGGCTAGAGATGTAGCATTTGATAAGCAATGTACGACCTTGCTATAACTAGAACGGTTTCGTCTATATACGACCTCCATGATTATCCCAATCGATGCTGATTTTTTAGAAGAAGTTTTTGGAGCATTAGTTGTGGATTCATTAGTCCAGAATGCAAAATAGTACCTTGACATAGACAAGTTCAAGATTGAAGATAGTTTATTATATTTTGAAGGTCAACTATATATTCCGGAAGGACCATCTCGACTTCATATTTTTTGATCTCGACATGACTTTCCAAATGCAGGTCACTTCGGATTCAACAAAACAATGGAGCTCATTTCTTGAGATTTTTGGTGGCCTCACATGTGGAAGAAAGTGAAGAACTTTGTGCTATCATGTGACATCTGTTCAAGATCAAAGAATCCTCGACATCGACCTTATGAGCTCTGTAGAATAGATATTAATTTGTTTTTGAAAGATATTGGTAAAATATATTAATAGTCCATATAATAGAAAATTCAAGAGGATAGATGAATGATTTAGTTATTAAAAGTGATTAATTACAGAATTATGGTTGGAATCTAGAGAATCAGGAGAAAGTATATAGGAGTTGTAGAAATTAATTAAGGGCCAAACTGTGATAGTCATGAGCTAAGGGCCAGACTGTGATAGTCATGAGCCGAGGGCTACTGCTATGATAGTGTGAGCCGGGATAAGCTTGGTGCTACTTCTTTTCTTTTGTTTGTTATTTTCTTTGAATAAGAGGATTGAGAGTTTCTGAATATTGTGAAGTGAATTATAGAATGGAAATATGATTGATATTATTTGAGAAGAAGAAAGATTGAATGCTGAAATCTGATTATAGTTTAGAAGAGAGAATGAGTTTGTGTTTGTGTAAAACACCGTAATATGAATGGCAGTTCTGTGTGAAGAATTCCAGTGATTGGAATAAGAGTAATTGTGTGTTGAAAGCTATGAAGGCATAGTATTACAGTTGAAAATTATGAAGGTGAATATATTGGTGGAAATAGCAATTATTGGTATGACTGAATTGTTATAAGGAAGAGATCAATAAGGTGAAGGAGGAGATTATAGTATCCTTGTATGTTGAGATATTGGAAATAGAGATGATACATTTAGGAGATAATTAATTGTGTGACCCTAACATGAACGCTTAAGCAACTAATCATTCGCACTGTTTGAATCTCCATATATGGATTTATTCTGGGAGGTTTCTTTTGAAATAAGTAAAATGAGCAATCACAAGGTCCTACAACCTCTACCAATTCCAAAGCGATCGTGGTCTTCAATATCTATGGACTTCATCATAGATTCTCCACCTTCTATAATATTTGATGCTATCTACGTGGTGGTGGATCGATTTACAAAGATGGTACATTTTGTTCCATGGAGATAGACCACTTGTGGTGAAGAAACAGCAAGACTGTTTTTTGACAACATATATCGATATCATGGTTTATCAGATGACATTATTTCGAATCGAGGGCCTCAATTTATATGTTTTGGAGGTTACTTTTTGACATACCGAAGGTAGATATCAAACTCTCTTCTACCTTCCATCCTCAGATTGATAGTCAAACAGAGCAAGTCAACCAAGTCTTGGAGCAATATCTACAATGTATGATCAACTATCAAGAAGACGATTGGACTACATAACTACCATTAGCAGAATTTGCGTACAACAATTCGGCCATGTCTCAACCCAACAAACACCTTTCTTTGTAAATTATGGATATCATCTAAAACTCGATTTGTTGGATAGATCCAAAGATGAAAATCTAATAGCTGAAGATCTTGTTAAGCATCTAGTGAAGATTTAGACCACCTTGAAGCTTTAGTTACAAGTAGTTCAAGACTCCTACAAAGCTTCTGTAGATAAATTTTAGAAAGTTTTTCCTGCTTTCCAAATTGGAGATAAGGTTCGGCTTTTGCGACAAAACATCAAGACCACTCGGCATTGTGAGAAGCTAGATTATAGGAGATTGGGACCATTTAACATTCAAGAGCAAATCAATCCAGTGGCCTATCTGTTGAAACTATCCACATCCATGAAGGTACATCTAGTCTTTCATGTTTCTCTTTTAGAAGCTTATAGTGAATCAACTTTACTAGGACGGATACAACCACTACCACCATGTGTTGAAATCAAGGATCATGTGGAATATGAGATGGAATAAGTCCTTGATTTATGACGGAGATAGAGGAGGTTGGAATATTTAATTCACTGATATAGCTATGACGTAAATGAGCAGACTTGAGAACCAACACAAAATATAACAAATGTGCTGCAAAAGGTACAAGATTTCCATCGACGATATCCTGATAAATGAAAAATTGGCGACTAATGAAGCGTGAAGATGAAGCCTTCTTTGGAAAAATATATATAAATGGAATTCAGGTCTTATCGAAATATAACTTATTACATTTTACTTTCTTATAGTATTAAGATATCTAATTTTAGGATGTATTTAGATATGACTAGTAAGAATATAGATACTGTACTAGTGGTGCCATCTCAACTGAGTAGTTCACGACGTCGACCTCGAGATGAAGAATCAGAAGAACCAAGAAGATGTCGAAGAAAACCAAGTAGTAGGTCACTCGTGATTGTCTTTGAAGTTGAGCTAACTCATGCAGGTAGTGGCGAAGGATATTTTCAGGCCATTTCCACAATGAAGACATAGAAGTTCAAGCATGGTCTCAAGTGGAAGGTGTTGGTTATTATAAGGATCCATGAATCATCTGCCTTGTGAGTGACAGCTAGAATATATTGCAAAGACTATGCACCAAATCTTTGATTTTCTACATTTTTTAGCATACATATCATATGGCTTCTCGGAGACCTCAAAGCTAGAGGAAGGGGTGATGTCAAGGACATGCTTGCCAAAATCTTCTAAAACATTCTAGAAGGTTCCTATAACCTTCTAGAACCTTTCAAAACCTTCTAGGATCTTTCAAATAGATAGAAGTTGTTTAAGAGCCTTCCTAGTTGGTAGAAGTTGTTAGAGAAGCTTCTTAGTTGGTAGAAGTTGTTGGAGAAGCTTCCTAGATAGGAGTATATATTGGAGTTGAGGCTGAAAAATTCTTTAGTCTCGACAACATTGTAAGCTAAGTTTTCCCACCTTTAATTGCATTTAGTAGTCAAGTGGATTAACTTTACTCACATGAGAATAAATGATATATCATTAACTTACTTATAGGTTCATTTCATTAAACTTCCTCCAAAGTAGCTCCTCGTACCCCACACAAATTAACTAGGCTCCAAGTAATGGATTTTTACTTCATATCAATTATCAACATGTGATTCTAGTAATTTGCAAAATTTCAAAAGATTAAGTGAGCTCAAAGATATGGCACCTCAAAGTTGACTGAGTAGGCGGAGTGCTATAGAAACATCATGGCCGATTCCTCTTTATTCAATCCATCATAACTTCTTTTTTCTTCACTTAATCCAAACGTGCAAGCAATCATTGGAAAGCTGACAACAATATCTATTCACCATAAAAATTTCAGCTCCAAAAACACCGTGGTCCGCCCGCAATCGTCCATCAAAGTCAATCCTTCAAATCTTGCCGGCAGTTGACCCCCCCCCTCTACTAATCACATCATAACTTCTTTGTCCTTGATCCAAATCCAGCGTGCTTAGTGTCCTTAAAAATCTGACAACAAGATCTAACTACTTCTAAAATCTCACGTTTTATCTCTAAGTATCTAACTCACAACACATGGGTAACTACAGCTCAAAATAAAAGGATAAGATTAGGAAAAATTGGGCATGGCTTCGCCCACACAAAAGGAAAAGAAGAGAGAGGGTTTTTTGGCCGCCCAATCCTCTTATAGAAGTAGTTGAAGCCCTAAGAGTGGCGGCCACATCCCCACCATTGAGATCCCCTCAAACCCTAATAAGATCTACGGCTCATAAGCCTCCAAAGGCCCAAATTCGAATTTAGGGCTGACCCCTCCTAATAACTATCCAAAAGTAAGTTTTTTGAAAAAAAATGACACCATCATTGCATTCAAAATACATTTTTATCTCAAGATTGATCCCTTATTTGCTCAATTTCATGCACAAACACATTACTTATGCCATTTTTAAGGCTAATGGCAATTTTGTTAGTTAACTTAGTATCGTGCCTAATCCTATTACTTTAAGAATCTGTTATCGTGTTGTAACACGTTATCGTGATGTAACACGAGTATACAGTGAAAATAAAAAGAAAGGGGAATTTTATTAATATTCAGTTACCTCGAATATTGGGAGCATCGACCAACTCCAGTACAAATACTGAGTGGTCAGGTTCAGTGACTCCGTTACAGTCAGCCGGGGCATACTGAAATGCCCCGTTCGATTCCAATAACGGGAGTCAGCAGGAAGAGAAGGACCAATTCACACGACGGGTTCAAGGAGCCAATTGGATCCAATTTCGATAATCCAATCCGGGTCCTCTTACCCAATATGAGACCTATATTGGTGGGCCAACCCAATGCAGTCTAGTTACCAAAAATCCAGGTCTTACTACGAGTCTTAGCCAATCTGACGCGAGGACCAATTTGACCCAATTACGGGAACATCCAGGTTACTACGGGCATCTTTACCAATATAGGACCTGAATTGGTCGGGCGACTCAATGTGGTCCCGATTACGGGGTTCGATTCTGTTTCAGGCTGTCCTGTTCTCTGTGCCGTCTCAGGGAACGTTGTTTTCGGTAAATGGATTTCTTAAAGGTAAAAACGGAGGAGAAAGTTTGGCGGCGAGAGCCAATTTCGGATCCAAGCTTGAGGTGGGAGCCAATTCCGGATCTAAGACGGAAGATTGAAGAAATTCAAAGGATAAGGTTAGGGGGGATATAGTTTTGGAGTGGTGTGGGTTTTTTTTTTGGAGGGGAAATCGGAGGGGGGGGAGCAAGTTTTCAAGCTTCTGCAAGGTTACCAGTTCGGTTTTCATTGGAGGTTTTTTTTGAAGATCAAGGGAATTAGAGAGAAGAGCTTCATGCTTCGGGTCGGGGAAGGAAAGACATAGAATTTGGATTTTTCTTCTTCGTAGAGTTTTGGGAAGACTGAGGCAATCGCTGCTGAAGTCAGTGTTGTAATGGTGAATCGGGATTTTTAAATGAAGTGGGTTTGAATACTCTTGACTGTTTTGTGAAATCGAGTTACGTCTGTGATTGAAGGATTAAAAGGGTGTCTATAGGATTGAGTATGCGGAGTGAATGAAATTTATTGGGTTAATCTAACAAGACAGTCAGTGGATACAAGATCGTAAGTACAAAGCAGTATTGAAGGTTAACAGTTTGGGTTGTACGGGGTTCTCTGTAACGTCTAGAGACCTACCGGCTGGGGCAAAAAGGACTTCGACAAGCAGTCGAAGAGCATCCGTAAGATTTACGGTACATTGTTGTAGTCGTTTATATTCCAGCAGTCAAAAACTGATAGACTGCTTGACTATCGGCAAATCTCCATACTACCTTCTACAGCCAGACGCCCGGCGCGTTCTCGAGCAAGAAAGCACGTAATACAACATAAGTGGTGAATCCGACGTGAAAGCTTGAGGTAGAAGGTATTAGATTTTGGTTGATTTTATCTTTATTTTTATGGAAAACGAAAATAAAAATTTTGAAGGATTTTTGGGAGAAGTTTTTGGTGGGGAGTTTTCTAAAGGACAAGGTATGTACATGGATCCATCTATTGCTAGTTTGTTTCAAGCCTTGTCATTGTCAATGCAGCAACAACAAAGCAATGATCGGAAGGAAGCTTTGGCAACCAAAGCATTGCAAGCAGTGGTCAATAAAATTGATCAATTTGATGGGAGGAATATTTCAAGGTATTTAAGATGTTATGTTCGTGAAATGGAATTAAATCGGGTTTCTGAGAAGAAAATGGTTGCACTATTTGGACTTGCCACGATACCGGAGATAAGGGACCACATTACATCGATTACGGATCGTTGTGGGAATTCATGGGAGGATTTTTCACATGCATTGAAAGACGAATATTTCTTGGAAGATGCTGATCGCATTACTAAGAAGCTGTTTCTGGGATGGATTGAACGGCCCAATAAGAATTTGTAAGCAACAGAGCTACTAAGGGAATTTGAGAGGCAGTACTCTCAATTATCGAAGGTAGAAAAATTGACATTGGAGCCGAACAAAGTTGATCTATTTCTTCAAGCTGCTGATGGAGAATTGCAAGAGAAATTAGAACCCCTTCTTGAAGACAAAGAAGAAGATGAAGGATTGACAACGAAGTGGAAGAACGTTGAAGATGCGGTGGGGTTGCTTACAAAAAAAGAAAGGACGAAGGATAGGAGCAACATTCCGAAACCAGTACAAGCACCCAAAGCTCCAGTACGTACTACACCACCGACAATGCCTACAGTTCAACCTTCGACATCCTTGTCAAAGAAAGTAGATATGGGTATGGAAGAAATTATACGAGGAATGCGAGATCTTCAAATCAAATTGGCAAGACTTAAAGAGAATACTTCTATAAACAATTCGAAGAATGTTTCAAAACAAGGATATGTACAAAGATGCATTTGGTGTGATGATGCTTCACACACTAGAAAAGATTGCAATGAATTTAATAATATGATACGGCAGGGAATTATTTGCTGGAAAGATGAGAAGATAGCATTGAAAGATAGGAAGGATCTTCTTCAAACCAATTTTGGCAAGGGACGAATGAAAGCATTGGTTCAAGATTACTTAAAAGGGCATGAAACAGTAGCATGAGAAAGTGCAAGTTATGGTGCTAGAGTAGATGATGAAATTGGTGGAAGTACGGAAACTAGTGAGTTTTGGGCTTCTGCCGTTTCTACAATGCAAGAAGGGAAATTACCTCGAAAAGCGTTATTGAGAACTGCAGCTACAATACGAGGAAGAACAGGTTGGGAGGATCCTGTTGAGTCTCTTTCAGTTCATGCATATATTGCTAAAAGCCAACATAAAGCTTTGATGGAAGAAAAAAGACGAGGAAATTTTGATGATACTAGAGAAGGAAATTCTTTTAAGAAGCAAACTCGAGGAGACAAGGCTCGGGGGGCAGCTTCATAAGAATTGCCTGTAAAGGATACCTCAGCATCATTGGGAGAAAAAATAATGGAGACAAAAGATAAGGGCAAATCAATTGCTTATAAGCTACTTTCTGACATTGAAGCGGCAACAAATTTGAAAGGGGTGTTGGAAGAATGTATATTAAACGCTAAGGTGGAATTCACATTGAAAGAAGTCTTGGGAATTACAAAGAAGGAGTTTCATGATGTTATCATTGACAGCATTAAGCGAAAGAGGCAATTAATGAGCGAAACTGGAATGAGTCATGCTATTGATGCAAGAATATGTAGAGATGAAGAAGAGGTTGATATTGGTTACAAGCAACCAACAAATGAAAAGAATGGGTATAATCAGCGAGTATGTTTCGAAGATTCTAGTGACAAGGAAATGGAAACTTTGAGCCATTATACTTGAAAGCATTGGGCAAGGGCAACTACCGAGGTATTGGTGAAAGTAGGAGATATAGAAGAACCAATAGTTGCCTTGGTGGACCATGGTTCTGAAATAAATCTCATGTCTAAAGATCTTTATAAGAAGCAAAAATGGCCAATTGATATGGAACATGGATGGGCAATACGAGCAGCTAATAACACACGAGGCGAATTATATGGAGCTTGTCCAGATGTCAAAATTCGGATTGAGGATGTTGCTACGGAGCAACATTCCTTCGTTCAAGATACAACGTCTTATCCGTTGATTTTAGGACAACCTTATATCACGGCAACACGGATGGAAACAAAGGTACTTGACGATGGTTCTGCTTATGCAAGGGTACGGAGCGAAGATGGGAGGAAAGCTGTACAATTTCTAACAGTACCTCCTAACCATGAACGGAATCGAGATAGGTTGAGGGAGAAACCATTGCCAAAGATTGTTGAAGGATTTAAGGATTTTGGGGATGTACCACTGTAAAGCGAGATTATGGAGGTACAAAAGAGGAGGTACTCTCGCGAGATGAAGGTGCCTTTGATGCGAGTTTTATTGGTATATTGGAGAATGGAAATATTATGTATAAGAAAGTTGATGATTTTAAAAGAAAAGAAAGAAAAAGATTATATGATATTGAAGGACAATTACGCAAGATAGGTACATTGTAAGATGATGAGAGGATTTTGGGTGTTTATGAAGAAAATGGGCTAGAAGATTCATTGGAATTGATTACATCTATTGGGTTAGGGGATAATGATAAGATTTTTGAGATTCATTCGAGAGAAGTTTATACCATGCTTGAATCTTTTCAAGCACCAGAAGTCACAGTAGAGACGAGATATAAAACGGCAGATAAGAAGGTAAAGCCTGTTGCCGGACCATTACCAGAGGATTCTAAAGAACAAATGGGAGAAGCATCAAAAGAAGCAAGTTTAAGAGATCCAATGAGTATTGGACATCAATTTACTGAAGAGACTTTTGAAGAATTGAAGATTGGTTCTGATGGTTCTTTATTGCCGGAGGAAATTACTTGCTTCAAAAAGATGTTGGCTAAACAAGGTAGATCGTTTGCCTTCGAATCTCATGAAATTGGGTGTGTGGATCCAAATATTATAACATCTATGGTTATCTTCACTGTACCGCATGTACCTTGGAATCTAAGACCGATTCCAGTACCGAGGGCACATTTACCTAAATTGGTGGAACTATTGAAAGAAAAGATAAAGATGAAAATATTAGAACCTTCATTTGCGCCGTATTCTAGTCGATGGTTTACGGTACCTAAGAAGAATGGGTCACTGCGGTTTATTCAAGATATGCAGCCGGTGAATGCTGTAACTGTCAGGAATGCAGGAATTGGACCTATTGTGGATGAATTTGCTGAGGCGTTTGCTGGAAGGGCGATCTATTCAATGGATGATTTGTATTCAGGTTATGATCAATTTCAACTTGCCGAAGGAAGTAGAGATATGACAACGATGAGGACACCGCTTGGATTGGTTAGAATGTGCACTCTTCCTCAAGGCGCGACCAACTCAGTTGCGCATATGATGAATGGGATGAATAAGGTATTGAGAGGTTTTATCCCGGAAAAGACTATGCCTTTTCTAGATGATGTTCCTATAAAGGGGTACAGAGAAGGAGACAAGGATGAAACTTTAGATACGAGGGGGTGTCGCAGATATGTTGTTGATCATATACAAGATTGTGAAAAGATTTTAACTCGGCTTGGAGAAGTTCATCTTACATTATCGGGTATGGAGTCCGTATTTGGAGTGCGAGAGGTTGTAATTGTTGGACATTTATGCGGATCTTACGGAAGAAAACCAGATCCGACTAAAGTTGATGCAATTGGAAGGATGAAAGAGGATTGTGGTTCTTTAACAAAGGTTCGCAGGTTTTTGGGTGCATGTGTATTTTATCGAATCTGGATCCCTCATTTTGCTCACATAGCAGATCCATTATATGAACTGTTACGCAAGGGTTACCGATTTGAATGGAAAGAAAGGCATATTCAGGCAATGCAAAGATTGAAGAAATTATTGATGTCACCTCCAATATTGAGGAAGGTTGATTATAAGTGCAATAGACCAGTGATTCTTACTGTAGACGCTAGTCCAATTGCCGTTGGATGGGCGGTGGGTCAAGATGATTCGAATGGGAGTAGATTTGCAGTTCGATTTGGGGCTAAAGTTTTAAGTATTCGTTAGCGTGCATATTCGCAAGTCAAAAGAGAACTTTGGGGAGTCGTTTCGGCTATGAAAGCTGAAAAGGACTATTTGATTGGGGCAGTAGTAGTAATTGAAACAGATTGCTTGCCATTGCTTGGAATGATTATTAACTGTTCAACGCCAGATATTGCAATGTTGAGATGGATTGCTTATATTAAGTCACTAAATCCAGAATTTAAGCATATCACTGGGAAGGACAATTTAGTAGCAGACATGCTATCTCGAACAAGATACGAGAGGAAAGACGAAATGGTTGAAGACATTGATGACGTCGGATTGAAATTCTATTCAATATCAAATCTCAACAGAGAAGACAAGCTATTTCTTGAAGAATCTTATGAAGGAGAATTATTGGATATTGGTCATTACTTGAATACCTTGACTAAGTAGGGGAATTGATCTATACAAAAATTCAAACAAACAAGGAAAAAAGCATATGGATTTTTACTTTGAGATGGATTCTTATGGAAAAGACCGAAGAAAGGAATTGGGATGCCACAACGAGTGATAGGCAAAAAAGAAGAAAAACTAAAATTATTAAAGGAGTTTCATGATAGTTTATGGGCAGGGCATAGAGGAATCTGGGCTACTTTTGCTAAACTCAAAGAACGATATTGGTGGAAAAATATGTACCGAGATGTGCTCTCATTTGTAGAGTCATGTGAAATCTGTCAATCGTATTCTAATATCCGACATCGAGATGGTCTTCATCTTACGTATCCTCTAGCTATTCATTTTAAATGGGTTGTTGATTTGGTTATTATGCCTGTTGGATTATGGCAGATGAGATATTTGATTTTAGCTCGTGAAGAATTATTAAATCAAGTAGAAGGAAGAGCATTGAGGACAAAATCTACAGAGGGGATTTGTAGGTTTTTGATTGAAGATGTCATTTGCCGTTACGGGTGCGTAGGAAAAATCACTGCAGATCGTGGAGAATTAAATGCACAAGAAGCTCGTAAGTTCTTTGAAAAATGTGGAGTTAAACTATCACTGACTACTGCTTATAATCCGGAAGGGAATGCGAAAAGCGAACGCGGTTACCCGCCGATTGTGAAAGCATTGGTTAAAGCTTGTAATGGGAAGGTTAAAGAGTGGCCACGGCTTTTGTCATTTGCATTATGGGCTGATCAAACAACACATAGTTCGGTGACAGGATATATGCCAGTAGAACTTATGACAGGTCAAAAACCAATTATGTCGATTGAAGAAAAGGTACTTACTTGGAGTATGCTACCATGGGAAGATAGATTGACAAGAGAAGAACTTCTAGCTATTAGGATTCGACAATTGGAGCAAAGAACGGAAGATGTCTAGATAGCATTGGAAAGGTTAAAAAGAGCCAGGTTACAAAACAAGGCGCGATTCGATAAGCAACATCGATTGAGACCAAAAGCAATCGAGAAAGGTGACTAGGTACTTGTTTATGAGAATAGTCGGGATAATCAATATAGTGCTTTGCAAAAAAATTTAAAACGTTGGTTTGGACCATATGTGGTAACAACAGTTCTTGATAATGCCACTTACTCATTACGGGAGTTAGATGGTACAAAATTGAATATACCAATTGTAGGGAAGCGAGTAAAAATATTTAAACGAAGATACGCAGAGATGAATATGGAAGACCTTAATAAAGGTACAGAGATTCCGCAGCAAGAAGATGAAAGTGATATAGATAATGAAGGTGACGAAGACGAACTGGACAAAGACGTAGGAGATATATTCTGAATCAAACAGCAATTGGGTAAATTGGTGCATACCGGAGGATGCACAGGTTCAGAGGGGGTGGATGTCGTGTTGTAACACGAGTATACAGTGAAAATAAAAAGAAAGGGGAATTTTATTAATATTCAGTTACCTCGAATATTGGGAGCATCGACCAACTCCAGTACAAATACTGAGTGGTCAGGTTCAGTGACTCCGTTACAGTCAGCCGGGGCATACTGAAATGTCCCGTTCGATTCCAATAACGGGAGTCAGCAGGAAGAGAAGGACCAATTCACACGACGGGTTCGAGGAGCCAATTGGATCCAATTTCGATAATCCAATCCGGGTCCTCTTACCCAATATGAGACCTGTATTGGTGGGGCAACCCAATGCAGTCTAGTTACCAAAAATCCAGGTCTTACTACGAGTCTTAGCCAATCTGACGCGAGGACCAATTTGACCCAATTACGGGAACATCCAGGTTACTACGGGCATCTTTACCAATATAGGACCTGAATTGGTCGGGCGACTCAATGTGGTCCCGATTACGGGGTTCGATTCTGTTTCAGACTGTCCTGTTCTCTATGCCGTCTCAGGGAACGTTGTTTTCGGTAAATGGATTTCTTAAAGGTAAAAACGGAGGAGAAAGCTTGGTGGCGAGAGCCAATTTCGGATCCAAGCTTGAGGTGGGAGCCAATTCCGGATCTAAGACGGAAGATTGAAGAAATTCAAAGGATAAGGTTAGGGGGGATATAGTTTTGGAGTGGTGTGGGTTTTTTTTTTGGAGGGGAAATCGGGGGGGGGGGGGGGGAGCAAGTTTTCAAGCTTCTGCAAGGTTACCAGTTCGGTTTTCATTGGAGGTTTTTTTTGAAGATCAAGGGAATTAGAGAGAGGAGCTTCATGCTTCGGGTCGGGGAAGGAAAGACATAGAATTTGGATTTTTCTTCTTCGTAGAGTTTTGGGGAAGACTGAGGCAATCGCTGCTGAAGTCAGTGTTGTAATGGTGAATCGGGATTTTTAAATGAAGTGGGTTTGAATACTCTTGACTGTTTTGTGAAATCGAGTTACGTCTGTGATTGAAGGATTAAAAGGGTGTCTATAGGATTGAGTATGCGGAGTGAATGAAATTTATTGGGTTAATCTAACAAGACAGTCAGTGGATACAAGATCGTAAGTACAAAGTAGTATTGAAGGTTAACAGTTTGGGTTGTACGGGGTTGTTTGTAACGTCTAGAGACCTACCAGCTGAGGCAAAAAGGACTTCGACAAGCAGTTGAAGAGCACCCGTATAGATTTATGGTACATTGTTGCAGTCGTTTATATTCCAGCAGTCAAAAACTGATAGACTGCTTGACTATCGGCGAATCTCCATACTACCTTCTACAGCCAGACGCCTGACGCGTTCTCGAGGAGGAAAGCACGTAATACGACAACGTCTATATGATGAAAATAGAAATGAAGAAGATTTATTAATATTTAGTCACCTTGGATGTTAGAAGCGGCGACCAATTCCAGTGTAAGTACTTAGAGGCCAAGTTCAGTCACCCCGTTCTAGTCAGCAGAGGCATACTCACCAATAATGAAATGCTCCATTCGATTCCAGTAACGGGAGTCAGCAGGAAGGGAAAGAACCAATTTAACGTCGAATGGGCTTGGTTCGAAGAGCCAATTGGATCCAATTTCAGAAGACATCTAATCCAGATCCTATTACGGGCCTCTTACCTAGTATGAGACCTGACTTGGTCGAGCAACCTAATGCAGTCCAATTACGGGGCTTCGATTCCGTTTCAGGCTGTTCCGTTCTTTGTGCCATTCCGAGAACGTCCTTTCTGTAAAAAGATCTCTTAAAGGAGAAAGCAAAGGGGTCGGCTATTCCAATTTGGGGAGTCCAAGGCAGAAGAATAGGATCTTCTCAAGGTAAAAGGGGAAGGTAGGTTAAGATTTATTTTTTTTTCGAGAATCAGGGTTTAAGGTCGGAGAGCTAACTTCATGGTTTTGGAAAAAGATGGAGAATTAGGATTTTTTTTTTATATAGGGTTTTGGAGAGATTGAGAGGAAGGTTGCTGAAAATCAGTGTTATATTGGTGAACTAGATTTTTTCGTAAGGAAGGAAAGGCTGGTACTCTTGATTGTTGATGGAATGGGAGATACTTCTGTGGTTGAAATTCAGAGTTGTCTAGAAGGTTGAGTATGCTGAATGTATGCATGGTTGTGTTAATCTGACTGTACGGATAGAGGATATCTACCAACAGTTTAAAGAGGTATTGGGAGTTTGTAAATTGGAGGTTGTTTAGGATTTCTATGATAACTGGGGACCTATCGACAAGGATAAGAGGAATATCGACGAGCGGCCAAGGGACATCGGTGCGGATTGCAGCATAGCCTCACAATCTGTAAGCGGGGTTGAACTAGAACTTCTTGAGCATTCGAAAGGGCTTGCAAAGATACTAGCGATAGATGTTTCATAACAAGTTGGAAGGGCAGATTGAGGATCATAGCTTGCAGAAGTTCACGGTCTAGGATTAAAGTAATTAAGGATAAAGATAAAATAAAAAAGCATAAAATAAATAAAATAAATTAAAAATAACAAAAGAGATTGAAGTTATATAGGGTCTCTAGGCGTTTTATATTGGAATTAAGCTTTTACATTGCAATTCGATATAGATTGTATTTGGGTAGTCAAGAACCCGATAGACTGCTTGAGTACTAGCGAAACACCATACTACCTCCTACAGCCAGATGTCCGGCGCATTCTCAAGCAAGATAGCATGTAATACGACAACGTTCCTTCTAATTCCACCTATTAATTAAGTTCTTACTCTAACTTATATGTGAGATACAATTTTTGGCTCACAAACACATCTCTTGGAGCTCTAGCTCACTTCTCTAGTGTTGTTCTTATACGTTGGCCCATCAATACTCGTAGTGTAATAAAATAATTAATCTTTTTTCTCTCATGAGCGGATAAAAATTGGTATTATTCACAAAACTAATTTTTAGGTTTCCTTCTAACACCTCTCATTTCAATGTGTTGAAAATACATGAGAAGTTGGAGATTTTTGTGGTCCTTGGTGGTGATGCTAATTCTAATTTTTTGGCCTCGAGTTTTTACTTAATAAATCTTAATCCATTTTTTGGACGTTAAATTGCTTCTAAAAGGGGAAATATCCTTGTTGAGGCCTATTTGGCCTATTTAGCTACAATTATTGGCTTTACCTATACTAATTGTTCAATTTTAGTACTAATTAATACTAATTAATGTATTTTATTTAAAAAATGACATTGTGAGCCGTTTTTTGGGCTCACATAGCAATCACCATGCGTGTAAGTACACGGTGGTTCTTCAACGGTGGAGAAGGAGACCACGGAGTTTCATGATTGGCCACTGGATTTGGGGCCACATCTTACCAGTTTTGAGGTACGGAGGGTACTGGCATTCATACATTTGTGTCGTAGTTGCTTTGCCTTCAGCCTCAATGATTTGGAGGGCAACAAAGGCAAACCGATCCACATTTAGTTGGAGAATGACCATCCAATCTTCCGATGACCGTACAAGCTCAGTCCTTCAGAGAAAGTTGGGTCCAGACTTGGTGTCAGGAGTTATTGGCTGCCGGTTTGATTGAGCTTTCCAATGGCAAATACGCTTGTGCTATAGTTATGCCATCGAAGGACATCTTTGGCAACTAGACAGAGAAGCGGATGTGTAGGGATTAACGGCCGGTTAATCATAAGACCAAGTCAGATCGGTATCCCATGCCTACGCCGGAGGAGTTATTTGATACGATGGGACACGCTAGAGTATTTAGTACTTTAGATTTGTGGTCCGGTTATTACTAGTAACCTTTGATGGTGGATGATTAGATGAAGACCGTGTTCTGGGAAGTTGATCAAGACGGAGAGATCAACTTTACCATTAGAAGTTTCTCCCATTTGGTCTTAAGAATGCCCCTGTTGAGTTTCAGAGGGTGATGGATCGGGTGTTGACCGGTCTACTGTTGCTCGGTGCTATATTGATGATATTACCATCTTTAATAGTAGCCTTTAACAGCACGTGAAGCATCTTCAGGCGGTGTTTGAGAAGTTACGTCAGTGGGGATTGCGCTTGCACCATGGCAAGTGCAAATTCTTCTATGATCGGTTGCCTTACTTGGGACATATGATTGTTTTTAGGGGGTCTTGGCATGGAACAGGCGAAGGTAGATGTGTTGTAGAAGATTCCGGCCTCAACCGACATGTCACAACTTTGAGCTTTTATTGGCTTGACGAATTACCATCGCCAGTTTGTCAAGAACTTTAGCTTGATTGCCAAGCTTTTGACTATTCCCACGGAGAAGGATTAACCATGGACTTGGGGAGGGGAGCAGCAGCAAGCATTTGCTACTTTAAAGTTGCAACTCGGTTCAGCGTCTGTGTTGCGGCGTCCAAATGTCATGCAACCTTTCCAACTGCACACAGATTGAAGTGCCATAGGACTGGGAGCAGTCTTGGCAAATGAGCACACATGAGTGCAGGCTTTTTAGCAGGCTAGGGCTAGGCCAAGAGATGTGGTTGTAAAATTGTGCAAGTCACGGCAAGCGTACTTGTGCAATCTCGGCAATGTAAAAGCATGGGCTGAATTGCCAACTTGCAAGGCAATTGAGGTGTCAAATGGCAGGCACGAGTCACATGAATTAAGCTCGTGTGGAAAAGCTGGACTTTCTGCCATTCGTGTAAAGGGAATCTCGCGATCCCTGTAAGGAAATTTTTTGGCAGCCATAATGAGGCCTCCGACAAAATGCAATCCTCACTTGAACTCGTATTAGTGTAGTAAAATGTTCCGAAGGTGATTGACTGGATATCTGCACTTTGGATGAAGGTAACTACATCATATTCCACTGAATGGGCATTATATTGGCAAGACAGCAACCGATGCAAAAATTCTAGATTACACCAAGAGCTTCGCATATATGTACAAAAGAAACAAAATCTGTTGACAAGCGACCGGTGATTCCAAACAGTTCCAATAATTCCTCCTAACAGTACATGCTATGTGGCCAAGGCACCACCAGAGAACAAGGGTATGTGCAGCAGCTTCTCAAGCTGCTGAACGCTAAGTTGAACTCGAGCACTCAGGATTTCTTCATCAGGTATTAAACCAACCAAATCCTTCAAGTTATCCATCTCTGGAGGCTCATACATCCTTCGCTTCTTTACAAATAGCAGACCTTCATCTTCACCACGTGGACGTGCATGAATTGCCAGTGCCTCAGAAGTTCCCATTTTGTCGTTGTCGGAATCCTGCAGAAGTTCCTCAATGTACCCAACAGCACTAGCCCTCGACTCAAAAGTAAACCAATATATTGTTGATGCATCCATCCAGTATAAGGACCAAAAATCATCAAGGTCGGTAAGAACAGCAAAAGGTCTGAACTGCTGCGCAAAAACATTAGCCATCACAAGCCTAATCGTAGTCTGAATAATAGCCTTGTCACGACCACCTCGAAGATCTTTCTTCAGCTCGAAGATACACTTCAACCCACGGCGTGGATCAGACTTGAGTACTATCCGATGTACAAAAGCCACATCTGTGGTGCCTTTAAAATTCCAACCACCAAGAAAACCAGATAGAAGGGTTGGATAGTTATTTGCAGCATCTATCAGCATCCACTTCCGCCCACTTGCTATCTTGTTTAAGTGAGGAATGTACCTATCAGCCTGTGACCTCTCCTGCCTATCGTCCCAACCGAATGCAGGCAGATCACTCAAGTGCTCGGGATTAGGATCAATCTCATTAAACATCATTTCCAAGCCTACCTGCCGTTCAAGAGTACCCCAAATATACTGGCTCACAGACGATAACTGAACTGATTTCTTCGATTTGGATTTCGCCTTCTGCTCAGCCAGGTATTCTGTTAACTCCTGCAAGAGCTTTTCAGGAACACCTAAAGACAGTCCTGCACAGAAGAGCACAGAAGGGGATCACACACGATGGTCACAAAATTCAATCAAACAACCAAGAAAACAGGTTTAGGGTTTAGGCCATGGCACTTCTCGCACTGCAAAAATAATATGCCAAACTTTTTACACAAATCACACCAAAGTTGTCTCGTGCCAAGTCATAATCACTCCGGTTAGGAGACTACATATTTGGCACGATTTCAAACCCCCCGAATACAGCCACGAACCATCCCTACAAGTAAGCATCAGTCGTCCATGCCAAAACTGCAGCAGAATTCGCCCATGGAACAGAGCGCCCATGGAACGGCACATTGGGACCAAATCACCAAGTAAACGTTTCAAAGCCCAAAGTGCAAAACAATCTTGAAAAAGCAAAACAGAAAAATTACTCTGTACAGCATTTCCTCCCAAAACTTGAAAGAAGGAAACAGCAACGAAGTTCTTAGGAAGACGCTTCATAGAAAACAACATTCGACCGTACTGTCTGGTTAACAGTAGCCGTAGCCAATAATGAAAATTAATCCTTCAAAATCCTAAGCGCACGACGCACCTGGGATACAGCCAAGAACAAGACCTGCTACCATTTCACTCCCAGCTGTGGATTAAACGAACCCTAATTATCAAGATTCCAGAGAAGCCTACAATATCTATCAATCGACCCACAAGAATTGCTCTAAAGTGGCAACAACGAGAACCACAAAATAACGCACAGATTGAAAGCACAAGTGAGACATATAAAAATTCATTAAAAATTAAAAAAATTAAAAAAAAAACTCGGAGCCAGGCGAAAGCACAGATTAAACGCTAAACCCTAAACTAAACCCTAAACCGGTCATGAAGACATCATAGAGTGAATATAACTCATGAATGGCCATCACGAATCATACAAGAAGATGCCTACAGACATCAGACAAGAGTGTTAAGCAACAAATATGCATACGTCCGCATATTCTGGGCATCGAACCAAATTGTGCATTCTCACTCACTCGAATACAACCTGATAAGACCGTTAGACAAACTAGTGATGCTTACCGCAGAGCTTGGCGGCAGCTCCGCAAACTAGTGAGCCGCGTCGTTCCCAAATAACAAACCATTGCGTTAACAGGCCTGCTTATTCTATCTACGAAGGCAAGTAGCCCTAAACCCTATACCGATTTTGATAAGGAAATCAATTGATCAGTTCGCCAGAAAAAGCATGTTATCACAAGTATAAGTAAGCATACCCTAAGCAACAAGTAAGCATACCAGAGCACACAAGATTCATCTCACAGATCATGGATCCAGATTCTCTCTAAGCTAACATACCTGCCGATGCCGGCGCTTCTTGCACAGACCGAACACTGCAAATTTCTTGCCGGAGGCTGACTATCTGTTGATCGCGGCTACTTATTTCATGCCGGATACTGCTTATTTCTTGCCGTAGGAACTGCAGCTTCGCTTCAAGCAGCTTTCTCACCTCTGTTCCCGAAGCAATGTCAATCTCCTTTTCCACCCCTCTTATATCCTCTTCCTTCGCTCTTATCTACTCTCTCAGCCCTCTTATCTCCTCTTCCTTCGCTCGTATCTCCTCTCTCAGGTCTCTTACCTCCTGTCCCTTCGCCCTTATCTGGTCTTGCGCCTTATCTTCTAGCTCCTCCCGCCCACTCTTTTGGCGATAATCTTGGTCCATCTGAAGAAGGGGGGACCCAACAGTAAATGCTGCTTAATATCTCAGCAAAAACATTGCTGTAAACCTAAGCTTAAACCACAGCAGAACCCCGCTCTAAAATCCACATTTGAATCTAATTTGTGCATAATAATGAACTCCAAACATTTCATGAACTTACCTCATCAGGAGCCATGGCCTCCATAACTTGAAATAGCTGGGAAGGTGGAAAATGAGGGCGTGCTAACTCCTGCAGAAAAATGCCAAGAAAAGGGAACAATGAGAGGGGGATGGGTAAGAGCAAGAGAAGAGAAGGACGCGAAACAGAGACAGAGAGGAGGGCTACATGAAGGAGGGACGGGGACAGGAGAAGAAGAGTGATCGAAGCAGAGAAATGAGGAAAGATGGGGGCAACGGATGTGGCATCGAAAGGAGGGCAGGAGGAGGGGTGGGAAGCAGGCAGGGGAGAGGGAGAGGGCAGAGAGAAGGCCGCGATGATGTAGAAGGAGACTGACTGAGGACGCAGAGAGAGATGGCCAAGCACAGCAGAGACAGGCAATTCATAAAATCCTAGTTCTACACACCCCCAACAGAGCTACCCCGAAAAAAAACGAGCAGTGCAAATGCCGCCATCACCAGTTCACGACTCTCAGCAGGCAGCCTGCCTCGTCATCCCTTGCTCCAGTCAGCATTGAGTGCTTCCTCCCTACCGTCGGAACTAATCTCACGGGAACCCATGATCACAGCCAGTGGATCTCTGGAAATTGGCTGAATTTTTATATTTGTTTTTCTCAAATACTTGCTGAGTGAATTTGAGAGCCTAAATTAAACTAACCATATAGACTGAAAGTGGGCACTTGTACCATGGTGCATGCCAGATATACTGATCATTTGATGCATGGATGAAAAACATACAACATAAAAAGACAATCTTTTCAAATAGAAATTAAATGCTAATTTTGAAGTTCAAGAAGTACTCAATTCAAACATTTCCTAAGAAAGGCACTTTCATCTTCTTATCATTTGGAGTGTTTTCATGACATGGTGTGGTGATTGGACTTGATATTCAAAATGTGGTATAAATATGGTAAATGAAAATATAATAAGTTTGTGGTGAATGGAAGTTTTTAATCACACATATATCATCAATTTGATGTCACTTATTACATGACTATAAAAATTTTCAATCCAAGCCAATGCAAGTTAATTTATAATTAATTATAAGAACAATGCAAAAAACTTTAAAGAAGAAAAATTTGATTTTTTAAAATATATCAAGAAAATGGTTTAAGTTTAAATTTAAGATTGTGATCTCAAGGATGTTGTTCCTTAGGATTAGCACATGGAACTATTTCTTACTTTGGGACTTCTTTGTTATGAGTTCACCATCCTTAAATTATAAAATTAGAGAATTGAAGTAGCTTGTTTGGAAATTGAATAAGTGATAGTTCTTTACAAGAAGACTTTGGTTTAGGATTTAGGGTTAGGGTTAGGATTTTGGGAATACAAGAGCGTCCTTTAGGTTTTGAAAGTTGTTGAATTGCGTTCTTAAAGGGACCTATCCCTCATGTTAGGTTTAAAAGTTTGGAGATAGAGTTACATGAGTGTGTTATTGGATTTTTGACTTTTTATTTTTAAGTTTTGAGATTACCTACCCTCCTATTTTCAATGATTGCGAATTCATTGGTGTGGTCAGATTCCGATAAAATGTCATAGATTTTGAACTAGGGTTGTTGACTTTTTGGAGACTGTGTGTTGGCAAGTGCTGTTAGCTTTTTTGACATTTTTTGTGAACTATACTTATTTCACAATGTAGTGCATTATTTGAGCATCGCAGATTCATCTTGTGGTCCTGAAACCAACACCGTATGGATGAGTTATGAGTGGATGAAGTTCTGTAGGTATGAGTTCATTGCAAAACTTCATCTATTCATAACTTTTACAAACGGTGTTGGATTAAAGAGCGCAATAGCATTCTAGAATGCTTTTATTGTACTCTAGAGCGTGTAATAGAGGTTAATTGAAGTGACTCTATGGATTTAGTTTTTATAGTTTTAAAGATTCATTTAGAAGTTTACAACTTAGCATTCAAATTTGTCAAACTTTTGCAATGTAGAACTTTACTCAAACTTTGTCCAAATTGGGAATTCAATAGTATTTTGTAGAGCTGATTAGATATAGTGATTTAATATATGTTAATAACAACTAAATCCTAATAACTACATGTTGTCGTCAATGACACTCGAATTGTTGGATGAAATAGTGTGCTACACCAACACGGTCTTCGTATATACCATCTTTCTTCCACTATGTGCTTCCCTTCACTTTCTTAAGCATGAGTAGATATATATCCACATTCTTTGTCCTACCATACACAAACCATTGTACATTTTTGAAAAAATCCATAATTAAAGTACGGATTTCTTCTCTATCTTGCTATCAACTATTATATTGAAACTATACCTCTTCTCCTAAAGCTTTTCGGCATGCTTCAATGCTCCTTCAATTCCTTTCCTCTCATAATTGGCTTTCCATATATTTGCCATTCCATCCTATTGTTTGACAAACAAAAGTCAAAGCACTTCTAACCAAATAGATGGTACATAATGATCATCTCCTTGAATCTCTTGTTAGAATGCTTCCAATTTTAACTTGAAATCCTTCAAAAAAATATCACTAGAAATATCTTTAGTATCAAAAGGGCCTCCTAATGCAATTTTGATGCTTTAAAGGTTTAGAATGTCCAAACTACTACAAAGTCAATATCCACCAACTACTTTCTTTGTATAAATAGTCACCTCAATTTTGATCCCCTGAAGATGATCATTACGTATGTTGTCTGGTAATACTTCCTAAGTTGATAATAACTATTGCATTTGTATGTATCTAAGACGAACTGGATGCATAGTTGCAAGCATGTCATCAAGATTTCATTTTTGTATCACATACATAATTTCATGGCATAACTCTTGATAGAATTTGAATTTAACCATATATTCACCAATCTTTAGTCTAGTACTCAATGATCCATATCCTTCCACATTGCACATCTCATGTACGCATCTCTCTCTATGTTGTAAAGTAAGATGTTGAATATGGCTAAATTTGAACGATAGGATGTCATTGGTTGTCAATAGAATCCCATAATCAAATATATTTATTTCTCGAGGCAGGTTTAAGGTTTAGGGTAACAAGAATATCCTTGAAATTTTGACATATTTTTTTTATAATTTTGAGGTAATCTACCCTTCTATTTTTGAATATTGTGGTTCCAATAAAGAAATAATCCTCTATTATAGTATCACCATTTGGAAGATATAGAATATTAGACTTTTTGAATTACAGTTGATTTTTGTGATTTTAAAAGAATTTCTATATTTAAAAATAACCTTCTTCCTTATTTGTTGATATTATAAATCTAATGATGTATTTAGTTTTTTCTAATAATGGCTTATTTTAGAGATAAATATATTTTAAAATGGAATTTAGGATTTCTATATTAATTAATTGGCTTAGAGTTTTCAAATTTATAGGTTAGCTATTCCTTCAAGATTAGGATATTGTCAATCCAATGGTGAAATAATCCACCATAATACGTTTTAGGATTTATGGTTTAGGATTTTATAGTTACAAGGGTGTTCTCAAAGTTTTGATTTTTTTTTTTTATAATTTTTGAGGTAACCTATCTACCCATTTTCAACTATTGTGGTTGCAATGGTAAAATAATCCTAAACCCTAAACCCTAAATCCTACAATCTTATTCTTTATACTTCTAAATTGTAAATAGTATTACTTACTCTTTCATTACTCGCAGTTTCTGCTTATTATTTTTTCCATTAATAGTAGTTCTGAATTTCTTGCTCATTTATTGTACGCTCTATAAATACCCCAGCCCCAATTTGGCGATGGAATTTCCCACCAACAAGGCAAGGGCTACTTTAGATTGAGGTTTCCCTTGCATTTTCGTCAATTTTTAGTCCTACATCCTTCAGTTTTAAATTTTGCACCTTCAATAGTATCTGACTGTGTATGTGTCCTTCTAAATAGTTGACTATGCGGTATAGACTACCTTGTGCATCTTCCATGCATCATAATATTTTCTTTGGTATAGTAGCAATCTCTAGAACATAATGGTAGATTTCTTGGGTGCACTTTAAGTAAAGTCACTAACGTTAATCAATCAATCTATAGCTTTCTATAGTAGTGGCAGCAAAAGAAAGTTGCTTGTTGTGGAGTGCTTTGCATTGCAATAGGCAAGAAACATATTGTGTATGTACATTGGTTGGATTACTCCTGCCGTGCATTGCTTACAATTGTTGGGACGATTATTCTTCCTCTATCTCTGTCGACGATCTTATCATTGTCGTATGGCATGATTTGCTATTTAGGAATACACTAGATATCTAGCTGTAGAGAGTTTAGGTTTCACTTGTATGTTATGCCTTAGCTTCCAAAAAAAAATCCTCTTTGCTTTGTATAAAAATTCAAAATATATTAAAATCCTTCAAAATATTTTTCTCCTCCAAAAGGGTTACTTTTTTCAAACTTTAGAATTTCATAACTCTTGATCTAACCATTCAGTTTGTTTTAAATTTATACGATAGGTAGAATAAACTCTTAACTTCTACCACAAAAAAAACCACTTACAAATTCACTTGCAATCTTCTAGCATCTAAGAAACCCTAGCAGACATTCTAAATCCTAATTTACAAGCATCCAAACACTATTTCCTCAATATCTCAAAAATCCAATATCCAAATGTCATAAAACTTACGTAAAAAGTTTAGTGATATGAAATTACACATCCTCTGAAATTTTGAGCCAAAACCGTGTCAAATTGCTCAAGATATAGCTCAAGAGACAACCACTAGTAAATTACTTTACTTACTACCCTTGGATTGCATGCACTGACTTCATAATCCAATAACTCCTTCACTTCAACTTAGAATCTAGTAAGCAGTAAGTGAAAAGTGTAGCTACAAAAGTGTTCTCTCCAGTCGCGGTCGCCGATCCTCAATTGCTATTTGTATGCGTGCGCAACGCTCCAAAGTGTGATAGAAGGTCCAAAATTAACACCTTAACTTTGAGCGTCTATAACTTCTTCATAAAATCCCCAAATGACACAAAAATTTTACCAAAACCATAGCCAAAATCCTAAACCTTTTGATCCTAATCTTTAAAACTCGAATGGTTTCGAAAAACTAACCCTAATCCCTTATATGGCCTCGGGCAGCCTCCTCAAAGCCCATTTGTCATGATTTTTGACCAATAGGAATGGAGATTTATATCATCCATCTCCATTCATCCATATTTGTATCCTAAATACTCCCTTTACTACTAAAAACCTTCTCCAATTCTTTTTCTTATAAGTTTTTTACAATAAGTCCTTTAAACACCAAATAAAAGAACTAAAATAAAACTTCAAAGGTCACCAATGTCTAATAAAGATGCCTCTAAATGAATAAAAGTTTTTACTAAAAATATCAACTTTAAAAACCATTGTCAAAAGAAAATAATATTATAAAAATTCTAATAGTAGTCTTTTTAAACAATCACTTTTTGAAGTAATAATCTAACTACATTCTACAACCAATTAAAATCCACTAGTATGGCTTTCACCATGTTATTTGACAAATTATACAATAAATTTATAAACACATTATTTTCACATGGTAGCCAAACCACAATACAATATCATAAAGTTTTTACGTATTCCTTCTATCCCTCATATAGATTGTAAGAAGCAAATGTTGGGGCCAAAATAAGGGCAATCATGTCCAGAAATTTGATGTGTACACTTTGCCTTTTGTGATTCAATAGTACCTTGATTCGTTCAACATGTAATATCTCGGGATAATCGACCAAAAATCCAAAATTTGGTTTTTACTTTGAATTGTTGTATGACGGACATATTGCTTTACTTTCAAAGGATATGGCGCATAAGTTGGGATAAATAAGCTTGAATTGAGTCGATTTTGTTTCACGAGGTCTCACACTTTATTCAGCTCATCTCGAGTTTCTTTAATTTATCCTGGTCATATGCTTAAATCAACTTAATTCAAGGTGATGTGGTATGTTTATCTTGGATTAGAGGAGAAGTTCTACTCGAGTTGGTATAGTATATTTATCTTGGATTAGAGAATAAGCTATACTTGAGCTGGTATACAATGTGTGTCTTAGAATAGTAACTTAGCTCAACTCGAGCTGATCTTGTATGTTCATCTGGAAGAAAACATCTCGTAGAGTTGAAATAATTTAATAACTGCATCACACACTTCAAAATCAGGTTGACTCAAGTTGATTGCATTAGACTTCTCTTGCCAAAGAGGATTACTTAGACTCAAACAGATAAAGTATATAGTTTTTGTACTTAAAAATCAATTCAATTCAAGCTGATTTTGTATGTTTTGTCTCACCCTACGATTCAGCTTGACTCAAGCTGATTTTGAGCATTACATCTCAATTAAAAATTTAAACCAATTTGAAATTTTTCTTCTTATAAATTAATTTTAAATCGACTTAATTTGCAGTTCTGTATCCACGACGCACTCTAAAATCATTCGGGCTCAAGCATATCAATGGTCTTTCGTATATATTTGCTCCATCCGAACTCGTTTTGGATTCATTGTAGCATCCATCAATTCTTACTCTATATTTTGTTTTAATTATATTGAATTTAATGGACAATTGTCAATTGGATGGATCTATGATGCTTAACGATTCTTCAGATAAGGACATCCCAATTGACATTCTAGTAGATGTTGACCTTCCATGGATTGATTTAGTCTCCTGAGGATTCTAGGTTAGAAAGACAATTTCCTTGCATAATTCAGAGGAGGTAGAAATTATTGTTGGGATTCTCTGCCAACTTTGCTCCACCACAATGCGAAATGTTACCACCCCTTTGGGTGATACTCATATTGATGTTTAAATTATTAGATCTATTGTTGGAAATGAGGCTTTAGCTGAGTAGAAGTACTCTATCAAATCCTGGCCCATCGTGCAAGTTTTTTGTAATGTTGTAAGTCTTTACCATCACCTATAACGTCACACCTACAACATTACGCTAACAACAAAAAATCAACCTCTTGGATATACTTAAGATGCACATGACAGTTTCTCTTGTAATCCAATTTTATCTTGGAGGGCAATTAAGCTTTTTACTCATGATTTGATCAACACTGTGGCTACTAATATGTGTTGTTCTATGAGTTGTATCAAGCATTACCCCAAAGATAAGATCAAGATCCTTTGCACATGGATGTATTCAAAATCAATGGTTCTTTTTCAGAAGCATATAAAGCTCGATGTTCACCACTAGTTCCATGTTGATTCTATAGAAATAAATGTTGTTACATTTGAAGGATAGAGGTCTGCCCCGCAATGTTGATGCATATTATAGGTGTCATGAGGTCAACTTTCTATCGCTACATCAAAGACGCTGCTATTAGCGTTGTGGCTTAAAATCATGGTAATATTAAAATGCATAAACTTAGGAGTCATATTATTGTGACAATAGTTGCTTTATGTTCAATTCTTATAAAGAATGCAGATCATATGCTCCACAAGTCTTGAGTTCTTTATATCGATGAAAAAGCCATGGTAAAAGTCTTATTTGCTAACTTCAAGTAGAAGGACCAAATCCCTTTTCTTGACACCCACTTATTGTGATTGTGGTCTAAAATCAATTTCAGCTTCTAATGTTAGCAAGATTAAACTAGTCAATTTTCTTGAGTATTGTACAAAGAAGTTTGGTAACAATTTCACTAGATGTTGCATGTATGACCAATACCATCTTCATAGTAAACTTCACTCGCCATGTATCGAGGGTACTCTTTTATAATATGGGAAGTTGGTAATGCATTTAGATTCAGCGTGGGCACACCGAGACTTGTACTACTCTAACCTTGGTCGCTCTCAAGAAATGCCCCATGAATGTGTTACCATCATGTACGATAAGATTGATCACTTGAAGATTGTAACACTTGTCTTTTTCCATAAGACGAAGACTCTTGATGGACTAATGAGGTTGCTGGTCTCTATTACAAGTATGCGTACTCATGGTCATGGTGACGTTTGGTATGCACATTATGGCTTGGATATGTTTGCGCATGACGTAAATTATACCATGGGATTGTTTTTGAAACTTCTTTGAGACGTAGAGCAGCCGCCAAAAATTTCATTGCACCAACTTTTTCAGGGTGCTAGCAAGACTTCCATCTATAAGGCCATCTTGCAAGGTTTTGATGCTTGTGTTTGTTCTTTACCACCTTCTTCATAAGAGCCGCCACCAGCCAAACCTTTGCCTCCTATCTTTCATGTGCAAATAGACAATGCTTGTAGTGATAATAAAAATTGGTTTTTCATTTGCTTTTGGTCCCTACTCATTGCAAAAGGTATTTTTTGGAAGGTGTACATGAATTTCATGCTTATTAGATACAATCATGATGACATTGATGTATTATTTGGTCAATGGAGTATGGAATTGAAGAAGGATACCTACCCTACCATTTCTTTGCTTATGAAATCTTTTATGGATATTGAAACCATTCCCTCATTCTCTACCTTATCGAGGAAGTTCCTAACTTCAAAACATTCACAAGTGATAGCATAGGTGATGGGAAGGAGGCTATTATGAGACACATCAAGGCCCACTAGTTTAAATTTTTTGTTGACTCCAACAACTGTTTTCTCATGAAGTACAAGATCCATTGCCATGATGATGATTGGCTTTTAAGTGAAGGAGGAAGAATTAAGTTTTGGAAGGAAGATCCTAATGGAAGGTCATAGTGGCCTTTTGGGAAGCGAAGTGCTTTGAAGCCACATATAATGCAAAATCTCTTTGAAATTTTGAAGAGGTTATCTCAGTTCATTTCACATTGGGAGCAACAAACAGAGGAGGACCAAATCAGTGAATATCTAATGTGATACGAGTACTTGTCCTACTACTTGAGGGCAATGAGAGATGTATTAAAGGAGCCAATGGACATAATAACGTCTCTACAAGATGGATTTTGGTGGACTTCTTGGATTGATTGAACAATTGAGGACAAATTCACAGAAAGCGGTGACTTTCGTGAAGATTACAATGAAACTGATCATTTTGTTGGACAAAGGCATCATTTTCTGCTATCATCATTTTGAGTTGCATGTGTTGTCTATGAAGGATGTTTTTTGGCAATTAAATTGTTTGATGGATTTGATCATCCCATTTGGATTGTGAAAATCTTGTCGGACCCAAGTCCAACTGTGGAAAGATGGAATTTAATTCTTATCCGATATTTAAAACTCACTTCACAAAATGAGAGGGTGCAAAGATTCTATGAAGGTTGGGACTCTTTAGATAGTCTTCATTGGAAGGTCGAAGAAGAATATGGCAAGTTATGGGAGAGTACTACTTCTATTCTAACCTCTTGGAAATTCAGGGCCAAGAGAAGCACAAGACAAATATCTTATTACAATTCCTCTGGAACAAGTCCAAATTATCTAAGCAAGTTTGGCAGATGGTAATACGATGCTTTTGTAGTTGGATTTCATATTGTAGCATTTTGTATATATAGAGTTTTAGCATGCTAGTATTACCAGGTTTTAGGGTTTAGGGTTTAGGGTTTAGGGTTGTATTTGCCAATATTAGATATGGTCATTTTATTTTGTGGGAGGAAATTAGAGAGATGTGCTTCTATATGTGACTTTAAGGCTTCTTCTTTTTAAAAAAAATTAAACTTTATTATAGCTAAATTAGTATCACCATTGTTGTGGTATTGATGTTGAGTTTTTTTAGTTCTATTGTTTGATGTGGATGTTGAGGAGAGTTTTTTCTAAATAAAATTGTAAATTTTTCCTATATTAAAATTTCAGCTCCATTCGAGCTGAATATTTTTCACCTTTCAATACATATTGGATGTGAAGTACAACAATATAAATAGAAAAAGATTAATAATCTTTTAGATTGGTGTGAATGAAGTCTCTTTTTATCTTTAATCTAATGTGAATGCCTTCAAAGAATGACGCAAAAGAATAGGCTTTTTATCTATGGAGTAGGTACTATTTAGATTTAGGAAACTAATGCCTTTAGAAACCAAGGAGAAAAAGGTAAGAGGAGAGGGGAAAAAACTATTTTAGTGTGGGAAATTAGTGGTAATTGATTTTGAGAGTGGTGGTAATTATATAAGCATTCTTGGTTTGGGGTTTTTGTTTCCAAGCCAAAAGCTTAAAACTATTGGTTGAAACAAGTGAGTTTTAAATAACTAGTCTCGGTTGGATATCTAATGGGACTATTGAGTATTTTATTGAGGCATAATAATTTGGCACTACTTGTGAGAAATCATGAGGCGAGAAATTATAGAAGTGTACCAACCAATCCCTATGGAGCTAACAACATTGATAAAAGAATGCAGTCTAATTTAAGATATAATAGTGGTTGTCATCACTATTAATAAAGGAAGTACTTCACAATACTCTTTTTATTAGTGTTGAAGTTATTAATGAGAATTAATGCTTGTTTGCTTTTGTAATTACCTCCCAATTTAATTCAAATTTTTCAATACATAACATTATTTTAATTTTGTACATTCTTCAAGATCGCAATGTTTATCTCTACTTGTATAACAAATTATTATTTTGGAAGGTCTCTAATCTCCTATTATAACAAATATGGTGTTCTAACCCTTTTGCTAATCAAATTACTTTTTATTTCTTAGGATTTTCTCTAATCTAACTCCTTTAAGTTCCACCTCCAATATCTCTTAGATTGTTCTCTGAAATTTTTAAAATTTTACCAGTAGGTCATACACATTATGAAAAGGTTTCATACCACATTTTGTAACAATTAGAACTTTTTCTCATAATTACTATCCTTGACCTTTGGTTATTCTTTTCTTTATAAATTTCAAATCATAAGCCCAATTAAGATGAAAACTCATAAAAGTGAAGATAACCTATCTCACTCAGTATATCCAAAGTTTGATTATCAAAACCAAGATGGTCGCCAAGATCCAAGTCTTTAAATGCACTTTCTTCACTACCTAAATTTTTGGACCCCTTTTACTTCAATACTTCATTGCTCTGCTTCCACCAAGGATCCAGCCTTCAAATTTTTCACACCAATAGTTTATCTTGCCAATAATAGAACTCCAGAAACTCACTTCATTCCAAGTCCTTAATCGTATGCAAATATACTCAAAGCTAAGATGCAAAATCTGCTACTTCCATGAACTAAAGTTAATTACACAAAACGGTGCACCAAATGTGCACACACTCTCTTCTAAGCCTTCTAACCAACCAAAGACCTTAGAATCATTTAGAGAGCACCTTTACACCCAAACTTTACTCAAATGCCACTAGAAAGACAAAACACCATGCTTCATACCCTTTTTTTCCTTCTTTAAGTATCCTCTCTTGTCCATCATTGACTAATAAGAAGAAAATAAGATAGGCTTACAGGAAGATCCTATGGTGGCTTGGCCGCCATTGGCTAACCCTAACTTGTCCTAACTTGATAGAAGTCGTATCCACATGGTCTTCTACATAGTCTTCAATCTAATCCACGTACTCCTCCATGTTCTTGTGAAGAGAAATAGTTCTTAGTATAAAAATAATAACAATAAATAAAAGAGGGAAAGGTTGAACAACTATGGTGGATGTGTAACTGCACACAATTGCGCAGTCATGATACATTTATCTTGGAGGATTTTTACCACATCCTTGTCACAAGCTGAGGATTTAAGAGCGTTCATTTGCTATTTCCCTGCCATGTCACTAGCAATCTCCATGCCACGTGGTGCACCGACCATTCATACAAGCAGCGGGATTCAAACTTAGACTAGTTCGATGCGAATCAATACTCGAGCCAACCAACTCAAGTCGTGGCCGATGTCCTCCCTTGAAGATTAAACCATTATAAGTTTAATTAACCCTTATCTTTTTTTACATTCTCCTATTTTACAAGTTCTTTTAGTTTTAATATTTTTCTTTATAGTTAGTTATTTTCTTTTCTTTAGTTAAATCTTTCTTCCTTTTAAATTTTCCCAAGTTCTATTATTCTTTTACTAAGTGGATTTTCCACTAAAGTCAAGGTAAAGGAGTTGACATAATTGACAATTAGACAAACATTGGCAAATGTTGACAATTGGCAAATACAATAATGTTGACTATTTGACAAATTTGTTGAATGTTGACGAATGTTGACAATTAGAAATTAGAAGAAGAAAGATTGGTGGAAAAATAAAGATGAAGAAGAAAGTGGAGTCAAAAGCTGCCAAATTCTTCAAAGCATTGAAAACTTAGTTTGAATGAAGATGCTTTACGGATAGAAAAAGACTAGAAAATAGATGGAATAGATGATTTTGATTGAAGAGCTTAGAGTATATATAGTGAAGTAAAGGAAATGTTGGGCATTCCTTCTTAGTTCATAACACTCTCATTCCTTTATAATCTCTCTTGATGTTTTCAAGTGTTAGTAAAGCTTTCTTTTGTTGAAGATCTCTTATAGAGAATACTCATGTGTTGAGACTCTCCATTTAATTTGTGTAATTTTCATGAGTTGTGAGATCCTATCATATGTTGAGACTTTACATGTACTAATCTTAGTATGTTGAATATTAACTCTTATAAATTTCTCTTCCCACTTATTGTGTTTTAACTCTCACTTATTGTATATTAATGATTATGTACTAACTCTTTGTGTATTCTAAATAAATCATTGCTTATGTGCTAATTTTCATAAGTTGAGAAACTAATTTACTTTTTAATGTTGTTTTTTATATTTCATTATGAGTTTTTATTCTCTTCACATAATACTTTGTATAATATGAATTCTAGAAAACAAGTTTCAATGTTCAACTAAGTTTCATGAGATGTGTCAAATAGCTAATTGCTAAATTTAGGTACTAACTCTCTAAATTTAGTAAGTATTAATGAGTTATTAAATCATGGTTGTTGGTTTTGTCAAGTCTTATCAATTTCATCCATCTAAATTGGATGAAAATCTATATTTGGATAAAAATCCTAAATTTAGCAAAATTTCTAAATTAGATAAAATTTAAATTTGACTAAAACTTAAATTTGGATAAAAATCTATTTTTAGCATGTTGCTAATCATGGATGAAGTTTGGATAAAACTATGCTACCTTTGAAAATTGTGAATTTTAAAAAATGAGTTTTCATGTCCAATCAAAATTTCATGAAATACATTCAGGACCCAATAGCTAAATTTAGGTATCAACTTTCTAAACTTAGTAAGTGGTAACGAGTTATTAAGTCTCAGTTTTTGGTTTTGTCAAGTCTTATCAGTTTCATCCATCTGATTTGGATGAAAGTCTAAATTTGGATGAAAACTAAATTAAGATAAAAATAAGATTCTGATTGAAATTAAAATTTGGGTATAATTCTATTTTTAGATATATTCTAACTTTAGATGAAATTTGGATGAAACAGTATTTAGTATAATTATGAGCTGTTGCAGCTTTCTAAATATAGAAATTTTGCAAATTCTGGATAGAGTCTAAATTTAGGCAAATTCTAGAATTAGCTGATTACTAAATTTAGATGTAATTATACAATTTAGAGAAGTTTATAGAATCTTGAAGATGTTTAGGCTTGGATGAATATTCTAACTTGTATAAATTCACATCTAGGTAGAATCTAATTATAGAAAATTACTAAAAATAGAAATCATTATCATTTAACTCTTTTGTGGCTAATTAGTTGTAGCCAAAAACCCAGCGTTTTCTTGGAGCAACGTTCTCTCGCTCGACAACATGGTCTCTAAATGGTCTCGATGTGGTCTTCACATGATCTTTGCGTGGTCTTCCAAGTAGTCTTTTGTATGGTCTTCCACATGATCTTGAATCTAAATTGTGCACTTTTGATTAAATTAATTTTTCTATAAATTAAGATAACATAGCACACTATTATGCCACCAATTTATACATCTAAGTACTACTAATATTCTTAAGTTTCCACACATTCAAACAATAAATGGCTCATATCACGACAACATATTTTGGTCTAATGCCACATTATTTGGACTTTTAATACTTGGGCTTAATGGTCAATCCTTAGTAGTATTTATTAAGATGACTATTTTTTGAAATAATGATTGTGTGAATTGACGTTTTATCTTTTTAAATGGCATTGATGTTAGAAAATCTCTAAACCGTCATTATACATGGAACAATGGCTGTGGAGCTTGATGGTACTGTCATGACTATTGATGTTACTAGTTGCTCCTTGATATCATCATTTGTATGGCCCTTCTTTAAAATCTTTATAGATGTGATTTGCTATAATTCATCCAATTGGATTTCATCCAATAATTGCTAGGATTTTAATTTCTTGATGACAATTATTGGATCTAGATTTAAATTCTTCACCAACATTAATATAATCGTTCATGTAGCAAGGTGTACTAGAATCCATAACAACCATATTGTAGAATGTGTAAATAAATTTTGTTGTTACATATGGACTAATTAGTGGTAAATTGATAAACTAGTTGAGTGGTTAGCTAGTTGGGACGATAATTGAGGTTTTAGTTAGGATTTAAGTAGTTAGGATACTGAAGAGTGTGACCATTGGAATCTGATAACCACCGATTGACTATTGGTAGGATAAGAAGGTTGAAGAAGTAGGATTATGGACCAAACTGAGATATTATGAGTCGGAGATAGTTTGGTGCTTCCTCTTTTATTTGTGAAGATTTGTGAATTGGAAGAGTGCAATATTGGCACTGTAATTGAAATATTGTGAATATAAAGATTGGTATTAAAATCAATCCGTGAAGTAATTGAGAAAGTAAAGTTGGAGATTATTGCACTGTGATGTGTGATGGAATTTGAATGAATGTGAAAGAATTATGAATGAAGTTATTGTGAAAGAGATAAAGAATTTAATCGTGTTTGAATTACCAATTGTATTGAATAAGCATTGAAGTCAGTGAAGAGTTGCAGCAATTGTGTAGTGAATTGATGCTCCAAGTGAAAGAAATTAGACCTTCATGATTATGAGAGTAGAAGTCAGGATGGAGTGAAGAATGGTGGAGTATTGGTATGGAGATGAGCAATATTAGATGATAAATGCGACCAATTGTGACATCAACACAAGCAATTCATACAATCTATCTTTCCCTATGAATGATCCTATCTATACACATTTGAAGGCTTGGTATTTCAAGTCTAGATAAACAACAACTTACACATACCATGTGCTGTAGTTTTATCGAATGATACTTCATATTTGTTGGAAATAGTTGTTTGATTTTCTTCAATTGGATGTGATTGATTTGTAAAGAAATAAGGTAATCCTTTTAATTGATACATTATGACTAGGAGCATGTTATGGGGACCATCCCTTGTCCTTATGGAAAAATATTGATGGAGAACCTCGTGGATGAGTCAAAATTTCGATTGAATTGCCACCATATTACTTCCAAGAAGACCTCAAATTGTGGAGAATGAATAAGATTATTACATCATTTGTTGTATGAAAAATGTAATAATTTTATTTAGACAACTGCCACCAAAGGTACTTCCACATTGACCTTTACTTAAAAAGATTGTAATGACATTGATAATCTGAATTAAAATTAAGGTGACCATTTTAATTCTAAAGTCAACATATTAGTGGTATAGATAGTACTCATTTGGGACTGTTTAATTCTTGATGAAAGTAGGTGGTGTCAATGGTAATGGAAATGATTCATTGATAAGACCTACAATCGACAGTTACTATGAAGAATTCTAATGTATTCAGTAAAATTAATGTGGCCACCTTAATAGTTACTAGGATAGGGAGTCACTGCCACCAGTACTAGCATCGTGGAAGCCACCTTTTATCAAAAATGACTACTACATCAACCTTCTATGGTTAGTTGTATATAATATTTTCAATGTTATTGTATATTGTGTGTGGCATGTATTTGTTTGCCAATAATGATTTGTATTATAGTAATTGTTGTGTATGAGTCAAAAGTTTGGATTCACATATTAGTTAGAATAAAAAACTTAGTTAATGG
Source organism: Physcomitrium patens (assembly GCF_059467195.1). Lineage (NCBI taxonomy): Eukaryota > Viridiplantae > Streptophyta > Bryopsida > Funariales > Funariaceae > Physcomitrium > Physcomitrium patens. The sequence continues at coordinate 329,249 of NC_143428.1, forward strand.
AAATTAGTATGAAGATAGCCTTAGAAATTACTAGTTGGGGTGTATTGTCTTTTTAAGAATTCAATATTTTTTGAAGTAGATTGTGAGCTATCCAAACCATCCTTGGTTTGAATTATCACTTACATAGCATTTTTTAAAAAGTTATAGGGGACTTAATGGTTACTTTAGTTTTTATAAAAATATAAAAAAATGAAACAAAAAGAAAAAGAAATCAATTTAGCTTTTTGGCTTAGCAAAGATGTCATCAATAGGAAATATTTTGTATTAGTGGAAGTAATTTTGAATTGTCAAAGAAGGAGTTGGCGACAATTTTGAAGATCAAAAAAACATGAAAAGAAGGTGAAAAAGGTTACAAAATCAAGTTGAGGAGGATGATTACTTTTTGATCAAATTACAAGAAAATGCAATGGAGGACGAAGATACATCAAGTGGTAATAAATGGGATAGTAGGTAGATGAGTAATTGGGCTTGTAATAAGTTAAAGGGGTGAAAAGGGATGTGAAAGAAGGACCAGCCCTTTATATGGTTAAAAAGTAAGTTAGGATGAGTTATTAGGGAAGGGGGCCCCTTGAGATTCTTTCTTTTTGACTTTGGAGGCTTCGCAACTAGAGTTTCAAGGGGGTGGCTCGGCTTTGGCCGCCCCTCCCTTTTCTCTTTCCTCTCTTTCTCCTGCCCCCTTTTGAAGCTTTCTCTCTCACTTAGGACATGTATGTGTTTCGAGTGTTTTTTCTTCTCTCTTAGTCTCTTAGAATGTAGAAGGAGAGTGTTTTTTTGTGTCTTGGAGCTCAGGTGAAAAACCTCCTCGGCTGTTGTGGCTGAAAGGCTCTATTTCAGTTTTAAATATAATATACAGTATTTTTTTCCTTATAAATCTTTTTTCTAGCTTTCTATAGCCATTTTGTGTTTGTGATTTGGAGAAGTAAGCAAGAAGTTATGAATTTGTGAAGATGAAGGAGATTTTAAGGCGCTCATTCAGGTGGCAACGTCTATATATGATCTACCATCTTAAGATAAGTGGTTACTTCTAACTTCATATTTTTTTTTTTAGATTGCTTAAGTAGCTTTCTAAAGCCATTTAGACATATGATTTGGTGAAGGAATGAATTAGATGTGATTTTTCAAAGATTAAGTGTATAGTTGAAGTGAAGTTACTGCCTATGTATATCGGATCGAGGTTGCTAGTCTGAGGTAAGATGGTACACATGATTTCATATTTTTTCCTTATAGAAGACTACAATAGCTTTTTAGATCTACATTACACGGTAGATTTGGGTAAGAATTGAATTACTTATGAATTTTCAAAATTTGGCTTGGATTTTTGGAGGTTTATTTTGATGGATTGCCTTGGAGCAAGGCTGCCCGATCAAGATATGCCGGTAACCATAATTGATGATTTTTCTAGTATAAATATTTTAATATATTTCTATGGTCGTTTGAAAAAAACTTAATGAAAAATCAATGGATGAAAGAAAGAATGATAGTTATGAGATGGGTGAATGTAGGATATCTATGGATGAATGAATACAAATGGATGAATGAATAAACCTTGCATCTTTAAGAATCCATAACTTTTGCATTAATTTTCTATTTGGAGTGAGTTTTATATTTATGGAAAGCTTGTAAAATGTAGTGCACAGTTATTCATTGTAAGTTCAGAGTTGAAGGGCTTAAAGATGTTGTATTAACCATTGAATGAGGGCTGATTTATTAGATCAAGTTTTAGAGAAGTAAGATTGAGTAAGCTCCATTGCTAAGATTTTAGTGAATTTCTTGGATTTAAATATGTCAATGGATCAATTAAAATCTAATATACATATATATATATATATATATATATATATATATAAGTGAAGTTAGCCATGGAACTACAAAATGCAACTAAGGTGGATTAATTTAGCTTAGAATTTCTCATTCACCAATTTCTACCTCCTAGTATTTCATCTACTTTTAGCTTTCTTCTTCTTTTTCTACTCAAATCATACTTCATTTATCTTTCTTTATAACCAACTTTCTATTTAACCTTTTAAATCCTATTAATCTCCATTTTTTCCTTAAAAAACCTCCATTGATGATAATATTATAGCACCAAATCTAATTTAAGTTAATTTATCTAAGTGTTATATTTGATTTTTGGCTCTAGTCCACTAATCCATTTTTGTAGAATATATGTTTAACTAAAACTTTCGACATACCAATCTTTTACATATTACATCTATTTTCCTAAAACTAATTTATGAGCTAATATTATGGCTCATAGACATTCTAGTAGATAAAAGCCTATTTACTATCTCAATTGTATCAATGTGGTATAGATTCATTGCAAAGTTTTCAACCATGCACCATTTATCAAAGACCTTATCAAAGAACAAGCGGTAGAAAGTCCAAATTAATAGTTGGCATGCCCAATAAAAAGAACTATCTACATGCCTAAAATTAAGCTCAAATGCATAAATAGTACAATAATTACTAATTTACTATTTTTTTGTAATTTTTTCTCACTTTCTAAATCAAAATTGAAAATTCTAATCCAATTTTAAAATAGTTTATAATAAGAAGGTGAGGGCAATGTTAATTGCACTCAAATATGGGGACCATTTGAGATAATCCAAAGAAGAGAAGAACTGAGAATTTCAATGATTGAAGTGCTAATTGTTCCTTCAATCGAACAATACAATGTCAAGAAATTCTAGCCATTTTTTTTTTTGAATAATATTTCTTCTAAGTGGTATTAAGAGCATAAAGTACGTACTAAAATATCATACATAGCTAAAAAGAACACAAATCAAGGAAGACACAGAAACAAAGAGTACGGAGGGTTATATTGCTTATGTAAGCAGCGACTTGATCTTCAAATAATTTCCTTGGGTGACTTAGAAGCCATGGATTGTGATCCCAATTGACTGTGCCTTCTCAAGGAAGTATTCGGCAAGCAATGAGGTCCTAGTACTCGTCTTCATTAGATCCTTCATATGTTGCTTCAAAGTAACAAATAGGTCCTTTTGCTTTAGTTCTATCTACTGAAAGAAATTGCCTTGGTACCTTAGCTTGATTTGGGATAAGATTGCCATTAAATTGTACTTGATTTCTATTTTGTGCGAATGGTTCAAGTCTATCAAGTACTCAAGTAAATAAGGAAAGATAGATTAGAGGGCCAAGATTTCGAGGTGATGTACTAGGACAACCAAAATTTGATGGTCCTTTAATCCTTGGTCGTTGAACTGGAGGCTGAAGAATATTTTCCACTATTGATTGCACAAACTCTTCTCTACTACTAGACAAAGGTTGAGAGAGAGGTAGAGGGAGATTTGGTGTAACACGAGGAGGATGCAATGGTATTATTGGATTATCTAGGCCAATGCCTAAACGTCCAAAGTTTGGAGGTTATATGAAGTGACACCATTGAGTAGGTGGCTCTAAAATATCTTGTATTGAAATTAGAACAAATATACAATAGCTTTGTAGTGATGTAGGTTGTGACAAGGATATGCCAGAGTTGGAGAGATCTACAAAAGATAACTTTGGTTCGAATAAGAGATGATTGGCTTCTTGAAGAGAAGAAGTGTTAGTTTTACTTGAAGGTTGGTCATTGACATCTACTGGAGGTTGAGATGTAGAAAAAAAGAACCAAATGTTGTTCGACATGATAAAGATGAATCAATGGCAACAAGCAAAATACTCAAAGAATAAGCAATGGTACCATAGAGGATTGTAAGAGAAAGAGGATGATTGAAGTGTCATGTAACTTGTGCTTATATACAAGGCTTGGTAGTTACCTACTAACCAGTGGTGTCATTTAAAGATTCTAAAGTTGTTGCTTAATTATAACCAAAGACCTAAATAAGTAATGATTAAAATTATAAATTTTTTCTATTAATAATATTGTATAATTAGATTGTAGGTATCGATACTATCAATGCAACAACAATCATGTACCATCATGGTCATAATCACATAATAAGTCCTTTGGTATATACTAAATATAATAAATATTAGCATCAAAAAATACTACTAAGCAGCTACTAGCTAAATGGATTAGCTATAGTACAAGACTTAATTAAAAAAGAACATGTGAAGTACAAAGGTATTAAATTGTCACTGTTATATTTTTTGCAATGGCTTTTAAAAGTTCTAATGGAAACCTTCAATAAAAGCTTATGTAATCAGATCATACTAATTTAGCCAAAGCCGGATTATAGTTAAAGTAAAAAAAATAGAGATCATGTTATCTCATTCTCCCTAGATAAAACCAATTTGAATTTGTAGCCCAAGAATATCTCAAAACTACCATCCACCTTCATTGGAGTGAATTTGGACTAAAGGAAGATAGAATTAAGAAAGAAGAAAGTTTAGCTTATGTTTTTTATTCATCAAAAAATAGTCCATCAAAGTTTTCTACTAGTTTTTTTTTTTTAGTATCTATCTTATCATGTTATCCTATATTCTTTCTACTATGAGGTCAGATAAAAAAATTATTCAATATTAGAAGCAATCAAAGCACAACCACTTGGATGGACCTTCCCATATCCATCATGTAGATCTATTCATGCATATTCATTAGCTCTTTGAAGATAGCACCGGTTCATATAATCAATAGGATTCAAACCCAAGTCAATCTCGACTTAGAGATGAATCTCTTTCTACTTCTTGCATGTCCAAGTGGATGTCTTCAAATGATGTTTTAGCCTATATTATTATACTGCAGAAGAGTAGTCAAACTTTAAATGAGGGTACTTCTAATTCTCCAATTACCATAGTAAGTTGCTAAAATAGAAGAAACCCAACATCTAAATTTGATGACTAGAAAATGGTTGGTTGGAGACTAAGAAGCCTAGCTTTAAGTTTTATATTCTTTGCATCAATTTCCTAAGATTATTGTAGGAAAATCGTCACCATTCAGTATTTGTGATTGTACTGAATTATTTGGAAATGCTTCCTTCACTATGTAGGGGCCTAACCATAAGGCATCAAACCTACCTAGGAAGTCCAATCTCTTATCATCTTATAGGAGCACCAACATCTCAGGCTTTAGTATCCTGACTTTGTGTCTTTGATCAAAGGCAATCTTCATTTTCTTTTGTATGGCCTCTATGTATTGGGCACTCATTTGCCTTGACTCATCCAAGCCTTTCAAGTGCTTTAATCACTCTATCAAGGATTGATTCATAGGAATCTATTTTGTAACTACTATTCAAAAAAAAAGAATCTTGAATTCGATAGGCGATACAGCTTTCAAGCCATAGACCAAGGAAAATAGAATCGCTTGAATGGTCACCTTAAAGGTAGTTTGATAAGCCCATAAGAAAACCAGAAGTTTGATGTCTCAGTCGTTTTTGGAATCAATGAGTATTTTCTTTAGTATATTTGCTAAAGTTTGGTTTACACGTACAATATGCCCATTGGTCTGAGGATGATAAGATGTAGTCTTGCGGTGATTGATCTTAAACCTATGGTCATATCCTCTATGACTTCATTTAAGAAGTGTTTCCTCCTACCATTAATAAGGATCTTGGAGCAACCAAATTAGGTAATGACTTGTTCAAAAAAGAACTTGGCAGAATATTTCACATCTTGGTTTTTACAACCTTGACTTTAGTCACTTTTTTGAAATACTCAGTGGCTACAATATTAGGTTTCATCCTATTAGAAGAGCTGCGATGTACCTCTCGTATGTAGTCAATACCCACTTTTCAAATGGAGCTAATAGAAATGTTGTAGGTGTGATGCTGTTGATAATGGTAAAGACTTAATAAAATGAGTGAAGAGTTAACTTAGCAATTCATTCACTAAAAAGTACAATTAGGAGGTGAATAGGAAAGAAAAGCTTACCTTTATAATGCCAATTTGAGGTACGAAACCTTTACCAATTGAAACTTTATCAAAAATCCTCTTTAGCTCTTACATGTGTGAGTTTTTTTGTGCTGAACTTCCACTTGGAAGAGCTCCTATCTCCCAATTTTTGCAATATTCTAGTATGTAATAGTTGAGATGTGTTTTTCAAAGTTGGCCCCTTAAAATTTCTAGAGCAATAGACCGCCTTGCACTTAAAAATTTACTAATAAATCATAAAAGCTTCAAAAATTCCAACTCAAATTTTTCATGGAATAAGACTTTAAGATACCAATTTTTCAGTAATTTTTAAAAAAATATCTTTAACAAGCACCAGGCTATGATATCTCAAAGCTAACTCTATTGCACTACCCTTGTATTATCTGGCAATAGACCCCTTCTTACTCAAAAATTTACTAAAAATTCATGAAAATTTTAAGAATTCCAATTAAAATTCTCCTAAAAATAAGACTTTTGAGCATAAAAATACAACAAAACACTTGGAAATCAAGATAGAGATCACTAAGCAATGAGTTTTTGAAGTTGGCCATTCCTCGTGACCAAGGTAATACAGCCTTCTTCGTTTGAAAATTTGCCAATAATTCATCAAAGCTCCAAATAATACGTGCTTGGTGTCTTTAAAAAGCTAGTAATCAAAAAAAGCTGGTCACAAAATATTGCAAAAGACAAAAAGCAATAAAGCAATTGGGAGGCAGAAATCCAAGCAGTTACAAAATAGAGGGAGTGTTTATTGAACTAGAAGCAAAGAGAAGAGAAAAAATGGCATAACTTTGCCATACAAAGGAGAGAGAGGGGGGAGAGTGGCAGCCTAAGCCTTTTTAGCCAAATGGGAGGAGGCCCAGGGGTGACAACTACATCTCCAGCATCCAAATAAATAATTTTTAATCAAGATTAAAGGCCCATAATAACTCTAAGCCTAAATCCAATTTGAAAGCTAAAAATACCTATAATTCAAAAACTAATGCCTTTTGGCAAAACAACACTACCAATGTATTCAAAACACATTTTTATTCTAAGATTGACTATTCACAAGCCCAAGTCCAAGTTCTAAATCATTAAAATCAAATAATTCACTAATTTAGTTGTAAACCTCAATTATAATTTGAATTCTAATTAGCCTACTTAGGAGATTAGCAAGGGATTTTTCCATAGAAGCCATCATGACTACAATTCTTCAATTTGAACTTCTTTGAGGATAAATTCTTAGCAAATCAAAACTCCAATTGTAATTTGGCCTTGAATTAATACGCTTTTGATTTTTTCTCCATTTTTCAACTTTAAATAGTGATTAAAGTCATTGAGAGGAGAAACTCCACTACAAAAAATAGATTGTCTCCATCTTCTAAAGATCACCATTAGCTTAACAAGCAGATTTTATATTTTAAATCTATTCAAATTACAAAATAGAATTTTAGCTTCAAAATTTTAAAATTAATTAGCAAGATAGAGTAATTAGATTTGAGATTTTACTAATCACGGCCAAATTACAAATTGACCTTTGAATTGATATTGAGATTGAAGATTAATTCAAGATATAATTTCTAAGAATGAAAAGAAAAATTCTACAAAGATTTTAGTTTTAGCACTAATAGAAAATTAAAACCAATTTAAAGAAAAAAAAATCATAGACCTACTAAATTTACTATTTATAGAGTTTTAAATAATCAATCAATCTAAGAATTTGAAAGATCCATCTAATCAACAACCTAAAAATACAATAAAAATCATAACTAACTAAAAAAATAATTTGGATCTATTAGTTAATCATATATAGTACTATATTTAATAAAAATATGTTAAAAATTACAAAAGTAATTGTAACTAATCATTGTAGCTATTAATTTTTTTCATACTATGTTGAGTCCATTGTGTTGGGAGCTTACTAGAGCTACCAAGAGAATGTTTATTTACATCAACGTTCAATATAGAGAGTGCAGTAGACTATCTGAGTATCTTTGAGATACACCAACCAATTAGGACGGATTAAGCCATGGCCTACAACTAAAACATTGCACTTTTCGCTCTTTTGGGTATGGCATCCTTGTTCTCTTTTTTGATTTCTATGATAGACATCAAACTATTATTTCGAGAATGTGTGTCGTCTTTTGGTGTTTAGAATTACATTCAAGTGGAATTAGGAAAAAAAATCTTTGAGAGTTTTTGTAGTAGTTCAAATGCTAGGACTCTAAGTGGTTGGTGTATGATAAGTGGTTGGGGTATGATAAGTATCTAGAACTTTGAAATACTAATATTCTTTGTATGCGGGGATTGCTATTCTTGAAGAAGCAGCTAGTCCATCTTATAAACATGATGAGCTTCTTAAGATAATTCAACTATTCTTCCTCTCCTACGATCTTGATTTGGAGTTTTTTCAACCAAATTCATCCAATATCTTACATACAGATTCTACTCTTGAGAGTAGCTTCCTCAATCCGGTTAATAACGTCATATTTCCACTAGTTTATCTAAGTGTCCCGTTTGATAGTATGTTGGAAATCAATCTACTACCATACATATGGAGACTTAATGATTATAATAGCAACATGCCATATTATATTTCTAGTAGAGGTTTATTCTATAGTGAAAGGCCTATTAGACTGTCATGGTGGCTATTTGAATTCAAGGTATACCTATGTACAATGGCACAAGATCCATCATTTGTCCTGCTGTTGTCGTGTTGTAACAAGAGTATACAGTGAAAATAAAAAGAAAGGGGAATTTTATTAATATTCAGTTACCTCGAATATTGGGAGCATCGACCAACTCCAGTACAAATACTGAGTGGTCAAGTTCAGTGACTCCGTTACAGTCAGCCGGGGCATACTGAAATGCCCCGTTCGATTCCAATAACGGGAGTCAGCAGGAAGAGAAGGACCAATTCACACGACGGGTTCGAAAAGCCAATTGGATCCAATTTCGATAATCCAATCCGGGTCCTCTTACCCAATATGAGACTTGTATTGGTGGGGCAACCCAATGCAGTCTAGTTACGGAAAATCCAGGTCTTACTACGGGTCTTAGCCAATCTGACGCGAGGACCAATTTGACCCAATTACGGGAACATCCAGGTTACTACGGGCATCTTTACCAATATAAGACCTGAATTGGTCGGGCGACTCAATGTGGTCCCGATTACGGGGTTCGATTCTATTTCAGGCTGTCCTGTTCTCTGTGCCGTCTCAGGGAACGTTGTTTTCGGTAAATGGATTTCTTAAAGGTAAAAACGGAGGAGAAAGCTTGGTGGCGAGAGCCAATTTCGAATCCAAGTTGAGGTGAGAGCCAATTTCGGATCCAAGCTTGAAGTGGGAGCCAAATCCTGATCTAAGACGGAAGATTGAAGAAATTCAAAGGATAAGGTTAAGGGGGATATAGTTTTGGAGTTGTGTGGGTTTTTTTCTTAGGAGAAATCGGGGGGGGGGGAGCGAGTTTTCAAGCTTCTGAAAGGTTACCAGTTCGGTTTTCATTGGAGGTTTTTTTTGAAGATCAAGGAAATTAGAGAGAGGAGCTTCGTGCTTCGGGTCGGGGAAGGAAAGACATAGAATTTGGATTTTTTTTCTTCGTGGAGTTTTGGGAAGACTGAGGCAATCGCTGCTAAAGTCAGTGTTGTAATGGTGAATCAGAATTTTTAAATGAAGTGGGTTTGAATACTCTTGACTGTTTTGTGAAATCGAGTTACGTCTGTGATTGAAGGATTAAAAAAGTGTCTATAGGATTGAGTATGCGGAGTGAATGAAATTTATTGGGTTAATCTAACAAGACAGTCAGTGGATACAAGATCGTAAGTACAAAGCAGTATTGAAGGTTAACAGTTTGGGTTGTACGGGGTTCTCTGTAACGTCTAGAGACCTACCGGCTGGGGCAAAAAGGACTTCGACAAGCAGTCGAAGAGCACCCGTAAGATTTACGGTACATTGTTGTAGTCGTTTATATTCCAGCAGTCAAAAACTGATAGACTGCTTGACTATCGGCAAATCTCCATACTACCTTCTACAGCCAGACGCCCGGCACGTTCTCGAGCAGGAAAGCACGTAATACGACATAAGTGGTGAATCCGACGTGAAAGCTTGAGGTAGCAGGTATTGGTTTTCGGTTGATTTTATCTTTATTTTTATGGAAAACGAAAATAAAAATTTTGAAGGATTTTTGGGAGAAGTTTCTGGTGGGGAGTCTTCTAAAGGACAAGGAATGCACATGGATCCGTCTATTGCTAGTTTGTTTCAAGCCTTCTCATTGTCAATGCAGCAACAACAAAGCAATGATCGGAAGGAAGCTTTGGCAACCAAAGCATTGCAAGCAGTGGTCAATAAAATTGATCAATTTGATGGGAGGAATATTTCAAGGTATTTAAGATGTTATGTTCGTGAAATGGAATTAAATCGGGTTTCTGAGAAGAAAATGGTTGCACTATTTGGACTTGCCACGATACCGGAGATAAGGGACCACATTACATCGATTACGGATCGTTATGGGAATTCATGGGAGGATTTTTCACATGCATTGAAAGACGAATATTTCTTGGAAGATGCTGATCGCGTTACTAAGAAGCTGTTTCTGGGATGGATTGAACGGCCCAATAAGAATTTGTAAGCAACAGAGCTACTAAGGGAATTTGAGAGGCAGTACTCTCAATTATCGAAGGTAGAAAAATTGACATTGGAACCGAACAAAGTTGATCTATTTCTTCAAGCTGCTGATGGAGAATTGCAAGAGAAATTAGAACCCCTTCTTGAAGACAAAGAAGAAGATGAAGGATTGACAACAAAGTGGAAGAACGTTGAAGATGCGGTGGGGTTGCTTACAAAAAAAGAAAGGAGGAAGGATAGGAGCAACATTCCGAAACCAGTACAAGCACCCAAAGCTCCAGTACGTACTACACCACCGACAATGCCTACAGTTCAACCTTCGACATCCTTGTCAAAGAAAGCAGATATGGGTATGGAAGAAATTATACGAGGAATGCGAGATCTTCAAATCAAATTGGCAAGACTTGAAGAGAATACTTCTATAAACAATTCGAAGAATGTTTCAAAACAAGGATATGTACAAAGATGCATTTGGTGTGATGATGCTTCACACACTAGAAAAGATTGCAATGAATTTAATAATATGATACGGCAGGGAATTATTTACTGGAAAGATGGGAAGATAGCATTGAAAGATAGGGAGGATCTTCTTCAAACCAATTTTGGCAAGGGACGAATGAAAGCATTGGTTCAAGATTACTTAAAAGGGCATGAAACAGTAGCATGAGAAAGTGCAAGTTATGGTGCTAGAGTAGATGATGAAATTGGTGGAAGTACGGAAACTAGTGAGTTTTGGGCTTCTGCCGTTTCTACAATGCAAGAAGGGAAATTACCTCGAAAAGCGTTATTGAGAACTGCAGCTACAATACGAGGAAGAACAGGTTGGGAGGATCCTGTTGAGTCTCTTTCAGTTCATGCATATATTGCTAAAAGCCAACATAAAGCTTTGATGGAAGAAAAAAGACGAGGAAATTTTGATGATACTAGAGAAGGAAATTCTTTTAAGAAGCAAACTCGAGGAGACAAGGCTCGGGGGGCAGCTTCATAAGAATTGCCTGTAAAGGATACCTCAGCATCATTGGGAGAAAAAACAATGGAGACAAAAGATAAGGGCAAATCAATTGCTTATAAGCTACTTTCTGACATTGAAGCGGCAACAAATTTGAAAGGGGTGTTGGAAGAATGTATATTAAACGCTAAGGTAGAATTCACATTGAAAGAAGTCTTGGAAATTACAAAGAAGGAGTTTCATGATGTTATCATTGACAGCATTAAGCGAAAGAGGCAATTAATGAGCGAAACTGGAATGAGTCATGCTATTGATGCAAGAATATGTAGAGATGAAGAAGAGGTTGATATTGGTTACAAGCAACCAACAAATGAAAAGAATGGGTATAATCAGCGAGTATGTTTTGAAGATTCTAGTGACAAGGAAATGGAAACTTTGAGCCATTATACTCGAAAGCATTGGGCAAGGGCAACTACCGAGGTATTGGTGAAGGTAGGAGATATAGAAGAACCAATAGTTGCCTTGGTGGACCATGGTTCTGAAATAAATCTCATGTCTAAAGATCTTTATAAGAAGCAAAAATGGCCAATTGATATGGAACATGGATGGGCAATACGAGCAGCTAATAACACACGAGGCGAATTATATGGAGCTTGTCCAGATGTCAAAATTTGGATTGAGGATGTTGCTACGGAGCAACATTTCTTCGTTCAAGATACAACGTCTTATCCGTTGATTTTAGGACAACCTTATATCACGGCAACACGGATGGAAACAAAGGTACTTGATGATGGTTCTGCTTATGCAAGGGTACGGAGCGAAGATGGGAGGAAAGCTGTACAATTTCTAACAGTACCTCCTAACCATGAACGGAATCGAGATAGGTTGAGGGAGAAACCATTGCCAAAGATTGTTGAAGGATTTAAGGATTTTGGGGATGTACCACTGTAAAGCGAGATTATGGAGGTACAAAAGAGGAGGTACTCTTGCGAGATGAAGGTGCCTTTGATGCGAGTTTTATTGGTATATTGGAGAATGGAAATATTATGTATAAGAAAGTTGATGATTTTAAAAGAAAAGAAAGAAAAAGATTATATGATATTGAAGGACAATTACGCAAGATAGGTACATTGTAAGATGATGAGAGGATTTTGGGTGTTTATGAAGAAAATGGGCTAGAAGATTCATTGGAATTGATTACATCTATTGGGTTAGGGGATAATGATAAGATTGTTGAGATTCATTCGAGAGAAGTTTATACCATGCTTGAATCTTTTCAAGCACCAGAAGTCACAGTAGAGACGAGATATAAAACGGCAGATAAGAAGGTAAAGCCTGTTGCCGGACCATTACCAGAGGATTCTAAAGAACAAATGGGAGAAGCATCAAAAGAAGCAAGTTTAAGAGATCCAATGAGTATTGGACATCAATTTACTGAAGAGACTTTTGAAGAATTGAAGATTGGTTCTGATGGTTCTTTATTGCCGGAGGAAATTACTTGCTTCAAAAAGATGTTGGCTAAACAAGGTAGATCGTTTGCCTTCGAATCTCATGAAATTGGGTGTGTGGATCCAAATATTATAACATCTATGGTTATCTTCACTGTACCGCATGTACCTTGGAATCTAAGACCGATTCCAGTACCGAGGGCACATTTACCTAAATTGGTGGAACTATTGAAAGAAAAGATAAAGATGAAAATATTAGAACCTTCATTTGCGCCGTATTCTAGTCGATGGTTTACGGTACCTAAGAAGAATGGGTCACTGCGGTTTATTCAAGATATGCAGCCGGTGAATGCTGTAACTGTCAGGAATGCAGGAATTGGACCTATTGTGGATGAATTTGCTGAGGCGTTTGCTGGAAGGGCGATCTATTCAATGGGTGATTTGTATTCAGGTTATGATCAATTTCAACTTGCCGAAGGAAGTAGAGATATGACAACGATGAGGACACCGCTTGGATTGGTTAGAATGTGCACTCTTCCTCAAGGCGCGACCAACTCAGTTGCGCATATGATGAATGGGATGAATAAGGTATTGAGAGGTTTTATCCCGGAAAAGACTATGCCTTTTCTAGATGATGTTCCTATAAAGGGGTGCAGAGAAGGAGACAAGGATGAAACTTTAGATACGAGGGGGTGTCGCAGATATGTTGTTGATCATATACAAGATTGTGAAAAGATTTTAACTCGGCTTGGAGAAGTTCATCTTACATTATCGGGTATGGAGTCCGTATTTGGAGTGCGAGAGGTTGTAATTGTTGGACATTTATGCGGATCTTACGGAAGAAAACCAGATCCGACTAAAGTTGATGCAATTGGAAGGATGAAAGAGGATTGTGGTTCTTTAACAGAGGTTCGCAGGTTTTTGGGTGCATGTGTATTTTATCGAATCTGGATCCCTCATTTTGCTCACATAGCGGATCCATTATATGAACTGTTACGCAAGGGTTACCGATTTGAATGGAAAGAAAGGCATATTCAGGCAATGCAAAGATTGAAGAAATTATTGATGTCACCTCCAATATTGAGGAAGGTTGATTATAAGTGCAATAGACCAGTGATTCTTACTGTAGACGCTAGTCCAATTGCCGTTGGATGGGCGGTGGGTCAAGATGATTCGAATGGGAGTAGATTTGCAGTTCGATTTGGGGCTAAAGTTTTAAGTATTCGTTAGCGTGCATATTCGCAAGTCAAAAGAGAACTTTGGGGAGTCGTTTCGGCTATGAAAGCTGAAAAGGACTATTTGATTGGGGCAGTAGTAGTAATTGAAACAGATTGCTTGCCATTGCTTGGAATGATTATTAACTGTTCAACGCCAGATATTGCAATGTTGAGATGGATTGCTTATATTAAGTCACTAAATCCAGAATTTAAGCATATCACTGGGAAGGACAATTTAGTAGCAGACATGCTATCTCGAACAAGATACGAGAGGAAAGACGAAATGGTTGAAGACATTGATGACGTCGGATTGAAATTCTATTCAATATCAAATCTCAACAGAGAAGACAAGCTATTTCTTGAAGAATCTTATGAAGGAGAATTATTGGATATTGGTCATTACTTGAATACCTTGACTAAGTAGGGGAATTGATCTATACAAAAATTCAAACAAACAAGGAAAAAAGCATATGGATTTTTACTTTGAGATGGATTCTTATGGAAAAGACCAAAGAAAGGAATTGGGATGCCACAACGAGTGATAGGCAAAAAAGAAGAAAAACTAAAATTATTAAAGGAGTTTCATGATAGTTTATGGGCAGGGCATAGAGGAATCTGGGCTACTTTTGCTAAACTCAAGGAACGATATTGGTGGAAAAATATGTATCGAGATGTGTTCTCATTTGTAGAGTCATGTGAAATCTGTCAATCGTATTCTAATATCCGACATCGAGATTGTCTTCATCCTACGTATCCTCTAGCTATTCATTTTAAATGGATTGTTGATTTGGTTATTATGCCAAGTGGGTTATGGCAGAGGAGATATTTGGTTTTAGCTCGTGAAGATTTATCAAATCAAGTAGAAGGAAGAGCATTGAGGACAAAATCTACAGAGGGGATTTGTAGGTTTTTGATTGAAGATGTCATTTGCCGTTACGGGTGCGTAGGAAAAATCACTGCAGATCGTGGAGAATTAAATGCACAAGAAGCTCGTAAGTTCTTTGAAAAATGTGGAGTTAAACTATCACTGACTACTGCTTATAATCCGGAAGGGAATGCGAAAAGCGAACGCGGTCACCCGCCGATTGTGAAAGCATTGGTTAAAGCTTGTAATGGGAAGGTTAAAGAGTGGCCACGGCTTTTGTCATTTGCATTATAGGCTGATCAGACAACACATAGTTCGGTGACAGGATATATGCCAGTAGAACTTATGACAGGTCAAAAACCAATTATGCCGATTGAAGAAAAGGTACTTACTTGGAGTATGCTACCATGGGAAGATGGATTGACAAGAGAAGAACTTCTAGCTATTAGGATTCGACAATTGGAGCAAAGAACAGAAGATGTCCAGATAGCATTGGAAAGGTTAAAAAGAGCAAGGTTACAAAACAAGGCGCGATTCGATAAGCAACATCGATTGAGACCAAAAGCAATCGAAGAAGGTGACTGGGTACTTGTTTATGACAATAGTCTGGATAATCAACATAGTACTTTGCGGAAATTTTCAAAACGTTGGTTTGGACCATATGTTGTAACAACTATTCATGATAATGCGACTTACTCATTACGGGAGTTAGATGGTACAAAATTGAAAATACCAATTGCAGAGAAGAGAGTAAAAATATTTAAACGAAGACACGCAGAGATGAATATGGAAGACCTTAATGAAGGTACAGAGATTCCGCAGCAAAAAGATGAAAGTGATATGGATAATGAAGGTGACGAAGACGAACTGGACAAAGATGTAGGAGATATATTCTGAATCAAACAGCAATTGGGTAAATTGGTGCATACCGGAGGATGCACAGGTTCAGAGGGGGTGGATGTCGTGTTGTAACACGAGTATACAGTGAAAATAAAAAGAAAGGGGAATTTTATTAATATTCAGTTACCTCGAATATTGGGAGCATCGACCAACTCCAGTACAAATACTGAGTGGTCAGGTTCAGTGACTCCGTTACAGTCAGCCGGGGCATACTGAAATGTCCCATTCGATTCTAATAACGGGAGTCAGCAGGAAGAGAAGGACCAATTCACACGACGGGTTCGAGGAGCCAATTGGATCCAATTTCGATAATCCAATCCGGGTCCTCTTACCCAATATGAGACTTGTATTGGTGGGGCAACCCAATGCAATCTAGTTACGGAAAATCCAAGTCTTACTACGGGTCTTAGCCAATCTGACGCGAGGACCAATTTGACCCAATTACGGGAACATCCAGGTTACTACGGGCATCTTTACCAATATAAGACCTGAATTGGTCGGGCGACTCAATGTGGTCCCGATTACGGGGTTCGATTCTATTTCAGGCTGTCCTGTTCTCTGTGCCGTCTCAGGGAACGTTGTTTTCGGTAAATGGATTTCTTAAAGGTAAAAACGGAGGAGAAAGCTTGGTGGCGAGAGCCAATTTCGAATCCAAGTTGAGGTGAGAGCCAATTTCGGATCCAAGCTTGAAGTGGGAGCCAAATCCTGATCTAAGACGGAAGATTGAAGAAATTCAAAGGATAAGGTTAGAGGGGATATAGTTTTGGAGTGGTGTGGGTTTTTTTTTTAGGAGAAATCGGGGGGGGGGGGGGGGGGGGGGGCGAGTTTTCAAGCTTCTACAAGGTTACCAGTTCGGTTTTCATTGGAGGTTTTTTTTGAAGATCAAGGGAATTAGAGAGAGGAGCTTCATGCTTCGGGTCGGGGAAGGAAAGACAGAGAATTTGGATTTTTCTTCTTCGTGGAGTTTTGGGAAGACTGAGGCAATCGCTGCTGAAGTCAGTGTTGTAATGGTGAATCGGGATTTTTAAATGAAGTGGGTTTGAATACTCTTGACTGTTTTGTGAAATCGAGTTACGTCTGTGATTGAAGGATTAAAAAAGTGTCTATAGGATTGAGTATGCGGAGTGAATGAAATTTATTGGGTTAATCTAACAAGACAGTCAGTGGATACAAGATCGTAAGTACAAAGCAGTATTGAAGGTTAACAGTTTGGGTTGTACGGGGTTGTCTGTAACGTCTAGAGACCTACCGGCTGGGGCAAAAAAGACTTCGACAAGCAGTCGAAGAGCACCCGTAAGATTTACGGTACATTGTTGTAGTCGTTTATATTCCAGCAGTCAAAAACTAATAGACTGCTTGACTATCAGCGAATCTCCATACTACCTTCTACAGCCAGACGCCCGGCGCGTTCTCGAGCAAGAAAGCACGTAATACGACACCGTACCTTGAGTTTCTTTCAAGGTATCAATGTACAAGATCTAATTTCATCTTCACATTATCAACAGACAATAATAAGATCCAATTGTCATCAAAAGATAACGGATAAGACCTTTGTTTAATCCTATATTGTAGACTTCTAGCCGATTGATTTATTAATTGATGCGGTTGGGCAGGGAAGAGCAACCTCGAATTAAGTGGGACAATATACGAAGCGATAGCAAGACTTTATGGATGGATCTCAAACGGACTCCTCAAAGTTTCATTGGGGTTGGGATAGACTTCTTACTGAAATCACATCTACATTTCATGGAGTTGATCTAAATTGAAAAACTCAACCTAAATGAGTGGTATACCCTAAATTGAACGTTGGCCCTGACACTCTTGTGAATTATGTTGTTGTTTTCCATGAATCATCATATTCAATAGAATGGCACAATGCAATGATAATGGTACAAGTTTTGGTGCTCACTGAAAACCTATATTGTAAAGCCATAATAGATTTTTAAGCTTTCAGTGCCCTAAGAGCCATAATTTTGGCAACTAGATTCTACAATTTATTATATGGGATGATTCAACAATTTTGTAGGATATGTGCAGTCCTGATGAATTTCTAAAATCATATCTGGTGGATGCAAGTTGACTCATATGATCAAAACCTCATCTTAAGAAAGAGTCGACAAATTTTGTTTCTTAGACTTTGAATTGGTAATGTGCATGTGAATGATTTTTCCAATGTATTGAATGGAGATTGAAGGGTACATGGAATTCTTGGAGCTTATTATGGCTCATTTAGATATGAAGGTTGAGTTAGGAAATTGATATTGTAATATAGTTGCCCCGTGACTTTTGATTCATTGACTAACGGGTGGAATCCTAAACCCTTTCATAGTGACTTCATGTTTATGATGTTCTCCAATTGTGTTCATTTCACAATAAAGATGTATTTTGATGTACAATTTGGTAAATTTGTATGGATGCCTTTTATGTATCAGGTGCCACCACTAGCGAGAATTATCCCTCACAATTGCGGAACAATGGAGAAGTGCAGTGTACAAACAGGATGCACTAAACTCTCCTGCACACCTAAGCTCGAATTTGGTCTCTGAAAAACCTGCAACCCAGCTCCCATGTAGTGCAAGGTAGAATTTGTCTTGCATCCGTACGAAGTGCAATGCTATGCAACCTGGGGAATGAAATTGCACTAGCAATTAAGTCAGAATTAAGGAGAATAGGATTTAAATTGAGCATTTGCAACTTGGATGTAGTAGTTGCAATTAATGCAACAGAGGCCCACCTTTAGAAGAAGCCGTCTCAAGAACTTATTACCCGCCGCCCTTTACCAGCTTCCTTATCTGCAAATCTTTGAACAACCCTTGCAGCTGTTTTCCTGTGAAACCTCCAAGGATACTTGATTGTTGTCGGATATGGTTCCATGGTACTACTCTGTGGATGTGCCTAAATTTGTTAGCAAGTTTGCACACCTCTCTCCTTCGAGGAATACTGAAATTTCCCCCCTTTCCGTTGTGTCTTGAACAAATCTTCAAGATCCACCCTTCTTGTTGGGGTGCACACTTTCTCAATTTGCAAGTATAAAGGTCCACCAGAGCCACACCTCATTGGAGAGCTATTGTGCTCCTCTTGCAGAACATCAAAATGTTGAATTGACTGAATATTCACCAAAACCGGCTCGTCATCAGTATCCCTCGCCACCTCGGGAGTCCACACGGGCTCTTTCAAGTCATCTCTTGAAGAAGAAGAGTGACGTAGCTTCGACATCTTGCAAAACCTCCAAATTTGAAGACTGCTCAGTGACACCTTCCAACGACTCCCCGGCAATATCCCGCACCACCTCGGGTGTCCACACAGGGGGGTCTAAGTTAACTCCCCCGAACAAAGTTGATGCTATAGTAGCTTCATTATCAACTTCATCGCTAGCAACTTGACAACTCTGAAGCTTTCCCACATGCAATACCAACGAATGGTACTAAATTCTGATTCGGGCAAGACATTCAATATAACAAAGTAAAAATCACGATAAAATATTACTAAGGGACCACTGAGGAGAGACACATGACAACATCTAAAGGATAAGGTTGGTTACAAAATGCTAACCATGCCGTACCTGTTGAATTTTGCAGTGATATACACAAAGTAATTCAAATGCATTAGGAACATGACTAAAACAGTACACAATAATACTCAAAGATTTGCATATTAGGCAGCAGGATATCAAGTGAAACGTATACTATGAGCATTCCGATACCAATTTCCGGGGATAATATGTTTAATGCATACAATATGTAATTTCCATGGTAAAGGTCAACATGACATGTGTGGGACTTGGACTTTGACTGAGGGATACAAATTGCATTGATTCTCTACTTTAAATTTGTTTTTTTCTATCAATGTTGACTTGAGCTCTACCTCAACAGCACCCAATTTGTGTATCAGCTTCTCCAGGTCTTCTGGCAACCCATCGCGCTCTTTTCCTAGAGCTGGTACATAAGGTGTATTGTATTATATGAATAAGCGCATTCAGCTGCATATTTGCACAATTACCTGATTCCGTGTTTGAAAAGTCTGACAAGGAACTATATATACTCACCTCCTTCCATGATCTCACCCAAAGTTTCGGTTACTGTCGCCAATTCAGCCTCTGTATCAGTCCGCCGCAACCTTTTTTTTTCCATTCTTGCTCCTTCAAACGTTGTTCACGCTTTGCATCTGCATTCCTCTGCTCTTGCAGCTCCAGAGCTATACGCTCTCGCTCCAAATCCTTGGAAATTTGCACCTCGTTCTCAGAATTCAACCTCATTGTCTTCTCCCTGAGCTCAGCCAATTCTCTATCCTTTCTTTTCTACTCCCTCTCCTTCTCTTCAATTTCCTGGTCTTTAATATTATCGTTCTGCTTGCGTAGATTCTCGATGTAAGCATCATTCTTGGGTAGTTACTCAGTCGTTGCTGTAGATATTTGTTCATTGCTGGGTGATTGTTGATCATGGTGGATGTCAAAAGTTCGTTTGTCTTGTATAGTTGGTGAGAGCACGGGAAATAACACCTCATCGAGACGCATCTTAAGTTTGATGGACTCCTAGAACCAGTTTTGAGACACGACCATCAACCCCATATCTTTCGCTACCTGGTACTTCCGGCCTTCTAGCAAAAGCACAATCAAATGTGAACATTCTTTGGTGAGGTCTCCGTTGTAAGCAGCCTGGTTTCTCAGAGCAACTCTTTGAATACGATAACTATTGTCAAACACAATTCCAAAGGGACAGATCGTTAGACCAGCAAGAGGAAGCACCTTCTGTAGATCATGCGAAATTTGCCTATGCTCTCTTGCACATTGCCGCAACCACGATGACATGAGAAGGGGTTTTCCGACAATGCGACAAGCCCAATCATATTTTGGTGCTAAAACGTCCTTCGCAACCACAACATCAACATCCGAAAGTGCTTGCTCTTGCAAAGTGCCATCCACTGATGTCACAAGTTCCTCCAGCTCTTTCTTCTCATAGCCAAAGAACCCTGTTTGGAGCACTAAAACGCTCGTCAAGGCCGACCAGCACGTGTACTCACGATGTGGAAGTCACTTACATTCTCTTGCACATTGGAAGATGTATTCTGGACCCAGAACTCTGCAAGCCTTGGCATGCAAATCTTTGGTCTTGTCAACTTGATTACCTGCCATCACGTGATAGTTGACGTTAAAGTCGAAAAGAGAGTTCACGTTTAAAAATGCCTCCGCTTCTTGGTCTCCAAGTGCATGTTGTAGGGCACTGTAATTCTAGGGAGGCACATAATAGCATGGAAGGAACAGGCTGGCGCTAAACTCATCAAGAATGACATCTCCGTTTCTTGCTTTATGTTGTGATTTTATGAGAAACTTCTAAATAATAAGCATCATACAAAGACATCATTCAGAGGTTTATTCTCTAGATGCTTACCTTCAGCCCTAGCCACTACTGCTTTGCCTTTTGAAAGCTGAGCCTTGATCATGTTCTTTTTAGTCACCTAATAGCTTTGATCATCCAGTTGTAAGATAGCAGTAAGAAATATCACCTCCAATGCAAGTTTCAACCTATTTTAGGGATTGCAACCTTTCAATGCATGGGTGCAGAATAAGGAACTTTCCATAGAGCACTTAATACGACACCATGTCCCAATGCATTATTAAGCAAAGAGCATTCTCAGAGAACTAATGTCAATTAGTGAGCTCTAGCTTTGCCTGAACTCTAGTCTTGAGCTGGGCTTTCACATACATGCATTTCACATGTTGAATAAAATCACTTCTTATACAAACACAATGTCACTACTCAAAACTGATTCAACTACAATGTGCATGATCCAACATAAATTTTAAGGATAGCCTTGAACCTAGCAGTAAATATATGGGCATACAATGGCACACAACAGGGGATGCTGACTTTTTTTAACATAGTTAATTGAGTAGGGGTGAGAACAAGGCTGGCTTGCCTTCTGCAAAGGTTCATTATCAAATTCAATAACACCCTCATTGTCTAGCTCAACGTCTAACTCATTATTACTCATTATTACTCATGTTTTCATCTTAGTATGTCATAGGTGGCATAGATTTCTCCTCCAGCCAAGGCATGTCATCATCACTCTCTGCCGCCTGTCAAACAACCACTAAGAGAACTTCATATCTAGGGATCTACATCAGAAAGACATCTACCATAAATCACTGATCTTAAGATTAATATTTATAAACACCATAAAAAACCCTGTAAAAGACAACTTAGTTAGAACTTATAGAAAACTACCAAAATCGTGGCTCAAACCAAAAAAAAAAAAAAAAAAAAAAAAAAAAAAGCTCAAGGCTATCCTATGAAAAAATCAAACTGCTAAAAAACCCTATAAAAGACAACTTAGTTAGAACTTATAGAAAACTACCAAAATCGTGGCTCAAACCAAAAAAAAAAAAAAAAAAAAAAAAAAAAAACGCTCAAGGCTATCCTATGAAAAAATCAAACTGCTAAAAAACCCTGTAAAAGACAACTTAGTTAGAACTTATAGAAAACTACCAAAATCGTGGCTAAAACCAAAAAAAAAAAAAAAAAAAAAAAAAACGCTCAAGGCTATCCTATGAAAAATCAAACTGCTATTCTAGTCTTTGATAATCCAAAAAACAAGTAGTCTTTCCAATCCTATGGGAAGGGAAAAAAGCAATTTGTGGAGAATGGACCTATAAAAGGCTCTAATTCACATACTTCAGCTACTGTAATGTACTCAAAAGCCATTGTTATTTGGTGCACACCAAAATAACCTTCCATTTAAGCGTATGACAAGGACATCATAATTGTGCCAATATGGGAACACCTGCTCAAGCTGGGCTCAATATACATCATCTATATAAAGGCACATGGTCATCATGGCATGGAAAATATAACCATTGCATAGTTATAACCTTCAAATCAAAAATTCTCTTGAGTTACATGTTCCCACGTTATCAAAGGTTACTTTCTTCAATTTAAGATATCAATAAGTTTTACATAAATTAAATTGCTAAAATGAATTGTAACATAGAACATTCTTCCATGCCATCAGCGAATTACCACAAGATGCAACACTAAATACTAAACAACCACAGTTCCTCGCTTTGTCAATTTCCAACTTGAAGTAAGAATTGACTCTACGTCAATGCGATTTTAATGCTATGTTAACGATCATTGGTATTCCCGACCTAGACAAAATTGATGTTGGGAATATTAATTTTTCAGACATGGAAATGGAATTTATTAT
The DNA here is from genome assembly GCF_059467195.1 of Physcomitrium patens. Classification (NCBI taxonomy): domain Eukaryota; kingdom Viridiplantae; phylum Streptophyta; class Bryopsida; order Funariales; family Funariaceae; genus Physcomitrium; species Physcomitrium patens. The sequence continues at coordinate 352,261 of NC_143428.1, forward strand.
CAAGCGTTTGGATTCAAGGATGTATGCGTGCACCTTTGTTTTGTCGCATCGATTGTAAGACGATATTGGAGATATAATTTCCACTGATCGATCAACGCGTACATGCAATTACATATCCAGGCGATTGAAGCCTGCAGAAGATTGAACCTAGTATTCGATAAAATGGCTGAATCCAGTGATTTTGGCACAGTTTTGGGCACCAGTTGAAAACCTGAAAACTAAAAGCTGTATTTGATTTTAAGGCTTTTAATTCCCTAAGAGTCATGATTTTGGCAATTGGATTTTGCCATTTTATCGCATATGAGGTTATTGTTACTTCACTAGTAAGAAGCATAACATGTAACATGAGTTTTTATAGATAGAGGACTCCTGTTGAATCCCTTCTTTCCTACATAGACAAAGGTGTGCCTCTACCAGTCCAGCATGTTTGTGAATCATGACCCATGAAGTTTCCAGAAATTTTGAGATAACTCACGAGATCCTTGGACGATGATGACTGCTAGGGAGCATTCGCGTATTCGTTCTTCGTAGCAGCAAGTGCCTAAAGCTCCTTGAAAACCGACTAGTTCTCTTCGAGATCGCGACTTATGTCAAGATCAAACAGATCGGGAGTTGACGGTGACCTATTGATCACTGACAAATCCTCATCAATTAACGAGCAGCCAGATTTCTCCTACATATTTAGGCTCTTGCAATTTCTGGTACTACAAAATGTATTTATGATGTTCTTCATCCAGAAGCAAACCTGCAAATCACAGCAAAAAGATTGGTTATAATTATGAACAGTGTATGAACACGTGAACAATAAATGTGTGATTAGTGAATACATATTCATTCCATGTCTCTACAGGAAAATAATCTCACTAATTACCATGAAACGAATGTACAAAAGACATTAAGAGGAGTAGTCATAAATGCACATATACCTTGCTCTTGGTTGCCAAATGACCTTAATCATCTCAACCTACGATATACACAACAGAAACATAAGTTTCAATGAAGAACAATTTCAAGCATGAATTAAGCGCAGAATTTTGATTAGATTGGAATCTTAAATTATTAGAATACAACCATGAGACTTGCGGTTCTCAATGACAGTGTGCTAAATAACAAACTTATACAAATCAAAAAGCAGTGGCAGGGAACAAAATTAAGCAAATCACAATTACCTCAAATCGGTCAAGGCAGATCGATCTAATCACTGGAAGAATCACAACATGCACAAACATCGGAGAACCTTACCGTAGAAGACATTGTAAAATCAGAAATGAACACTGGTATAGAAGTAAGAGTAGGAATGGTGTCAAAAACGAAAACTGCTGCAACAAAAGTCCCCCTGAACACCAATACACAAGTTAATTTGCAGCACTATACAAAACTGATGCTAAATCCTAAACAAGTGAATAAGATCTAAGTTAGCACAAATAACATCAAAGTAAACAGATGATTCAACACAAGGAAATGAAAAATGAAACCTTGAACTGACGCGATAAAGGCAAATAACAGCACAAAATAAAGCCAAAAGATAATAAAAGCTTACACATTACATGTTACACGCCAATTGGTTAATAAACAAGAAACCAACAAACACAGAATAATAGGCATTGTGAAAAACGAAGAGCCGCCAGCTACAGAGCCATGAAGCACCATAAACAAAAGATCCCAGGAAAGAACTCTGAATATGCACACGGAACTGAGTCAGGAAAGAAGGAAAAACAAAAAACCAAAAAAACCTCACCAAGCACTTGCAACATTGGACAGAACTAAGACAAATATTCATTTATCAATGCAGGGCCCGCTCAAGTATTCTCGCATCTGGTCCGTGCTAGCAAGTTCACCACAGCAACATTGGCTCGTCATAAGCAGAAGGGCGGCACGTCTATATATCAGCTGAGTGATTGTGCGCTTCAACATATACAGGATGTTGTGCAAAGACACCGAGAGCGTGATGACTAGGAGTTCGAATCTGATGAGGACCAGGAATCCGTTAGTTGTTTTGGAAGAGGGTTGCTCAGAGGACTCAGAGTGGGAGCCCTCTACCTACACATAGTGCAGGATTAGAATCAATAAAAGAGGCTGTTGGACAGTTTCTTAGCATTTGTTACTAAATTGAAGCTCATGTAACACTTGTACAATGATTTTTTGAATGGTTCTTGCTTGCTGATTCATGCAACGTCACCCGTCCCATACCCCAACTTCGTAGTTGCTTTGCTTTGCTGCATGTACTTGCAGTTACTTTGTTGATGCAGTTACTAGAGTTTCTTCCAATCTCGATGTTGGAAAAAGCGTGTGGTAGACTGCCTTAAATTCCGCGCAAAAGCTTTCAGCGGAGACGGCGGATTTTCCATAAACCTCGTATTCGATAAAATGGCAGAATCCAGTGATTTTGGCATAGTTTTGGGCGCCCGCCGAAAACCTGAAATCCAAAGCTGTATTAGATTTCAAAGCTTTTAGTTCCCTGAGAGTCATAATTTTGGCAATTGGATTCTGCCATTTTATCGAATATAAGGTTCATATTAACATACTTAGTAGGAAACCGATCGATATTAACACGGCACTGGTTTTCCGATTCAATTTTGCTAGCATATCAATATCTGAGGGTCATATGTTATCTCGAATTCCGACAATCTGCCATCAACTGCTGGTTGCCATGCATGGCTTCAATAGCAATCCTTCAAACTCTTTCCTGATTATTTCACTTCAAGGACTGTACAAATGTGGTCAGGAGAAGTATTTCAGCTGTGTGGTAAACTTCATTTCACAAAATTAGCGTTGTCAAACTGGAGCTCTACATTCAAATGAAGATTACGTACGTAGACATCGGCCCAAAAATAACAACATCCTATGAACACGAAAGCAAACTCAACAAAATTGTACACAATCTCATTCTCAGACCAAATAACTCCAACAACGAAAGTGGTGATGCAATCTGCAATTGGAATGCAATCTATACACACACCTCGAGCGAACCTTGAACTCAACCAACAACCCCACCACATCAGACATGATCAAATGTTCAAGTTAGTAGCAGATCTCATATTACTCAGTCTCACATGCGCAGAGGGATCTGGCAGCTAGTGTAAAACCACGTGATCATTCGTCTAAAGACCAACTTCAGCAATCATGCGCAATAAAATCACCACGTTAATGTAAGAAATTACAATGAACCAATGTTTTTTTTCCTTGATCAATGTAATTGAACAGAGGTCCTCATTCATGTCAGTCCACTATTCTGTTTAGTTGCAAACCTTGCTTCGAAGCTGCATGAACAGCGTCCAGGTCAAGGGCTTCGTCACGAACGCCATGGGCTCCACCATCGACACGGACTTCCTCTACAATGCCACTGCGCTCAACAGCAACTGCAAGTTGGACTTCAAGTACGATGGGATCACCACCGGACACCAAGTACGATATCATCATAATTAATATCTCTTAAAGATTCACATCAACCATACATTTGCAAGAATATCATATCTATATGTAATGTGCTATGGATTTGTAGCATATAGCCTACCCCCAGTACATGCTTTCCATTAAATCAATTATTAAATATACTACTTTTATTATGAAGGGTGATTTCTTAAAAAAAATTCAAAATAATCCATATTGCATTATTTTAAAATTTTTAAAGATGATGTTGAGTTTGTTAAAAAAAAAAAATGGTTGTATATTAATTGATATGATTTTGATATTAATTATCAAGGTTTTTTTCTTTTTGAATGTTTGTTTTGAAATTTCTTTTGGAAAAAAAATGAGAAAATTGATCAATTTGCTTCCTGTAATAATCAAAAGGTTGTTCTATCTACGTATACTATCACATACTACCTAAATCTTGGTAGTCTACAAGTAGTATTTGCAAGTATTTTTTTTGCAATTAATAAAAACAAGCTTTGCCATACATTGCATCAAATTTGTAGAGATCAATATTTAATCAACAAGTTTTTATTATGTCGCAAGGAGTCGAAATATTAATCCCTAAAGTTCTTTTCAAATTTTCTCCAAAAACACTTCAAAACTACATATTCTAGTGCAAAGAGAGGGGAAGAAAAAAAGAAGTTCATTTTCTATTTTTAATTGTAAGATCTTAATTTAGAGTATTACAAGAACAAGTAGTAATTTTTTTTAATTTTTCCACCGTATGGATTAGAAGATTATAGTATTTGAAGTGAAAAACTTAGTCATTTTTGGACCATACAAAACAAGACCAGCACACTTTGTCTCCTCTTTAAAAATTATCTCTTGCATCTTTTCTTATGAGGAGATATTACCAAATAAAAGTAGACCATATAAGCTATATTATTACCGAATTTCAAATGTAACAAAAGTGTGTAGCATTCTCAAAATAGCCTTGCAAGTAGAAGGGATTCAAAACTTGGTAATTAGCATTTTGTTTTTTATTGTAAATTCAGGATCTTGAAAATCCAAGGTCCAAATAGTGAAACCAAAGTTTCATACCTTTTTTCAAAGTAGAGAAAATTAAAAGAGCAAAAAAGCAAAATCTCTTATATGGCAAAGAAAAAGTTTTTTTGCACCCTACCCGGTAAGGTGTGAAAACTTTAATTCTTTTTTAAAAGAAGGTTTATTTCAAAAAGTGGTTTTTTCAAGATTATCAAATAGTATGATATTAGCTTCTTATACAAAAAAATTCAAAGATAATGAAGCAATTTAGATTTGCTACCCAAGGTGCCCAACGAATAGGAATTTTTGCTTAGGGCATCATAACTTTTTTTTGTGATGTCCAAATGATAAAAAAAAAATTAGATCTCCATGAAGCTCTAACATTCCTACACCTTCAAAAAAAGTTTCAATAAAATATGCTTAAAATTGACATCATAGGAACCTGTCTGAATTCTCAAAAAAAACCCGTTTTGGGAATTGTCTTTTGGAGGTTAATAAAGGGAAAGTACCAAACTGCAGTAGCAATTTCCAAAATCAGAGAACATCTTCCTTTTAACAATCCTCCTTGAAGCATACTTTACAGGTAACACAAATCTCCTTGGGCACATGAACTCCACAAAAGCATGGATTCATGAAATATGAATTTTTGCCTAAAGTTTCCTCTCTTTTCATTGATGTTGAATATTGATATTGTTTTGGAATCTGATAGAATCTGCTCCCATACTCACAAAACGATATGAAAGGGAGCATATCATTACAGAATCAATAGCGGTCGCCATCCGACTCGATGGAAATAAGGTGCTCACAAGACGAAGCTCAATGCTTTCACTCGAACACCGCACGAAAAGTGGAACAAAACCCCCCCGTATTTCAGCCACGTCCGAGCCTTTTCCTGAGGTGGTTGATGAAAGCTTGCTTGAACAGGTGCTTACTCTACACTTAACAGGGCTAAATACAAGGATATCATGCAGCACTTGTTCCTTTTCCGCTAGCTCACATGTATGCCAAGAGGTATTCTAAGCGCACGCGCTCTGCCTTCCGTAACTTCTTGCTCCTGGTAACACACGAGAAGCCAAAATCCAGGAAGCGGACGGGAGGCTGTTTTCTCCACACTACCATGATATTACGTGCCTCAATATCTCCATGAAGTAACCCGCATTCATGGACTGCATCGAGCGCTTCAAGTGCAGGAGTCTTCACCTCCTGGGTCACTGCTACTGAAAAATAATCACCACACAAACGTAAATATATTACTACTCTACAAGAAGATTGCAGTTCCTCACGTAAACTGGTCCTTCAAGCAGCATTTCATAGAACCACAATGCTCAGGCTACAAGGAACCCTCAAGATCAGAATACGGAGAGTAGCATGCTTCACATTGGATAGTTTCGCAAGCAATCCTACTTTCTCCAAGTTCAACGCCATCAATCGATTCGATGACGACAAATACAGCCCGACCCGTACATGTAGTTCCATATCCTGTTAATCGAGGGACGAAAACCCCCCAAAGCTTCTCCATCTTCTGATAGGCAACTACCTCCTTCAGGAGAGCCTGCACAAGCACGGCCAAAAAATGTGCTGGACAGAATAAGATCACAAAAAGGTAAGGTGTCGAAAACTGCACGCGCACTTCCGCACCGACATGCCTCACGTTGCATCCAGCTAAGACTACCTGCTACTAAAGATGTTGCAAACAAGACCTCTCCAGCTCAGCCCTGTAGTAGACCACAATATAGCAACTTTGACCTTTCAACCCAATACTCCCACGTAATGCAACTCCGGCTCACCTCCGCACGTTGTGTGTTTAAGTAGGCAAACTTCACTGCAACAGCCTGCCCATACAAACGGCCACTAGCAACGCACCGACTCCACCCCTCACAACTTATGATACCGCCCGTCATTTTCAGGTTCAGGTCCTCGGCAGAGACATCTTTCAAAGCCAGCTGGTTCCCATCTGGGCGATTTCTTGTTGACCTGCAAATGCAGTTGCAGTCATTTCACCATTTGTTCTACTTCATTGGACAATTTGGATAGCTGGCTGGACAACTTACTTTGGTCTTTCAGGGACACTGATGTTGTTCTCACGGCCTCTAAAGTCTGGATCGCTCTTAACGTCATCAGAGCTTTCACTGAAAGACTCGAAAGGGGCAGCTCCATGTAATTTGGGAGTTTCGCCATTCCTGAGTCCCTTACCAAACTTGGTGTTATCGTTAGAAGCAATGTCAACCAAATATAACAACGCATCAAGCACGGGTGGGTGCCCACCCATCGCCTTAAAACCAACTGATATTTTGAGGCAGCCGGCATTATCCCGTTTGAAGAGGTACCAATCTCTAGAGTCAGTCAGGATGCCGTAACCCACCTCAAAGCTGCAAACTAGAGCAAACCAAAACTGCATTTGCTACGTACCAATAAGCAAAGAAGTAAATGTTTACAATTTATTAGAAGCACATGTTCTTATGTTTGTTTGGTTGGATTTTTGCATCAGATGGGAGGATTCAACTCTCCGTTAGCCCCAACTGTGACCGCTTTTCTATCTCTCATGGCTCAAAAGGAGAAGACACCCCGTCTATTGCAGCTGTGGTTGCCACGAAGAACTGGCCCGATATCTTTCATTATGCCACACGAGCACAAACACAGCCGGCAACGATGGAGATGATTGAGGGTCTCCATATTGAGGGAAAGGGCGGGATGGTCAAGTAAGTGTAAATTCCCACTTTGCCATTATTGTTGAGGTCTTTCCTTCGCTTTCGAGATTGTTAGATGAATTTCTGATTGACTCAAATCATTGAGCTTCCAACCACTGCAGGGATTTGCTCCTCGAGTACCACAGAACATGCCGGGGTCCCATGTGCAAGCCCAATCAAATAATTGTCTACAGGTAAGCACTTCTGGCACTACAGATCTAGTGTGATTTTACATGCTTGTCTTTAAACTTGTATCTTCAGGCTATGCAATTTGGTCCTTAAGTTTTAATATCTCTGCTTCTTTCCGATAACCATTTGATGTTCCAAAACGATAACACACTGCACACCTTGAATGGTCCTACATTAGTATGCTTGAATTTAAGGCTCTGGCTTGTCTCTTTGTCCATTCAGGAATCGCGTTAGTGAATGCCAGTTTGCGGAAGTTCTGGAGAAAGAGGTTATTGCGTTTAAAAGAGTACGTTAATTCAGCCCTTGCTCTTCTTCCCCTTTACAGTTAACATGTTTAACAACTTTAACATATTTTTCTGTTCTCAGAATATATGTAGGCAGCTGTGTATGACTTATTTGTTGTCCTCGCAGGCGTGCAGAGACATCGAACCCGATTACAACCCAGGGATCACTTTCATCGTTGCTCAGAAGCGACACAACACACGTTTCTTTCCTCAGGGTCGTGATACCTTGCGAAATGGAAATGTTATGCCAGGTAATGCCGTAACATATATCTCTTTCATTCTGGATACACCAAACTTCAATATCTTATTCTAAGTGTTGCACGGTTGAGTCCCACATTAGAAACAGCGAATGAGATGGTTAAGCAATTTATCCGAAAAAATTAAGTGAATTTTCAAAAGTAGAAGGCTATATTGGTGTGCAGGCACTGTTGTGGACAAGGACATCTGCCATCCCCACAACTACGACTTTTTCCTGGTCAGCCAAGCTGGCCTCATTGTACTCATTCATACCCTTAGGCCACATTTTATTATCAAAGGACATGCGTTTCTTGTGTGCTGCTTCCATTGCCCGATGCTCCTGTTTCAATTATCTTATTTGAATATGTACTTAAGAATTTGGGATTGGCTGGAATGCAGGGTACATCTCGTCCTACACACTACCACGTACTTGTGAATGAGAACAAGCTTGGGCCTGATGATATCCAGAGCTTAACGAACAATCTGTGCTACACGTAAGTACCAATTCTAACTGAACTTTGATGGTATTTACTCCAATACAATCAAATTTGATATACTCCCATGGATAGAAGTATCCTTGATTTAAATTCCTGTATTAAAAAGTGAGGTGAATCGTCCAGGTTTGGCCGCTGCTCAACATCAATTTCCATGGGCAAGTTCCCTCTAGAAAACTCTTTTCACATACTTGGCCCTCTGGTTTAAATTCTCCATTAAGCAAGTACAACTAAACACAGCACATGTTCTTATTCAATTCTCTCATACGAAGTTACCTCTTGTATGTTGTGATTACAGCGGCGCCAGCAGCTTATGCCCAGGTTGTGGCACAGAGGTACAGGAAGCTGGTCGACACTTGGAAAGGATCTGACACAAACTCTTCTGTGAAGAGTGGAGGAAAGGGCTCAAGCGCTCCAAAGCCAATCCAGGCTCTTCTGGAACTGGAGTTGAACCCAGAGTATTCGATGTTTTTCTGCTGAATTTTGCACTGCGATGAACTTAGTGAATGAGCTAGTTGTGATTGTAAATAAGCAGACTTTAATCCAGACTCGTAGTTTATATAAGCGAGGAGTATCGTTTTTTGGACTCCCACCAGAACTAAACAAGTTCAGTATTAACAGAAACTGTACAAAGACGCTGCCTTCGAATAATATCCTTCGTTAAAAGTGAAGGCATTTTGGTCGCAACCTTTGTAAAGGCTTGGAGCATGATAGACGCTGTCCCATGTATAATTCTGGAATAGAAGCTTATGGATGTGCTATCCAGGTGCTCATAATTTCTGTGTGAATCTTAAGAATCCAGTATATTGTCACTGTTGTTTCAGGCTATGTTTGTGCATAACTCCTGCTGTCGAGCTTAATTCAAGGAGCATATCCTAATTACTGGAACGGTTAGACCTAATTATATAAGCCCGCATCCTGCAGATTGGCATTACTCCAGAGCTGGTCTTTCTATGCTATGTCTCCTTGACTCTTTTGATCAATCTCTGGAACATTTCTTACAAGCTGTCAAAGTGACCATTCTAATGTACACAATGCCTACTTAATCAACTCTAGTCTTTGCCAAGTGCATCAAATTTTATAACATTGTGATTCTCATGAAGCTAGCAGTGCCAAAGTGTACAATACTGTGACTCGTGTGAAGTGTGAAGAAACCCTTGTACATTCTCATTTGCTCATTTAACTATAAAAGCTAACTTACAGGGACTGTCACAGTTCTCATCAGCGCCTCCTGCTTAAATTCGCGATGATAAACATGCTGCTGTGGCCGAGGTGTGGCCGAGGTGCAGTTGTAGTGTGGCCGAGGATCAGGTTAGGTGGCAATTGCAACTTGTTAATGCAGGTTCCTCACTTGAATTCAGCTACTTCAATCTGTTCCAGCGTGCGGATTTCATGGAATTTCTGACAATGACATTTTCCACAAGAAAATGGAAGAAAAATTTACTATATTTTTTTCATGAGTAGTTGTAAAATTAGATAACATGTTTGGGAAATAGTGGCACAACATCTTCAATGAACATTCTCATTGCTCAATTTTAGGTTATTTAGAGTGTCCAAAGTAGTGTTTTTCTTGTAATGATGTGTGAGCCGATTTTTGCATCTCACATGTTTGTTAATTTAATTTTAATTAAAAAATTAAAATTTAAACCAATGTTAGTTTAGAAAATTGTAGTTACAATATATATTACTAGAAATAGTTTCATTTAGATAATAGAAGAAAAAAATATTGATTTGCAAGAGTTTTTAAGAGAAATAGTGAGTTAAATTTTTTTTTATTAGAGGATATAGATTTTTACCATTGAGACTTAGAATTAGTAAAATTTTTATTTCCATCAATAACTTTAAATGATGAGTCTTCTTATTGTTAGTGTAAATTAGAATTGGCACCTAGAAATTAATGTTCTTGGATTTCAATAAATTTTCTTATACTTCTATATTTGTGAAAAATCACAAACAATCAGGTGAGCTTTTAGTTATGTGATGTTTCCAGCTAATACCATAATTATAGTATTATTGAACTATTAATAGATAATTAGGAGCCCATCAAAATATAATTAAAAATTAGTGTAGCTCTTAGTTGTAGAGAAAGAAGAATCCACATTGATTTGAGGAGCTGTTTTCTTTTCTTTTTTTTCTTTCTCTTTATATACATTGTACAAAGTATTGAAATACATAACCACTATTTTTTTATTTTCTTTATATAGATCATATTTTTGGTGTATTATAAATGAGTGATATCAAAGAAAATCTAGATAACATTCAGTCACATAGAATAGAGACTTTTAGTAGAGAGTATATTTGGTAGTAGTACTACAAAATAGTGCTAGAACTTCACTTCAAGCATACAAAATATTTGAGTTTGATAAAGAGAGCAAATAAGTAATCTCAACTATGATTTTCAATTTTTTCACTAAGCTTGGTAATATTGAAGTAAACACAATATTAAACTAAAATTAATTCTAACAATAACATACAATTATGGACATCTATGAAGATAGTAAAGATATGTTGGTTTATGGAGTGAGTGTAGTAGGATCTTATTGAAGAAACAAAGGCCTATGACATAGTGCTAGATGTTGATATGGAAGTGCAATATTTTCAACATTGCAATCTTTAACTACAAGGTTATTGGGTTTGGTTGCTTCATGAATTTGCCTCTTATTATGGATATCAGAATCATACAAAAAAAATATCCTTTTTCCATTAAGTGCAAGCAATTTCATTTTTGTGATTATTCTAGAACATACTCTAAGATCTACCATATAAAAAAATTGTGATTGACATTTTTGAATATTCAAAATGCGCTACCTCTTCACAAAATGTTATTATTGTTACTACTTCCAATGTCCTTTTTACTAGAATTTGGTACTCAAAGTACGAATATTTATAAAATATAAAAATAAAAATGAGTGGAGATGATGGGATTGTCTTGAAAAATTATAAAAAAGCATAAAGATGAATGAGTAGATATCATGGAGTAGTCTTAAAACATTGCAAAAATAATGGAGACAAAATGGTTTTGAAAAGGTCAAGTAAGAGTTTTGATATCGTCCTAAAGATACAAAGTACAAATCATGTAAATGGTTTTGAAATGTAAAAATAAGGATCATAAAATAATGACTTAAAAAACATTGACTATAAACTATAAAGCATCAAGTAAAAGCCATGAAAATGGCCTTGAAAGAAATGTGTGATATTAAGAGTTAATAAATATCATGTAAATGGCTTTAAAATATTCAAAATTTGAAATAGAAAAACCATATTTCATCTAAGATTAGGATAGAATTGCAAAGTAGTTAGTTCCGTATACTAGCCTTGTATCTTATTGAGTCTTAGGAAAGAATTGACATCATAGTTGGTAGTGGTAAAATAATTGGTGAACAATATTTCTAGTGGATGCTCTTATTTGGTAAAAGGTATTGTTGACAAGGTAGAAAATTACCATAGAACCTACCATGGTCAAGACATATTTGACTTAATTCCAAAGTTATTAATCCTCATTACATATTATTTTAGGAGAAATTTAGAATTAGCTTTGAAGGAATTTTTTTAGAAAAGAAAAGCTAGAGAATGAGCCAAAAAGCTTAAGAGGAAAAATGGTCATTAATTAATAATCATAGTTATATTTAATAGGAGATGTCCAAGCCTAGTTATTAGTTTCAAAATCCAAAGGAGTTGTCGTAGGGCAGAGGAAGGTGATGACCAGGTTAGCTGCATGTAGCTTGGTATGTAGCGTGGTTAGAGAACATGAGCACTTGGAAGAATCTCCATTGATCTATCTCATTATTGCTGTGATTTTCTTGAATATTTGTCACTGAGTTTATGCATGAAAATTTGAATAACAAAAATATTGTATCATGAATTGCTTATTCAACATTGAACGGAGTATGAGGATTTCGAATTTAATATCTGTTGATCCCTAGCAATTTCAGAACCTTCATGAATGGACATTGAATGAGCTAGTATGAAAAGACAGTAATCAACATTATAGGAAAGAGAATTAGCGATAGTCCAGATATCTATGAGTCTGAAGTATGGTGAAGTGAAAAACTATATATGTCTTAGGACTGTTACAAATGATGATTGGCATATATAGCAACGCCTAGAGGATTTACACTTGTTTTAGCTTGCTACTGAATTTGAATGGCTTTAGAGAGGATTGTGTCACTTTCAAGATCTAACTTGAGTAGTAATCGATTATTCTCACTTCCAGGTCCCTCACTTCCAATTCCCACAGTCATTCTTTCGAAAGTGTTCTCTCCTCGCTAGATCTTAAAGTTATAGTGTATGTTATCATGAGTTGAGGAATTTTCACTATCAAGTGGACAATTAGGTGGAACCTCAGCATCTGAAAAGCTTTCCAACAGAGTATGTTTCCTACTATGTTTGCATCTCATGTTGTAAGAAAAGCTGGAGAAGAACTAGGATGTGTTCGATATGTCAATATGAACTCATCGAAACACCTAAACTTGTTTATTGTTGAAGATGATGCTCAATATGGTGAGATATCAGTGGTTGTCTGACACTGAAGGAATTGAATCCACTGCAAAATCAAAGTTATCTACTTTATAGGATAATGTTCAAACTTTCATACCTTAAGACATAAGTTTGTTCTTGCTTTTGAGACTTTGCCAGATTGAGCAAAGCTCCCAATTTTATGTATAGTAGTTTCAACTAAATTTTTTCAGAATAGGAATAGGTACAATCTAACAACATACAGAATAGCTCATGTCTGGATGAATCAATATTTAGTCACATGTCAACTTGGGGTCGAGTTGGTAATTTCAATACCGCCATGAAATGTCTAATCATTTTTTGTGAGCATGAGGTGTTTGTACATTCGAAACGAAGTATTTGTAGTCTGTTGCCTGTATCAATGCTTCAAACATGGGCATTTTTGAAATATATCATAATCCATAGAAAGGTAATTCATATTGCATAACGATGTTTGAAAGGTGGCAACCATTGGATTGTGGAAGAGAATGGATGACGCCAATGGAAACTTAGAAGGGCAGCTAAGAAGCATGGAAGAGTAGATACAAAAACTGGAAGAGTGCATAAGAAGAGTAGAAGCGAGCATACAAAAAGTGGAAGATCAGGTCAAAAAATGCTTTGATGATTAGTAGAAACAACAACTTTGATGCAAAGAAGCACAACTTTATGATGAGAAAGCACAACTACAAAGCAAGGAAGCGCAACTTCAAGATGAGAAAGCACAACTACAAAGCAAAGAAACGCAACTTTGAGATGAGATATTGCAATTCTTGCAAGGACTTACCTTCTTCCGCTATCCATGTTCACAGTTCCAACCTCGCTTCATGCCTCCAACTCCAAGTCTCCAAGTAACAATGACCAACTCCACTATGACTGCAATAAGATTAATCTAGCAACTTCTACACTACTGTCTAACCACACACACAACAATCTTTCACACAAATGAAATAATTTCCACTCAACATATTATACCATGCCTTACCTGAGTGGTCAATTGCCTCGGAGGGAAAAGGAAGGCCGACCTTATTCCATACCCAATCACTTAACTCTCCTTCGTTGCTTACAGGGCTCACTGCTTTTCAGTGTAGGAGGGCCGGAGCCTTTCACCTTATAATCCCCTTAACAATTGCATGCCTAAGAGTGGAAGAAGGTCACCATAAGGCTCGAGGCTAGCCTCATGGAGTCGGCATAAAATCAAGTAAACGATAGGAAGTTAAAGTGAGTTAATAAAGTAATTGATAAAAGTTTAACTTATCTAGGTGAAACTTAAATTATTTAGATTTCAATTATTTACTTGCGTTAATTCAGTTACTATAGGTTAAAGTTTAAGTTATTTGGAGTTAAAAATGAATTATCTTGAGATTAAATATAATTTATCTAGATTGATTATAAGTTACTATCTAAATTAAAAATAAATTAACATGTTGTTAATTTAAATTTATTTTTAAGGTGAATTAATTTATTTTTAAGTAAATTCTAATTTATTTTTAAATAAATTCTAATTTATTTTTAAATAAATTCTAATTTATTTTTAAATAAATTCTAATTTATTTTTAAATAAATTCTAATTTATTTTTAAATAAATTCTAATTTATTTTTAAATAAATTCTAATTTATTTTTAAATAAATTCTAATTTATTTTTAAATAAATTCTAATTTATTTTAAAGTAAATTCTAATTTATTTTAAAGTAAATTCTAATTTATTTTAAATTAAATTCTAATTTATTTTAAATTAAATTCTAATTTATTTTAAATTAAATTAAATATTTTTGATTGAGATTTAATTAATTTAGATTTATTTAGTTATAATTATTTAGATTTAATTAATTTAATTGGAAATTAATCAATTTAATTAAATTTTAATTAATTTAGTTTGAATTCAATTAATTTAATTTAAGTTGAATTGCTTAGGTTTAAGTGGATTGTTCCAAGTCATTTCTATTAACTTAAGTCAAGTTGTGTTTGGGTTGAATTTGGCTTGTTCACCTTAATTCATGACTATATTCTACTTAATTGATTAATTAGGATGAATTTTTTGTTCACACATGGAATTATCACTTTAGATTTCTCTATCGTTAGTTCTTTTTGAGAAGTGGGGGATTGACTATGTATGTGAACTTCATCCTCACTCTTCATGGGGAGTGGTGTATATCATCGTGGCCACCAAGTATACTACAAAGTGGGGACCAGGTGATGCAAAGAATGCCTCAGTTTTCTTGTTTGAAAACATTATCACTCGATTTGGTTGTCCAAGGATTCTAGTTAGTAATAGGAGCACATATTTTTTCAATGAGGTAATCCAAGATATGATTGATAGGTTCTAGATTAACCATCGGAAGACTCCATCCTATCACCCACAAACTAACGATCAAACCGAGAGGGATAATCAAATTCTGGCTAGTATTCTAAGGAAGACCGTCCAAGACTCTAAAAGAAATTGGGATACAAAGTTATAAGCTACGTTATGGGCGTATAGGACCACATTTAAGGTAACTACATAGGCTACACTATTTTTGCTAGTATATAGTATTGAAGTTGTTTTACTAATTGAATTTGAGATACCATCTCTCTGTGTTGCGATAAATACAAGGTTGACAAGAAGGAAATTGATAAGAAACTATCTTTTAATGTTAGAAGCAAACAGAAAACTAATGAAGACCATAATACCAATCCCATCGAATATCCCACCTACAAAACCAGAAGTACAATCATATTACACCCATACCACATCGGAGAGTCAAGAACTAAGTCCGACAACAAGATTTATTGCAGTGCAAAGCAAAACAGGATTCATCTCCTGCTATGAGCCAAAAATCTTGACTCCCATATTAGTTAGAATTAAATATTTAGTCAATGGAGAATTAGTAGGAAGATAGCCTTAGAAATTAATAGTTAGGTTGTATTGTCTTTTGAAGAGTTCAATATTTGTTCGAAGTAGGTTGTCAGCCATCCTAACCATCCTTGGTTTGAATTATGACTTAGGTAGCATTTTAATTAAGAAGTTATGGAGGACTTAATTATTAATTTATTTTAAAAGAAAAAAATAAATTTAACTTTTTAGCTTAGGAAGGGTGTTATCAATAGGAAATATTTTGTATTAGTGAAAGTAATTTTGATTTGTCAAAGAAGGAGTTGGCGGCAGTTTTGAAGATCAAGAAAAATTAAAAAGAAGGTGAAGATAATTACAAGATCAAGTTGAGGACGATGATTACTTTTTGATTGAATTGAAGGAAAATGTAACGGAGGACAAAGATGTATCCAATGGTAATCAATGGGATAATAGATAGATGAGTAATTAGGCTTGTAATAAGTTAAAGGAGTGAAAAGGGATGTGGTAAAAGAAGGACCAGCCCTTTGTGTGGATAAAAAGTAAGATAGGGTGAGTAATTACTGAAGGGGGCCACTTAAGATTCTTTCTTTTGACTTTGGAGGCTTGGCGACTAGGGTTTCAAGGGGGTGGATTGGCTTGGCCGCCCCTCCCTTCTCTCATTCCTCTTTCTCCCTCTTAGAGGCCCTCTCTCTCTTTCTCTGTAGGAGTGTAGTCTCTTTTTTTTCTCCTTAGGATGGTAGGTTACTAGATATTCTCTCTTGTATTTGAGTCTTATTGAAAGCCCTTGGCGGTGCCGGCCAAAAGGCTTGAATTATTGGCTTTAATACAAAGTTCAATATTGTTTTATTGTAGATATCTCTTCTAGCTTCTCATAGCCGTTTTCCGTTTGAGATTTGGACAAAAATACAATGAGATATGAATTTTCAAAAGTAAAGAAGAAAGTAAGGTGTTTTTTGGGGCGGCTGCTGGATCTGACTTTCAGGCCTGAGGTAAGCTTCTACCCCTAATTTTATATTTTCTCCTTTTAGATCTGTTTATTAGCTTTCTATTGCCGTTTGGAATTTGTGATTTGGTTTAGTAATGAATTAGATATGAAATTCCAAAGTTTGGATGCCTAGTTTTGGTGTTGTTTCTACCATTGTGCGTTGAATTAGAGCTGTCAGTGGAAAGTGAGAGTGAACGTCAAGTTTAATATTTTTACCTTGTAGATGACTTAAGTGGCTTTTCAAATCTATATTGCATGTTGAATTTGACTGAGAATCGAATTATTTATGAATTTTCAAAGTCCATCCATAGTTTTGGGTGGCTATCTCGACTAGCCGTGTTGGAGCAAGGCTGCGAAATCAAGGTTTGCTTATAACCAAAATGTGGTATTTTTCTTGCATAGATCTCTCCTCTAATTTTTTATAATGGTTTTTCAATTGTAATTTGGATACAAATTGAATTACTTATGAATTTCTAAAGATTTGATAGAGATCATTTGGAGGTTGGAGCTCGTGATTTGGAGGTTGGAGCTTGTCATATGGAGGTTGGAACTTGTCATTTGGAGATTGGAGCTTATGTATGTAGGCGCAATTTCTATAACAACTTACTTCTTTGTGAGGTTCAATCTTACCTTACACTATCATATATTAATTTTTTATATGGTTACTATTGCTTCAATTTTTCACATTATTTTTATTACTTTTGTATTTTATGTCCTTTATTATTTCAATATACCCAATTCCTTGGAATCCCTTCCTATGCAACTACTTCATATTCTTATCATATCATTGTTTGATCAAAAGTAATTGTAAGTTTGGTTTAATTATCAAACTATTGTTGTAATAAAGTCATTATTGTTTCACTTTGATTATTTTATATGTCTATAATAGAATAATGTTTTTCAACTATAAATCCTTATAGCATTTTAGCTTTTGGTTTTAAACATTTCTACTTTTGGTTTTTGGAGAAAATAATATTTTTTTATTGTAAAAAATATATCAATGATACAAGAAGCTTGAAATAAAAAAAAGTTGGTATTCAAGGGTGTTGATTAAATTACACTTGAATAGCAATGCAAATTTTTGTCTATAGAGCCACTGTGAACAAAATTACATTTCCACAAAGTTACTACTATGCCAATTTTTTATTAAAAAACTTATAAATTCATGATCAAAATTCCTTATCTTTGTCATTTTATCTTTAGCACTAAATTCTTGTATGTAGTATAAAAAATCCATTTTAACTCAAGTGAAACATATTCACACCTTATTGAATAGAGTACAAATAAAACTTCTTCTATTTTACTTAAAATTTAGAAAAAAATTAGTAAATATTTATTAATTTTATCTACAATGTTTTTTCTGCTTAGATTTACATTCTATTACAAATCAAATTCACAAAAAAATTCAAATATGTATTACCAATCTTTGAATCTGTTCTCTTTGCAAAAACAATTGAATAAGTTTCAACCCTCTTCTTTCTCTAAAAATTGGTGTAGAAGGATTTAACATCATGTACAACATGGTGGTATGAAACTTATACTTTGTATAACACAAAAATTTGACACTAAGTGAAGTCAAAGTTAGTTTATCCTTTTAACACAAGGAAGGAAGAAAAGGAAAAAAAAAATAAAAGTTTTTTTTTTTTTCTTTTTTTTTTCTTTTTTAAATTCCAAACTTTAAACATTATAATCTTCTAATTTGAGCAGTCAAAGATTATGAAATTTTGGGAATATGTTGTTTTTATTAGTCTAAATCATGTGGTTAATAGTAGACATAGAATTTCAATTTTCTTTTCTATTCCGCTCTTCACACTAGGAAAGGCAATTTTGACTACTTAAAAAATTTGTGTAATATTGTCAATGAACTTTACGGTTTGATTTATTTTCAACTTCTTGTATGTACTTTGTAGTTTATTATTGGCATATCTTGATTGCATTGAAGTAAATTAATGCTCTAATATTGTGCATAAATTGATGATGGAATGTGTCATTACTAGATGGTTCATGTATGGTTTGAAATTTATAAATTTCAGAATCATGGCAAAAGGTGACATCCTTGAATCAGCATCTTCTCTTTCCACATTGCCAAAGTGGACTGGAAGTTTGGTTTTTGATTCAACAAGGGATCTTCCTACATTGCCTCCTTGGACTGGTACTTTGGTATCTTATGTATCAGATATTTACCATTCTCCTATTGAATGCAATGCCACTACTCTTGCACACAATCCTCTTACTTCCTCACAATTTTCATCTATTAATCCAAAACACTTTCAGCATAATGTTAGATTTTCTACAAGTCCTTTCATTCATCAATCTCAAAACCATGCTTTTTTTTTTTTTCAGATACCTCTAGTGTTCCATTAAATCGGCATGAAGATGAAAATCCTCTTTCTTTTGAAATGGAGGGGGTTCAAGATTTTTTTAGAATTTATAGAACAGGTGGATTGAGAAATGGTTTAAAAAGATTTAGAACAGACTTATATGTGCATTGGCAACATTTTCAACCTCCATCCAAAGTACTATAAAAATTTCATTTTACAAAGAATAAAAAAAGCATCATTGATAAAATATTACAAAGTTGAAAAAAACATATCTTTGTGCTTCATGCACTATGACCTTTGAATTTATATGGTCAAAGAAAGAAACAAATAATTTAGTACTCTAAAATATGATATGATAGTTGTAAATGGAAAAACCTTTGGTTGATTAAATTTTCTATAAATTTTCCAAACAAATATATGAAATGTTTTCTGTAACATGTAATGAAACACATTTTTGCCAATGCACATATAAATCTGTTCTAAATCATTTTTGGGGTCAATATTAAAATTTGTGCCTTATATTAATTTGAATTATATTCATTATCATACACTTTACAACTATATTGACAACATCATTCAAAGTCCTGAAACACATTTAGTCAATTTAAAAATCATATACATGTTTTAATTAGAGCTTCATATGCATCTAGAGGTTTAAAGAAGAGGCAACAAATGATGATTATGGATGGGAATAGACTGATGGATTTGCATATGGAGTCATGGTTCATAATGTTGCATCTTGGGCCAAGCTAATGGTTCTTCTTTATGAGAAGAAATCAAAACAACCCACAAAAAATACAGTTTATTTCAAACTAGCAATTGATGTTCGTTGTCATTGGACTCAAGGTGGTCATGTACTTCTACTACCTTTAAAATCTAGCTTTCAAATAACTACCATTACAATCCATGAGACTTTTTAATGCAAAAACCCAATCAAAATTTATCAACTTCTGTTTGAAGGAACATCACATTTTTATTAATTGTTGGAGGATTGTGGAAAAATATTTATTTTATTCTAATAGTAAATTCAAAATAATTTATTATTTACAAATTCTAGAATTTTCTTTTAAAAATACTGAAATTTTATTTTGAATGATCGTACAAATTGGAACTTAAATAGAAATCAAATTTTTAAAGTATTGAAACTACGTTAATTGGACATGTGTTTCTAGTTGTTATATGTGAGATGAGATGCTTGAAAAGTAGAAATCATAATTTCATGTTCATTCTTACTACAAATTTCAAAAACTGGTGCTGCTTATGTTTTACTTTTAATACAATAAACTAATTTTCAAGATTCTGATTAATTTTTGAAGATTTCAGGGATTTTAGTGAAAGTGATGTGTGCATGTCAGGTGTGTGAGGTCTTCCTTGAATTATTGCCTGGTCAAGGACTCTTGTATTGCATTTCTAAAGCAAAGTTTGAAGGAAAAGATTTTGAGAGAGAAATCATTGCCTATATTGGTAATTGTAAGGCATGACCTGCTAGAAGACATACTTTAAATCAATTGAAAGATCTCATGGAAAGTGGTTTATCTTTCAATGGCTGGCACTTGAATGTTTGTATTTTAGAGTGTCACGACCTAGCTTGTATGTACTCCATTGTTACAAGAGGAGTGGCAAGTGCTTTAGGGTTAAAAAATTGCCTTTGGTGTTCAATTTCAAAAAAAACACTCAGTTGATGTGACTATGGGGATACCACTTCGACATGATGATACGATTACATCTATTGGACAATGTTGGCATATGCAACATTCTCTTGTGCAAGTACATTTTTATTACCCTTCTATATGTATTTAATGTGTATAATATTTTTATTCTTTGATTACTATACAACCATTGGAGTGTAGCCTAAAACTAAACATGAACAAGTTTCAAATTTAAGTAGTTTCATTTAGAGAAGAAATTGATAGTAACATAATTTACCATCACTAATATTTTTTTCATTTTCAAATGTTTGAATTGCTCTCAAAGATTTATGACATAAATTTTACAATTGTAAATTTTCAATAAAAGAACTTTCTCTTTCACAAATATTAAACACTGCAATACTATAGTGTTGTACTTCAAATTTCACTTTGTGTTTATTTTTACAATAATGTCAATAGTATGTTTATATCAATTCTTATTTTTATTCTTATTTTGGAGAGTATGTCCATCTATTTTAATCATGTCCTAAAATTTGTTATTTATAAGAGATAGTAAAAAGTTCATTGTACAATTTGAATTTTTTTAACATTAATAATAGTCTTCTTCATATTATGCTACTATAAAAGTGTGATACTTCATGCATATAAATTAGAAGCAATAAAAATAACATTAGAATCCTTATTAAGTATGAAAGAATTCTAAACTTGGTGGTCTCTAAACTTAAGTTAAAGGTCATTTTAGTTGCCTTTGAGAAGGGAGAAAGAGAGGCAATGTTGTACCATGAATCTTAGCCGCCTTTCACCTCTTTAACCCCTAAATGCCCAAGTATACCTGCGGGGTACAAATTGATTTTGGGCAAGTTCCTGAAAATCTATTTTTAAAGATTAATTTCTGAAAATTTTAGGGAGAATAGGAAAACGGGTTATCTTCGTGAAGAATTTTTCTTTCTTTTTTTTGGATTTATATGGAAAAAGTTATGGTGATATTCAACGTGATACGACTGCAGCTCTCGATTCATTCGGAATATAAAAGAACAAATTACCTACAACATCTCCATTGGTGTGTTCTAGCCAGTATTATATCCACGTGGCCAGCTGGTGAATCTGTACTATACTCTTGACTGAAGAAATGCTCCAATTACATGGACCGAAATGCATGCAGTCCGATTGGCCCAGCTGAAAAGTTGGTATCCAATAGTAGTGATCCACCTCATTCACGTCGCTTCGCCTTAAGACCCATGCATGCATGAATACAGTATGAGAGAATAGGTAGATTTTGGAAATTCAAAAATAGGATGCCAAAATGGACGTAATCAATTCGTACGAGAGCTGGAGTGATTGCGAATCCATTCCCGCGCCCTTGGGGGAACGCACCATCTATCAATGGGGGAATCCTGTGAACGCCCACGCCAACAACGCTCCATTCAAATTTCAAACCTCCGACAGCACTCAACGGAGCCTCCACCTGTGATCCCGCGGCCACGCGATCCAATCCATTCCGCAATAGCAAGATCCCGCCATGCGGTCATGGGGCCATGAAATCCAATATGGTTGTACCGGGG
Source organism: Physcomitrium patens (assembly GCF_059467195.1). Lineage (NCBI taxonomy): Eukaryota > Viridiplantae > Streptophyta > Bryopsida > Funariales > Funariaceae > Physcomitrium > Physcomitrium patens. The sequence continues at coordinate 374,392 of NC_143428.1, forward strand.
CCACGTGAACACAACACACACAGCAGGCCATGGCATTGGGAATTTTGAAGTACGGAACTGAGAGCACAGGAAGAAAGCACACAGCCGAGGCCCGAGAGCGGAGAAGGAGAAAACAGAGAAGAGTAGAGCAGGAAAAAGGAAAGATGAGAACACAAGCGGAGAAAAGATCAAATGAGGGCATGGAAGGCAAGAGGGTTTATTGGGGGTGTGTTGTTTGTTGGGTTTATTGGTTTGTTCAAACTGCACTTGTACCTTGAGGTCGACGACTTGTGCTCGACCCGTGATCCTGATACTGAGGTTCAATACTCTGAATATGCAACATGATGGTCATGGCGTGGTGTGGCGAGTTTTGATTGAGGTGTTGCAGTAGGAATGGTGTGAGGGTGGGATCGGGTGGGTCGGGCATCGGGGTAGGGCCATGCGGCATGGCGAAACCCTAGCATTATGGTGGAACCCCTGTAGTGGACACTATGGATGTAAGGGGGCTGCCTTGTGCATTTGCTAGGGTGCAGGGCAACCTCCGCCATGCCATCGCCAGAGCTGTGCCACGCCCCTGTCAACACGCCCAGTTCGAATTTGCTTCGCCACAGCGTTGCCATCCTAATGCGCTGCCGATCTGGACAGACGCTGTGACGTTGGGTGCCGTCTCCAGACTTTGTGCGGCCTTTGCATGTCGCGTCTCATCAGGTACTACATCTCATCTCCATTGGTTGTGCTGGGTGCGATTGCGCGGTACCCGGACCTGTGTTCCTTACTGAGACTGTCACGGGCTGTCGTCCACCTGCGTTGGGTGGGTGACGCCAGTGTGGTTGGCATGGTATTGCGTGTCATGGGTGGATTTTAGAGTTTTGTGGGCGAGGTTCGATTGGCGAGGTTCTTGAGGTTGAATGTGAGAATGGTTTGGTGCGGTTTAGGGTTTAAGGCAAGGTCCTGGAGTGTGGGTGGGGGAGTTATCGGGCATGTGGTGATGGTGGACAATTTGGGTTTTGAAGCGTGGGGCAGGATTCATCAATGGAGAAGTTTCCGTGGTGGCAACTGAGAGGCTTTGGTGGGGCGGGCGTGACGGGGGCAACTACAGATCAGGCTACAGTAGGGGCTATCCAAGCGGAGGCAGCAGGTGGGGCGGGCGTGGCAACAATCGTTGCGGCCCGAGCCCAGCGGTAGGGACAACTATCCGAGGTATGGCGCTATTGGGTATAATACAGGATTCGGCAATAGTGGAGGCTATGGCGGGGGTATAATTGGAAGATATGGAGGGAGCATGATGAAGCCAATCCCAGTAGAGCTAGGGTTGGGAGAGATGGATTCATGATTTGTGGGTGTTATGCGAGAGGTCGGGATAGTGTCGGTGATGTAGCATCGCAAGGTAGGGGTAGAGTTTGATAAAGTTAGAGTGGGATCTAGGCTATCTGTGGGGCACATCTGATATTGAAAGTGTGTAGTTTGGTGTGATTGGTGTGGATGCAGAGGAAGGACTGATGATAGGGTGTGGCGCGAGCTAGAGCAAGAGCCAGGGCGCATGGTAGCATGCTAGAGGTGAGGTGGATGATAGCGGTAGCTGGGCGGAGGGTGGTTAGCGGGAGCCCAAGGGCACCATGGACGGTGGCAAGGCGGATTGGCAGACGCAAATGAGGGGGTCGGATGGGGATAGAGGTAAGCGATGGATCTGCGAAGGGGTCCATCGTGCAGGGGGTGATATCGGAGGATCTCGTGGACGCAGTGGCTGGGGCGTGCGAGGCACTGGATTCGGGCGCCGGGGAGGTGGAGGCGCAGGGGGAAGGCGGAGGCTGTGGTGGCGGATAGCAATGGCACCGACGGAGGGGAAGGCCATCCGGACTGGGTTGGGCGATGTGGTAGTAATTGTGCCCGTGAGGATTATGGATGGGGCGGATGCAACAACAGGTGCATGGGAGGGCTCTCGATTGCCGGTGCACACAAAGAGTTGGAGCAATTTCAGCGCTATGTTCACGAGGACATTTGGCGACTAGAGGTGCAAATCAGCAGGATTTTCTTGCTAACCAGCTGGACTAAGCGATCGATGCGGCAATCGCTAGGTCAGGCGCACCGAAGCTGGGATCGGATGCGGATTTCTTTGAGTGGGGCGACCTAGCATTGGAGCCCGTGGTAATAGGGAGGGGAGATGTTCGGGGAAGATTGCTTGCTTTGGGCATCAAGTTCCATCGAGTCAGCTGCGATGTGGTTGCCAACGTGAAGGTGTCCCCCCATCTTGTATAGAGGGGCCGTATTCTTGTAGTGTTATCTTGTTCTAGTGTCGCGGTACAAGGTAGTGTTTGCCTGGTCAGTACGTTCGATTCGATGGCAAAACAAAGGACTCTAGTAACCCACATTTGAACCATAAAAACCAAAACTGAATCTTAAACCCTAAAGATTAAATATTAGACATTAAATTTAAAGACATTTGTTTTCAATTGTAAAGTATTTATAGGGGCCTTCATATCAATGTATGCCACAAATCAATTTCTAACCAACAAACAAAGTCAAAAAACCTTGAAAGAAATGATGATAAAAAATTTCTAGGACATTCTTGTAATTTTAAATCCTAAATCCACTTTAAATCCTAAATCCATTCTAAATTCATCCTAAATTCTAATTCTAAACCGTCCAAGTTAGAATACTTCAGCCAAACTCTAAAAAATTTAATCATATTTAAGATCAACATCCATAAAAATCTTCATATTAATAACATTCAATTACTTCTGAAGATCTCTTTCAAATTCAATATTAAAACCTTAAAATCAAAAGCTTTATTTAAAAATTAAACTTTCAATATCTCAAAATTTAAAAATTTACAGAGCAAAAAAATTATATGGTTGGAATCATAGACCTTGTAAACAAGAGGGGAAGAATCATCAAAATAAAAGTTTGAAAACCCTAATGCTTAAGGATGTCCATGTAACCTTGAACCCTAAAACTCAAAAACCATTCGACTCAATACAACACTTCATATTGCTGTTCGGCCTTGATATTGCATTACATACTTCTGTTCGGCCTCACTAGCCTTGTAGCTTTTTTTTTTTGCTATTGGTCCACAATCCTCGCAAGTCCAATACCCAGCCAACCAGGGTGAGATCTAGTTGCTAGTAGCTAACCAGCCTATCTACATACTGCTGCATGTTCTAGGGCCATTTTATGCCACAAGTCTATTACATGCTGTAGGCCATGACATTGTAGGATTTTTATCTTGTACTATGGCTAATTAGTTGTACTATCCATCTCTGTATACAAGGTCAGAGGGTTCAAAATCTACCACCTGCGAATCTAAATGGCTGCTATTTATTTATTTTTTAAAATCCAAAATACACCCTTAATAAGGGTTCTTAGGGGCCTTTCTAAGGATCATCTCCTTTCCAAATCCACATTAAAATACTATATTCAAATTTTTGTCATAATTCTTAGTAAATAGATTGCTCCCTTTTGTTTAAGGAATTAAGAGATTTTATGTCCGATACTCCTTACATCTACTCCTTGCAATACATGTGGAAAATAGTTGTCCATTGAGTATTTCCAACTGTACTGAGTTGTTCCTAACAACATATGGTCCTAATCAAACTACATCAAATTTGTGAATGAAGTCTAGTTTTCTAACATCTTATAAAAGGATCAACATGCTTGGCTCTAAAAAAAAGCTATTTTTACATCCTAGTAAAGATGATATTCCTTCTTTGTTGAATTGCCTCAAGGTTTTGACCATTAATTTGATGTACTTTATTTAGCATTTTAAGCCTCTTTAACCTAGTTTTTAGAAATTAAGTCTTAATCATTCATGTGTTGATGACAACATGTAGGAAAGGAATTTTAAATTCAATAGACAATACTACTTCAATGCCATGTACCAAAGAAAATGGTGTAGTTTTGATTGTGACTTTATATGTAGTTTTATAAGCCTGTAATATATCTAGAAGTGTAACATTCCAATTTCTTTTTAAATCTTGCATGATCTTGTATAAAATATTCATCAATGTTCAATTTATTCTCTCAGTTTGTCCATTGATTTTAGGGTGATAAGACGTGGTCTTTATATGATTAATATTGAATCTAGTTATTATTTCTTGGATAATCTCTTTGATAAAATGCATTCTCCTATCACTAATTAGAATTTTAAGACAATCAAATTTGGTAATAATATTTTCAAAGAGAAAAATGACTATATTTTTAGCATCTTTGATTCTCACAGCCTTCGCTTCTGTCCTTTTTGTTAAATAATCAGTGGCTATGATGATATATGCCATCTCCTTAGAGAAATAAAAATGAATTTTTTCTACATAATTTATGTCCTATTTCTTAAGAGGAACTAGAGATAAAGACATATAAAGAGGCAATTCCATATGGAGGTTATTTTTTGCATATCTTTGATATGCATCACATCTTTTGGTATAGGTATATGCATCTTGGAAAAGTGTGGGCCAATAATAACCAGCCCTCATAATTTTCTAACCAGTCAATTGATTAAAAAAATAGCCACCACAAATACTATCATGGCAAGCTACCAAAATGGTAGGAATTTCCTTACTTGTTACACACCTATATAGTATTCCTTCTACTCCTTTTCAATATAATCAATTTTCTATCACCACAAAATATCTACCATTCACTCTCATTTTTTTCCTTTCATCTCTTGGTAATCCTATTAATTTTTTTTGGATAGTTAGAAATTTTATAATGTAGGAATACCTTATAAGTTTTGCTATAGCCATAAAGAGACTCTTATTGATCAATCTATCATCTATAAAGATCTCTCCAAGTTCTTCGAATAAGCATGATAGATAATTTGCTTATCTGTGTATTTTTTTAAGTTTATATTTGATTTTTTAATTAAATTCCTATAGAAGTAAGATCTATTGTGTTATTCTATCATTCAGTTTATATTTATTGACCAAATATTTGATCATCATATGATCCATAAAAAATACCACCTAATTATATAAAAGATAATGGTAAAATTTCTTCACTAAAAAATTGTGGCCAAATATTCTTTCTCAATTGTGAAATAATTCTTTTTTTCCACAACAAGTTACCTACTTCCATATGTTATAAGATATTCTTTTCCTTTCTTTCTAAAAGGTTGATATAATGTACTTTTTACAACTGTTGCACTTGCACCATAATAGATATAAAAAGATAAACTTCAGTTTGGAGGTTTCAACATTGGATATGAATTTAACTTGCTTTTCAACAAGTCAAAATTTCTTTAACAGTCTTCAATCCACTCAAACTTAATTTAATTCCTCTCTGACTTGATAATAAGCAAGATGATTATAGCATAATCCAGAATTAACTCTTTCTACTATCCAGCAAATTTCAAAACTCTTTCAACTTTTTTCACACCTATTCATGGTTTTAAATCCTTTATCACTACAATCTTCTTAAAATTAGACTTTTTTTTTTTTTTTTTATGCACCACATAATCTAGCAGCATTTCTTTTTGAATAGTTAAATAGGTTTTATTAGAATTCGAAGCCAAATCTATCTTTTTGCACCTTTCAACACTCCTTGATACTTTCAAGATGTTTATCTACACTAAACTATGTGCTGAAATTGTCGATGAAAATAATCATGGACTTATACATTAAATTTAAGAAGATATACATGACTAATCATTGAGAGGTTGTATGAACATTGTAGAGTCCAAATGGCATTACAAAACAAATAAAGATTCACCATGGTATTGTAAATGTTGTTTTATGCCTATTCTCTGAAGTAATGGCTATTGGATTGCAGCGAGAATAAACGTCCATAAGTGTATATTTTTTATACCCATCTACCTCATTTAAAGTGCTATTTTTTAAAAAATAAGGAAAAATGGTCCTTTTGAATGTATTGATTGAATTTCCTATAGTCTATATATATACATAGTTTTTTTATTTTTCTTCCTCACTAGTATAATAAGAAAAATCCAATCTATAATGTCCATTAATTTTATAAAACCAATTTGCAACACTCTTTTAAGCCCTATCTTTATCAACAACTGAAATAAAGAATTCATTTTTTTCCCTTTTGTCTGATTGGAATTGCTCCAAAAATTAATGATATTCAATATTGAGTCACCTTAAGGGATATTGTTTTAAAGTCTTTATAAGACCAAGCAAACACATCTTTGTATTCTTTTACTAGCTCACTATAAGTTATTATCTTCTCATTATTTAATTCAGCTCCCATTTTGATCTTTTTAGGCTCTTTTCCATCTACCATTGCTTCTACATACTTTCAATCAACCTTTACAACATGAATTTGATCAACATTATTTTGATTCTAATTAAAAATATTTTTAGATAGTCTACCACATTCTCTTCTATTATAATATCAGTGAATATAGCTTTAAAATATAAAAGAAGGTCTATCTTTTTCTTTTCTTTTTTTTAATACTTCCATATTTTGGATTCCATCTATATGTACCTCATAGATTGCTTCTTAAGCTTTATTATTGAAAAATGATATTAGCTCAATATTAAGTCTTTCATCTTTCCATGCTACAAGTTATTGTATGAAATATCAACTCTATAGCTAAATGAAGGGCCGCTCTCTAATATCATTCTTTTTTCAATTTTTCCAATAAAATTTATATTTTTTATTCTATTAGAGGCTGAATTTGGATGATCATTTAATCACTACCTATATTCTACATTGTCCTACTAATGATATAAATTAAAGCCTATACATGCTAATAGCTTCAAATTCAAATTTTGGATGTTGTTTCCTGTTTTAATTTCCTCCACTAGTGCTTTATCCTTATTCAACTTTATTTGTACTTATTCATCATCATAAGATACTCCTTCCTTCACATTTATAGTAAAATTTGGCTTAATAATCATCCTTGTTCTATTTTTAAGAGGTCTATAAATGATTGACAGTTTTATTCTTTCTCAATCTACTATAACATTTGTTGCTTTCAACCAAGGACACCTAACAACAAAGAAAATGAATCCTTTGCTGCATACATTCAAATGACTTGGAAGATTAAGGTATATTCTTTCCCACTAGTGATAATCTTGCAATCTTTTATTTGTCCTATTAGTTTGGTTGGGCTTTGATTTGCCATGTTTATCACAAAAGGTGAAGGACTAGTTAGGCTAAGAGCTAACTTTTCCATGATATACAAGGATATTATATTCAATTCACTTCTCCATCCATTAATGCCTTATCCACTAGTATCACTTTTATTTTCATAGTTCTTATATCAAAAACTTTCTCAAAGCTTGTATTTTGGCTATCGTTTTCATTTTATGCTTTCTAATTCTTTTCACCACTAGTATACCATTCTTAAATGCCTTTCATGCAATAGGTAAAATCTCCAACAATTGAATAAAAGTAATATCTATTTTGAACCTATTTAAATCTACCTAAAGGTCATAAGACTTAGACTTGATTTTATGTGTCTTCCTTCTAAGTGCTTCAAATTCCTTTAAATATCAGGTCCTTTTCATTCTTCCTTCTCTTATTCTTCATTACTATCTCCACTTCTAGAAAATAATAATTTAGTATGTAAAAGATTTAGATAAGCTAGATCATCATTTATATCTTTAATTACTTTCATTGCATCTTTTATAGCTTTCTTCAATTTTGAATGATAAGAAGAATCTTCAAAGGAGCTATCTTTAGGATCTATGATCTTTATAATAAGAGGTTGTTAAGTTATCTTTGATCTAGTCATAACTGCTAAAATAGGAACTTTGGAGTTAGATGACTCTCCTTTTTTGGCTACTGCATGAGTTATCAAATGTGTCTCTAAAGGCTAAGACTCTATTTTAATGATAGAAGTAATAGTAAAAAATGGTGGATTAAAAATCTTAGATTTTTCAGGTATATTAGGAAACTTAACATCTTATGAAGTAGAAGACCCTGATTTATTATTTTAGCCCTAACTTGTACTCTATATCTGATTTAAAAATATGTGATCTCTATAGGTTTGCAAATTTATTGAAGGATAATAAGTTTGTCTAGTATTTCTATAGCTATAATATAGATTAAAAGGTCTAAAATTAATATTATCATCTCCAAATGAACATCTTTGATGTCTTATATTTTCTTGTATTTGTTGTTGAAGGTTTATTAGAAGTATAGGTAATAATATTACTTTATTTGATTGTCCACATTCATCAAAGGGCTGGTTGCTTTTACAACTGCTAAATCTAAAATATTAATTTTCCAACCAATATTGTCTAAAAATATGTTATCTATCTTAATATTGATAGAACTCACTTTATAGTCTATTTTGGCCTCTACAACCTTGCAATCCACTCTTATATCCTTTCTATCTATAATTATGGCCTTGTTGGCTTCTATATTACAAAAAAAGAAGTGGTTATTGAAAATTTGGATCTTGAGAGCCTTGTGGAGGTTTTGCATTACAAAACTATATTTTATGACTTAGTTGCGTACAGTTTGTATGCCAAAGACTAAAGGTATGTCTCATAAATTTTATCAAAGATAGAAGAGGATTTGAATTTTGATTCCTTGTTACATGAGCCATTTGTTTAGATAAGGTTTGGAATTATTTTATAATTATAACTTGAAAGCCTTATTGATTTATTTGAAGCATTTTTTCTATCTCATCTACTCTTTGTTTTAAGGTTACAACAAGCAATGTAGATAGAGGATTGGATTCTTTTATAATCAAAAACCTAAGAGGACTATCTTGCTTCATCATAAATAAAATTATACTGGGCAAAGATTAATTTGTTTTTTAATCTTCAACTTTAGGTTTAATAAGAAAAAATTAATGAATAGACTCATCTTTCTTTCTCTAAAGCCTTTCATAATTCTTTTCTATAATATCCACTTCTCTTACAATTCTTTTGGCAAACCAAACTAAGTAATAATGTTGGTTTGTGATTAACAAACATGCTAAAATCTTTATATATCTCTCCATTTGCAACGATCGATCTTCATCGTTGGTCCCATAGAACTTAAGAAAGTTCATAGGAATAATTATTGTTATCAAATCTTGAGACACAACAATGATAAACTCTATGGCCCTATCAAAGGATAAATTAGTGGTTGAGTCATTTTGAAATGAGTAGGTTCTTCATTCAATAGACTATTTTTTGTGAAAGTCTATCTCTTCATTAAAAATCCTTTAAGTTAAAGGAGGACTTTTCTCTCTTTTACTTAAAAATATAGAAGAGAGTTGCTCTTCCTATATTTGTGGTAATTCTTGGCTTTCAATAACAAGATTAAAAGAAATTGATGGCTCTTGAGGTGTTCTAGTAAACCTAAAATTGACTATGAAATTGAAGGGCTTTAATAGGTATTATTTATTTCCTTGTGGTTTTTGTGATCTTTGCTTAGATCTAATTCTATCTATATCTTTTAATAAAAGTGTTAACTTGGGATTTTTAAATCTAATTTATGCATGCATTTATTTGATTTTTAAAGAACCTCATCATATATCTTTATATACAACATATATATCATTTTTTCTTGTTTTGATACATTAAGATGAATTTTTTTTAAAAAAAATAATTAAAAGGTACTTATATGGCCATTTAGATTTGTAATTTTTCCAACAAGAAAAGTAAACGAAAAAGAATAGTACTCCAATTTGAATATATGTGAAAATTACTTCCATTATATTGTTGCCTTCATGCTGCCATATAAATTAAGTTTTGTATGGAACTAACCTTACTTGATGAATTCAAAAGATTAAAAGGATCATCTATTGAAAATTTTAATAAAAACGTATAAATGGAAAATTATCCACTATATAAGTAATAATCCTTAATACAATTGTAAAACACATTTCTTTTTGATTCATTCAAACAATTGATTAAGAAACATACTTTAATACAATCTCCATGTTATTTGCAAATTAACACATACAACTTTTTTGTTCATATATAAATTCTATCTAATACTAATCCCAATTAACTAATTGAGTTAGAATAAAGTTTTTTTTTGGGATTAGAATTTTGGTTGAAGGTGCAAATTTTAAGATTTTTTTTATCTAATCATCCAAAATGGATTTAGCAATTTATCTCCTAATAAACTCCTTCCAATAAGGCTCCAGCTAAATGCTTCTCTTCAATGCCAACTTCAACTCCTTCTCTTATTCGTACTCACCTTCACTTACACCACAATATCCAAAAAATACTTTCAAAACCAATTCTAATAGAGAAATTAGTAGCAAGATTAAAAATCCAACAAAATACATTAAATATTCTAAAACAATAATCATCAACCAAACCAAATACAAGAATAACTCCTAACAAATGTATCAATCTAAGTTAACTAATTAATATGCCTTTCAAATTTGTTCTATAATTTTAGTGTATTAACTCAACTAACATAGAAAAATTTCAACATAATACAAATAATTTTATTTATTTATTTATTACTTGAATTTTTATTGATAAAATAAAATCAATAATAAAGAACATGATGATGCTATTATTGTGGCCTACCAATAGGATTTACCAACTCCCAACAGCAAAAAGATAACTCCACCTACTTCGATGCTCCATGGCCAGCCTCCGTTCGACCTCGACATTCCTTGGCCAACCTTGACGACTTGCCTCATATGACATTAACACTGTTCTGATGTACTTTTACTCGCATCGCTTGTCCTCAATACTCCTTCATTCGGCCTCAATGCTCCGTTGCACACTACCATTCACTTTTTCACTCGACCTCGATGCTCCATTGCACGCTATCGTTCGGCCTCGCTAGCCTCACGATCTTTTTTTTTCACTGCCGGCCTACAACCTCATGTGCTCAACACCCAGCCAGCCTGCCTACACTACATTGCATGCTGTGGGGCCACAGGCCATAGCACTGCAGGGTTTTTACCTTGTGCTGCAACCAGTTGGCTATGCCATCCGTCCCTATGCATGAGGTTGTGGGTTCAAAATCCACCACCTGTAAATCTAAACAACTGCCCTTTAAATTTTTTTTAAAATCCTAAATACACCCTTAATAAGGATTCTTAAAGACCTTTTTCAAGGTTATCTCCTTCTCAAATCCACATTAGGATACTATGCTTAAATTTTTTAATTTGAATTATTTTATTTTAATCCCTAAATATCTAGAGAGCCTAATTTTTCTCCTTCAAAACCTTCTAATCAATATGACCAACATTTTCACATTTTTTTCCACATTCTTTGATATTAAATTTACAAAAAAACCACAAAAAACAATCGTCAATTGTATTATCTTAGTAACCATTAATACTATCACTAATTATCACCTACTACTAATCCTACATTCACATTATATTGAAAATTTATATTACATGCAATCATTATTTAATATTTTCTATTTTTTAATCTAATACAATAGTTATATTCTAAATAATTCTATCTACTCAAATTTTGGGCTCATAAAAGTATTTAATATCATAATTCAATTATAATTAATTATTAATATCAAAATAAACATTTTTTCTTATAATTTATCCTATTTAACTATACCGAAATATGCTTTTCTATAATTCTATCATTTCGTTGTACTATTTACTCTAACTATACTGTGAGTCAAATTTTTTGGCTTACACCCCTCTCCCATCTTATAGAAAAAATGCTCTCTATCATTTCCTTTTCTTTTAGATTTTGATACTTTTCAAATATAAAGACATTTTCTAGAGAAGATGTAATATGCAATGACACAAGCTTTTTACATTTTTATTATTGTCAAAAAATAACTCTTCTTTTTGAATTATAGCACACCTCTTGTCTCTAGTTCACCTATGAGCCAATTCACGAGCGCTTCTGTCTTGCCCTCAGTTGCACCCAACTGATCTCAGGTAACAACTTCTCTGATTTCAGGTATTCTCCGAGGATCCTATCTATGGGGCTATGCATGGTGATCTCACCTTCAACGCACAAATGCCAATGAACCCACGCTGGACAATAAAATCACACCATCATCCATCACAACTCGATGGCAACAAAAAAGAGGTTACTACAGACAAAACTTGCTTGGCAAGGTTTCAACAGAAACAAAACAAACAAGCAAAATATTTCAGCAGCATATAAAGTGTTGGTACCTGTTTAACCGTGTTTCCTGCATCATGAAGCTCCACTTCGTTGAATAGGTTCTTTCTGGAGTGTTTGCATGTTCCACACTGATGGAAATGACCGTCAAAATCCGCTGGTGCCCATTCTGGCCACGTGCCTTGGAGGAATCAATGTATTGTGTGTTCCTTTCACACCAGGTGGAGCGAATGCCACATCATCGATCTTAGCAGCCATGATGAAGATTATCCAACAAACGATTCCATCGACCCGCAAATGAAATAGCAGCAAACTAAACATCAGAGTTCTGCAACGGTCCCAAAATCAGAAGAAGACATGCAAACTATCAACCTTTGTCTAAATCACTACGATTTCACACTTGAGTCACCTTCCATTAAAACATGGTCGGAACATGGTACATTAACAACTCACTCTCTAAAGTAGGTTGCAACAGGTTTCCGTGACCCCAGTATCCCTCACCATACCTCATCACCAGTAATCACCACATGAGCAGACGCCATCTTTAAAATGGTGAAACCGATTAGCATCCCTCACTATGATCTCTCGTCCCTCCACCTTTGAGATTAACTTAGTTGCTCCATGACAATCGGTGCACACCCGAAGGTTCTTGAATACACGAATAGGATTTCCAGGGGGTGTATGCATCAGCCCATACACAATTGCCAACTTCTCACTGTGAGAGCAAATATCAAGTTCTTTGTCCTTCATGTTCTTGTTCTTCAGCACTAGCCGGGTATCAGGAATGTACCCTTCAGCCTTTATTTTTTCAATCACTTTGTCCTTACTTTCATTTATCTCCTTGCATTCTGGATGAGATGAGTCGGCTACCAAAAAATCATGAATCTTGTTATCGACTTCGATCCAGCTACGTCCTGGCTCCTTGCGAATCCCTCTCTCGCGCATCATAGTCCGCACCCATGATACCATGTCCCACTTTCCAGCTTCAGCATAGATGTTGGAAAGGAGAACATAGGTAGCAGCATTTTTCGGATCCAATTTCAGACGTTCTTTCGCAACAAGTTCGCCCAACTCTACGTTACCATAAGTTCTACAAGAACCAAGCAGGGCTCCCCAAGTTGCTTCATCAGGGTCAACTGCCATGTTATCAATGAAGAGCTTTGCTTCCATCAAGCGTCCTGCCCGCCCCAGGAGATCCACCATGCAGTTACAATGAGACACATCGGGTTCAATGCCATAAACTTGTGTCATAGCCAAATACTGGGAACGACCTTCATCAACAAGGCCTGCATGACTGCATGCTGACAGAACTGCTACAAATGTGACCCTATCAGGCTTCACACCGTGTGCAGTCATTCGTCTAAAAACCTCCAAAGCGTCCTGCCCAAGACCATGTTGTGCCAAGCCAGAAATCATCGCATTCCATGATACAACATTGCGCACCTTCATTCTGTCAAACACCACTCGCGCATCATCAATGCTACCACTCTTTGAGTACATGTGAACAAGTGCAGTGCCCACACGCACATCAACCTCAAGCCCTGAATCCAAGGCATGCCTGTGAATCTTCTTCACCCACTCCAATGCCCCTGCACTTGCACATGCATTCAAGATGCTCAAAAACATGATTGCATCTGGCTTACAGCCCTCTGTCTGCATCTGAAGAAACAGATCATATGCTTCATGCCCACGCCCATGTTCTGCAAATGCGCCTATCATCACATTCCATGATACAACATCACGCACCTTCATTCTGTCAAACACCACTCGTGCATCATCAATGCTACCACTCTTTGCGTACATTTGAACAAGTGCAGTGCCCACACGCACATCCAACTCAAGCCCTGCATCCAAGGCATGCCTGTGAACCCTCTTCACCCACTTCAATGCCCCCTCACTTGCACATGCGTTCAAGATGCTCACATAAGTGATTGCATTTGGTTTGAATCCTTCCTGTTCCATTTGTAACATAAGTCGATATGCTTCCTTGCCATTTCCACTTTGTGCATAAGCTCCAATCATCACAGTCCAGGAGATGATATCATGATTCATCAGGTTATCAAAAATACGCCTTGCCTCGTTGATGGACCCACACTTTCCATACATCCTAAGAAGGGCAGTCCCCACCCGCACATCTGATTCAAGCCCACCATGTCTAATGCATGCATGAACTTCTTTGCCCCATTTCAACGCGGACAAACTGGCACAAGCCTTCAAGATGATCATGTAAGTACCCGCATTTGGCTGCACACCTTCGTGGCACATTTCCCTAAAAAGTCTCATTGCATCCTCGGCATGCTTGTGCTCCACATAACCTGCGATCATGGCATTCCAACTAGCACCACTCTTTTTCACAAGTGCATCAAACACACAGCGTGCCTCCTGCAATCTCCCACATTCGATGTACACATGCAGGAGGTTGTTCATCACATGTGCGTTTTGTTCCATTCTGCTTTTGATGATGCAATCATGAACCTGCTTGGCTGCCATAAGGTCTTTTTGCTTCAAGCACCGCTTCAAAACTTCAACATACATAAAAGAATCTGTAATAAGGCCTCGTTGCAGACGGTTCATCAGAACCACAATCGCTTCACTCAAGGTATTCGCAGTTTGCACATGCATATTAATACCACCTTGCGCAATTCGACCCAACACTCTCGCACTTTCACATGCAGTGGCTAATTTTCCATCGTTGCCCTTGGGTTGCCTAGTTCATCAACAGATTCAGCATTAGAGCAACCTCAAGCAGAAACCACCAATACACAAAGTGAACAATGCAAAGCAATTGATGTACTGTACAGAAAAGTTGCATACATGCATCCTCAGCATACATCACAATCTTCACATTTCTACCACAAAGAGCAATCCCACCAGACGTGCAATTAAAAAAGCAAAGAAACACAAGCAAGAGTGGCACAATCCAAATCCTCAACATAACTCAAATCCCAGATTTAGGTTGCCCTGCTTTCCTTATCATTACAGATTAACATGCTCGTGCTAATACCTTTTCCCTTGTGCACCGCCTTCAGTACATTTGGTGGTACATGTAGCATAAGATTGCAATCCCACCTGAGCCACGGGTTGGAACTTCACCCATTCTGGAGTAAAACAACCATCTATCCAAAGCGCTTTCCCTGTCACCTTATGTTTCAAGTCAGGTGACCTCGGATTCCTCTACACAAACCACCCAAGAATCAGGTATAGGAAAACCTGACTAATACTTACTAATCTCTCCTCAACAGTTGACAATCCAGGAGTACATCTTTCTAACTACAACGATCGACCCCAAGCATGCCAGAAACAGAGTCATGGTGATACCTTATGAATCCTGTTGTCCCACCACTGAGAAGGACCCGCAAAGTACTCCCAGAGTTCATCAATCGTCTGCGAATTCTCTGCAACAAACTTCATCCATGTCGGTCCATCTTTCCAGAAGGGACGCAAAATAGTTTTTAAATAATATCTCATGATTTGCTGAATTGTAGAAGAGGTGGATTGATTGAGTGGTTCTAACTCTTTAGAGCTCAGACCGTTCCCAAAAACATCTCCTCAAAGAGTGAAACAAAGCTGACTTCCAAAAAACGCTCAAACTTGGGTGCAAACGACACAATTCACCTTCAGATTGACGAGAAGAAGGATCATCAGAGGTGGATGAGAAGCTCCAAGGAAAAGATGCCCACAAGTCAAACCTACGCCCCAGCAGCAGTGAAGGCAAGCCACCTCTCGCTCTTCCAGCTCCCTGGTGCAACATTTTAACCTCCAGGTACCTATCAATACATTATCAAGCTAGGAACTGAGAGACTCATCAAGCATTCGAGACAGAGTAAGACACCAGTAGAATATACAGCATTTGTCACTTTCTGGGCAACTAGTAACCTAAATCTTCAACGAAATTTCAAGCTCTCGAGAAATTTTGAAGACCCACTGCAGCGTTGATTCATGGTTAAAAATAAAAATGTGGCAGTTTGACACATATTCTTCCGTGCATTTAATAATTCAGCTACACATTACAATTTTGCGCAAACGTATAAATTCATGCCCACTGTAACGCCCCAGCACGATGGCTTTGTGTAAAAGTCACACAATTGATTCCTGTTTATCAGTATTTCCTTTCTTTTCTTCATCAATTTGCTAGATGCTTATCCCTGCACAACCAGAGAATGTTATTTTCGGACAGCAAAACCCAGTGACAAGGGGCATAAATACTCTATTACCAGCCTCAATGTACAAGAAATTTAACTTACGAACTAAGCACTGCATTGCCACCCAAAAAAATTGCTACACTTATATTAGAAATAATTGACCAATTTTGAAAAAACACTACAACATTTCACGATACAAAACTACTTCTATTGTGAGTGTACATTCCTAGGTGCATCAAGCTCTTAAGAGAGTTAGCTTTAAACCCAATCGAGAACTAATGAAGGAGCCAGATAATGAAGTTTTGTTACTTTGTGAGTTCTTTACTAATGAAGAAATTACCATCTCTAGTGTGACAAGAATGGCAAGTATAAAATTACATCCAACCCACAACCACACTGTCTGCAACATCCTGGAAGACAAACTCACGGGGGGCTAAACAGCTCTATTGTCTACAGAATGTGCATTCCGGAGATATTTTTTCAAAAAAAGAAAAAAAAAGAAAAAACAAAGATTGATCTCGAACCTGCGGGTAGCTTGACCGCTCCGCAGCAAGCGCCAGATGCACGCTGAAGCTAGAGCGCTGCACGGCCCGAAGCTCCTCCTCGTAGCATTTGCAAGCCTCCTCCGCGGTCAGCACCACTACCACCGGCTCCCCTGCTCTGATAAAATATCGGATTCCCTCGAAATACAATACGATAATTGCAATTGCGTCGCTGCAACCCACGAGAAGGCAACCCAAACGCTGTACAATACGCATTAATGTGCCGCTCAAAGGGCAGTGACGTTCCGCGGACAAACATGAAAGGCAACCCGGAACGAAATGGGCTGCGAACGGGTGTCCGCTGGCCCCCTCAGCACCAAGTCCCATGCAGAAACAGGGGAAAACCCTAAACCCCGCGTTACCCCCGTTTCTGCCGTGAGAGAAGCTGCTGGAGGAGCGGGCTGCCTGCGCTCCGACTCCCCACACGGCCGCCGTCGGCTTGCCAGCGGCGCCGAGCTCGGACAAGGCAGCCCCGCCGCGTTGCCCTGCGGCCGCGGCTCTCAGCCCTGGCCCGCCACAAACTGGACCGATGGCTGGGCCCAGAGCTTGGCTGGAGTCTCTTGGCTTCTTGGGGCCTTAGCCCCAGTCCAGGGGTCTGTCGGCCTGCTGGCCCCCCGAAACTGTAAGTTGGGACCTTTTGAGGATTTTAATAATAGTCCTTGAGAGAGCCGTGTGGGATTTCAGGGCTGTGAGTGTTGTGAACATTTTCGCGTACATACAACCATGTACATTCAGCTAAAGAAGCGTCATACACAAGCTAGAGACTCATTGCAGTGTGTTAAATTCAATATTGAATGGTGAACATTATCATGCAGAAATTCTAGAGGTAAGCCATCACAATTTAGCAGGCTACACCATTCCCACGACTATTTTGGACACCATTTTATTCAAGAATGCTGGTGTACCTTGGCAGCTATGGTGCAGATGCAATATATCCTTGCAAAGGATATCTGTAAAACATGTCTATACACTCACGAGTATTAAACTAGGTTCTCTTTAGCATATGCCTCAGAATCTCATTTCTATCGACCGTGATCTCTGTTTACTGAAAGCTTGAGATGAACCCTGCTTCAAGTGGTTTCATTGTGGCTTCAATGCCCTCAAGCATTGATGCCAATTTCTAAAGAAGAGCTGTTCAGTGATGCAGGAGGCTAGATTATGCATGCTGGAGTTATACACCACGTTCCTAAAACTGGTAATTGGAGGGTTTACTCAACCCGGATAGAAATCGGACATACATGTGATGATTCGATCAGGAGCTTTGTGGCGTGGATGATCGAGCAAAGACGGAGGTCGCAAGGGCCTTCAGTCGTCGAACTCTGAAAATGACAATTGTGGTGGTTCACATACAAGACTCTAGCATCAGCTTCGAGGATCCCTTTCATGATTTTTAACACCATATTGATGACGCGTTCACATCCGGTTCCAGCATTGAAGCATTAAAACTAAACCCTAACCTCTCTACATCTTCCAATCTTGACTACATGCCGGGTGAAGGCAAAATAGGGAGGAGGTGTGCGACATGTGCATGTAAGGCGATGCAAAGAGGAAGAAGGTGCAACATGCAACAAGGGGCAGGAGGATGATGTTGCGAGGGACACGGGAAAACAATGGAGGCGAGGAAGGATATGCGAAAGGGTAGGACGAGGAGGAAAGACGAGATAGGGCAAATGTCAAGGGAGGTTTGGAAAGACTTGCGGCAAGCATGGCGCAGCATAACGGGTCCACTCAATTGCGCGTGAGGCTGACTAGGGAGGAGATGGGTGGGACTTAGTGCTGAGGCTGGCCCGCGACAGGGCTGCCAGGCCCGATCTGTTGCACGGCTGCAAGGCTCGGCTCACAATGGGGCTGCAGGCGTGGGGCAATGGGGTAGGACTACCATGTCCGAACTTGGCACCGTAGGCGAGCCGAGGGCAGACGGCAATGTCAGGAGTCAGGCACAGGCAGCTTGCCCCTACCACACCTCCCCTAACAGATATGGGGGCAACGGGGCATTATCACTTTGTGACATTTCCCATGTTTCCGCACGGGACTCAATACTGAGGCTGGCCCCTGCCCTAACTCAGAATATGAGTAAGAAACCAATGTATTTTGATGAATCGCCCTCGTTCCGTATATAAGTTATTTCACGTTTCTCGTACAGGCCCTGGCCGCTTTCCGAAATACGGAAACAAATCCAGCGGCCTGAAAAAGAATTTTAGTTGAATTTCTTTTAAACCGAATGAGTTGCTAAGAAGCTCTGTGTAAATTTTTGAGAATGCAAAGTTTTCACAAATTTCAAAATCCTTTTAATTTAATCTTAATTTTTAAAGCAATTTCATTAACTAATTAGCTCCTAAAGGAGCAAATTTAGCATTTATAGGGTGGCAATTGTAATGATTTTTTTTGATTTTTTAAATACAAATATATATTAAAATAATCTAGAAGGCAAGCCAAATTTCACAATTTTTTGATATTTTGTTGAAGAAAAAATATTTTTTTTGTAGCTATCATCATTTCAAAAAAAACCTTAGTTTTATGACATACAATGGAATAAGTTGTTGCAACTATCATGATGCCGTTTAAATTTAAGATAAAATTGTTTAAGATCTAAAATTCTAGTGCCATTGTAAGAGCTATTGATAGATTTCCAAAGTCCTTCCTTTGAAAAGATAGCCTTCTCTCTTAGATCAACAAGGCTACAAGTTTCATAGTTTGCACATTTATTTTTTTATTTTTTGGAAATAGATCACTATATTTTCATTAATCATAATTTAATAAATAACATATTAGCATAGGTGGAGGTTAAAGCCATTCAAAAATTTAAGAAAATTATAAAAACAAGATTTTTTTTTATGAACCATTGTAGAGAAGAAATTTGCAATAATTGATGAATATTTGGATAAGTGGATTATATTTTTTATGAAACAAAATATACAAGGTATTTTTCATAATTTCTCTTTTATTTTCCAAAATAACACCATTCAACCAATAATCAAAAATTATATTATTTACTACGTACAGTATATATAGATATTCAATGTTTTTGTAAGTTCAATCACTAATTGTCAGGAACAAGAACTTGAAGAAAAAACGATTCAGACAAGTGTCCCTTCACTCAAAGAAAGGTAACAAAATATAAATAAACAAGTATGTATATTGAAAGAGAAACTAGAATGGCTATTACCAAAAGACAAAGAAACTAGAGACCCTTGAAACTAGACTGGAAACAAGAAAGGAGTTGACAAGAGTGAAGAAGGCTTCACTCTTGTCTCTATATATACTATCTAACTAGGGGTTATGTGGCGACGTTCTATAGGACCTCCAATATGTGTTGATTTTGTAGGACACATGCCTTGACTTACAAGGCAAGTTCTTCTACGTGTGGGCCATATAGTTAGCTTGATCTTCAAGCTAACAACATGTGTGGCACATGGCCAACTTGTTGACCATGTTTCTAATCCAAAAAATCAATTAAAGACACCTATGAAGTCAAAGCGGCGTTTATGAAGCTTTTAGGAAGCTTCCATATTAAATACTATAGAATTAACTTACTTTTATCTACTTTTACTTACTTCCACCTATTTGTATATGTAATTACTAGCTTACATGAATATGTCTGTGATATTATCTCCCCTTCTAGGAACGAGTTCAACGAGGAGCAGTCATCATATGTTGAGGAAATCTATGATGCGACGAATTATATTCGCCACATACTCTGATCTTTGTTCTCTTTGAAGATGATTGATAGGGCCTCTCAATCATCGATAGTGTCTCATACCAGGGCGGGAAGACCATCCAATTATTTGATCATTGTTGAGGCCTTCATAACTTCCTTCGAATATAACATTTGAAATACCATCAAGAGTTGTTCCTACCTCTAGCAAAATCACCAAACATTAGGAGTTCTTCCCAAATTGTCATACCAAACGCGTTGTATCTCTCCATCTATTCGAGGAAGAACATGTCGCTCTTGAAGATCTTCATCTTGATTGCGTCGTCTTGAACGTTGTGGCAATCGTAATGTCTCATCCGGCAAGTCAGCAAATGAAGGCTCTTGAGTCGAATCTGTTGGTTTCTGGTTCTTCATCTCTTGAGCATCACAATTACAAAGAAGCTACAAACAAGGATTGAAAGTAGAATGTTATCTTACCTAGATGTTGTTTCTTTTCTAAAAAAGTTTTTCATCTTGATTTTGATGGATGTCATCGATGAAAAGCCATTACCACCTTTGCTGCATTGTAAGATTCTTTATTGGCTTCCATGTCCGTTCACTAATATCATATCCATACCAATAGAAAAGATATTTCAATTTATTTCGGTGCCGCCTTGAATCTAAGACTTCTTCTACTTCAATCTCTTAATTATTGTCCACTTCTATAGGAGGAGGTGGAGCTTGTCATCTTCTTGGTATGTCTACTATCTTGTATGGTTCAATAAGAGACACGTGAAATACAGGATGGATTTTCATTGACTCCGGTAGATGTAAACGATATGCAATTGGATTGATTTCTGCAGAAATAGAAAATGGTCCCAACCTTTCATAGTCCAACTTGTCACAAGTAAGAGTAGTCTGTATATTACGCCAAAGTAACTATATCTTATCACCCAAGACAAATGGTGGTTGTTCCTTTCTATAAACGTCTGTATTGACCTTTTGTTGTTCTTGAGCCTCTTTTAACTACGCCTTCATTGTTTCATGTAGCTTTGATAAATGAATCGCCAAATCTTTTGCAGAAGGATTATCAACTTTTGAAAAGTCAAAAGTATCAAGTCGTAGATGATAACCATAATTAGCAAAGAAAGGTGTTTATTTTGTTGAAGAATATACCGTGTTATTGTAAGCAAACTTTGCCAATGGCAAAAGAGTTGTCCAATCATCTTGATGGTAATGAATGGTTCATCTTAATTATTACTCCAAAACTTGATTAACACGCTTCGTTTGTCCATCAATTTGAGGATGGAATGCCAAAGATAGTTTGATATCTACTTTAAGAATCTTGAAAAGAGTCTGCCAAAATCTTAATACAAATTGAGTTCCCCTATCTCATATAATATCCTTGGGTAATCCATGATAGCGATAAATATTATGAAGAAAGAGCTTAGCTATTTCTTCACCTGTGATAGATTTTGTACATGGTACAAAATGTGCCATCTTGATAAAACGATCTACTATCACGAATATAGAATCATAAGAACCTGAGATTGGAAGATCAGTGATGAAGTCCATAGAAATAGAAGACCATGGTTGTTCTGGAATGGATAATGGCTGAAGAAGTCCAAAAGGTCGATGACGAGGGGTCCAAAAGATCTTGAGCAAACATCACATGATTGTACAAAATCTTTGACTGCCTTCCACATTTGAGGCCACCAAAAATCTCTAGATATCAGCTCCAAAGTCTTATTATATCCAAAATGTCCTACTGTTGGAAAGTCGTGACGAGCTTGAAGAATACGTAAACATGCTTCTCCTTGTAGAATATATAGGCGTCCTTCGAAATAGAGTAGGTTGTTCTTGAATTCAAATTTAGAGGGATCATGAGATTTAAAAGAATTATTGTTGATATCATGAACAAGAGGGTCTAAAGACATACTTAACAGGATTTGCTTTAGAAAAGTTAAATCAACAGTCAATGTTGATTTTATTGCTCAAAGATGAAATTGCTCCGAATTCAAGAGAACCGTTCTTTGTAGCTCAAAAGCTGCATCTCTTTCTTTTGGTCCAACATAAGAATGTCTAGACAAGGCATCAGACAAACCTTGTTGTTTTCTTGATCGATAACTGATGATGAACTCGAATTTTGATAAAGACATGCTCCTATGAGCTTGGCGACGATTTAATACGTGTGTTGACATAAAATAATCGAGGTTCTTGTGATCCATATATACGGTGACTGGACTAGAAGCGCCTTCTAGATAATGACGCTATTCTTGAAACAAATCCACAATTGCAAGAAGTTCTTTGTCATGGATCTCATAATTGATTTCTGCTGCTGAGAACTTTCTTGAATAGAAGGCTACTAGATGAAGTTTGTCATCTGTTCCCATTTGTGATAAAACCGCACCCAGAGCAAAGTCCGATGCATCTGTTTCCATAAAGAATGCTTTGGAAAAATCAACACGATACAAGATTGGTGCAGAAACAAACGTTGTCTTCAATGATTAAAAAGTTACTTCCGCTTCTTAATTCCATTGGATTTTGTCTTTACAAGTCAAACATGTAAGTGGAGCTGCAACTCGAGAGAAGTCTTTGATGAAGATCCGATAGTAGTTGGCAAATCCCAAAAAACAATGGACATCTCTTACTTTTTTTGGGATCTTCCAATCTGTAATAGTTTGAACTTTCTTAAGATCGATCATAAGTCTATCATTTGAAATGATGTAATCTAAGAAATCGACTTGAGTAGTGTAGAATACATACTTTTCTATCTTGGCATAGAGTCCTGCATCTCTTAATTTTTGTAACACATGACGAACATGAAGTTCATGTTCTTCTGAATTCTTGGAATAGATCAAGATGTCGTCTAGATAATAGACTACAAAATCGTCCAAAAACTCTCAAAAAATATCATTCATTAGATGTTGAAAAGCAGCTGGTGCATTTGTAAGTCTAAAAGGCATGACATTGTATTCAAAATATCCATACATAGTTCGAAATGCAGTCTTCCATTCATCTCCTTCTTTGATGCGTATTAGATTATATTCTCCCCAAAGATCTATTTTTGTATAGATCTTAGCTTGATTCAATTGATCAAGAAGTTTAGATATTAAAGGTTGTGGATACCTGTTCTTGATGGTAATCTTGTTGAGTCCTCGATAATCAACACACATTTGCAATGATTCATCTTTTTTCTTCACAAATAGAATTGGAATTCCTGCAAGAGATTCAGAATGGCGTATGCAATTCTTGGCAAGATTTTCTGCAATATACTCCTTGAGTTCAGTCAACTCATTTTGTGATAAACTGTAGATTGGTCCGAATGGCAGTTGTGCTCCTTCTTGAAGGTCAATTGAATAATCATAGGGAGGATGTTCTGGGAGTGTATCCGCATTCTTTTTTTCTAATATATCTTGAAATTCTTGATATTGGCTTGGAATGCGACTTGAAGTCTTTTCACCAGTAGAAACATGTGTGGCATAAATAATATATGGTGATTCTTTCATAGCAATGTGCAAGAAAGCTTTTGTACCTATAAATACGGGTTTAATTGAATTGGACTTATGACTCTCTACTTGATTAACTACACTGTTAGTTATACTTTTAGAAAAAATAAGAGTTCGGGAAATCCAATGTATTTGACGGTTGTATTTTTCTAACCACAATAAACCTAAAATGACTAGATTAGAGGGAGTTCTAATAATATTAAATACTACAAAACTATTATGACCATTGATTATTACTTCTATAGGAAGGGTTTCATGAGTAATATCTCCAGAAGACAATGGACGACCATCTATGACTTCAACATGAATAGGTTTAGTTTTCTTTACTAAAGATATGCTATGCCTTTTAGTAAATTTTTCATCTAAAAAACACGTTGAGGCTCCTGAATCTAATAAGGCAGAGACTTTGTAATGTTTAGGTCCTAAAATAATATTTAATGTAAAAAAAAAAGGAGAGGATTTTGAGGAGAGAATAAAACCTTTACTAGATGTTGAGCAAGGTTCTAGCAACACAGTCTCTATTGTAGCTGGACAAATTCGTTTTCCGACATATTGTCTTCTTTCAAAGCCACACTCTGCATTTTGTGATTACGTCATTTTTTTGGACAATGTTGAGCAATGTGCTTTGGTTCTCCATAATATAAACATAATCCTTCTTGACGACAACGAGTCTATTTTTGCTCACTAAGAAGTTTGAAACGTACTGCATCAATTTACATATCCTCATTTTTCAAATGTATGTGTTGAAGAAGTGTTGGTGTTGCCATTGAATTATAATAACGTTGAGGTTCGCAGATATGATTCTCAAATCTGAATTCAAAAAGGCAATTGTCGCACTTCACAGCAAAGTCAATTACTTGACTCAATGTTTGAGGATCAGGTAAGTTGAGCATTAATTTTTTTACCTCATATTGTAATCCATAGAGAAATTGGCTAATAAATGCAGCGTCATCTTACTTGATATAAATTATAAGTTTTCAAAATTGTGAAGCGTACAACGCTACTGATCGATTGCCTTGTCGTAAAATATGGATCTTATTGGTTGCAATACAAATTGCATCATGTTTTCCATACATGGATTGAAACTCTACCAAAAAAGCCTCTAGATTATCCAATATTGGATCTCATCGTTCAAGAAAAGATGAAAACCACGATAGTGTTGAACTTACAAGAAGCATATCAATGAATCTAACTTGTGATCTTGGAATTGAATAGCTTTGGGGTTGAAGTTCAATCACAAGTTACACTTAATTGATAAATCCTCGAAACTTGGATCTGGTGCCATCAAACTTCTCGAGTAGGGCAATTCTTGGTTCTCTAACACTTGAAGGGCATTCCACCATAGGAGAAAGGACATGGTTTGGTGCAGATGTTGAAGCAGCTCCAACCATTTCTATATCTTCACTTCCTGCCAATCTTGTTGCTCCTTGTGGTGGTAAATTGAGTTGATGCATTGCAAGCATTAACTCCCTCAATTGCTCTTGCATTTGTGCCATTGCACTCTTCATTTCAACAAGTTCTGCTATTATAACACTAAGAAAGGACAAGATGTTTAATATCGCTTAAGACAAATAGAAGAGAGGATTTGAGAACAAAGAAAATACTAAGGACAGTATCACTTTAGAAGAGGATAATTCGCAACTTCTAATATGCTTGTATCTTATTAAGAAGAAGGGGTAATCCATTCTTAATCAAGATTAGACAAAGCTCTGATATTATAGGTGTATTCTTGTCAATTTGTCAAGGACAAGAACTCAATCAAAAAACAATTCAGACAAGTGATCCTTCATTCAAAGAAAGATAAAAAAACATAAATAAACAAGTATGTATATTGAAAGATAAACTTAAATGGCTATTGCCAAAAGACAAAGAAACTAGAGACTCTTGAAACTAGACTGGAAACAAGAAAAGAGTTGACAAGACTGAAGATGGCTTCATTCTTGTCTCTATATTTACTATATAACTAGGGGCTACGTGGCGACGTTCTATAGGACCTCCAATATGAATTGACTTTGTAGAACACATGCCTTGACTTAAAAGGCAAGTTCTTCTACATGTGGGCCACATAGTTAGCTTGATCTTCAAGCTTACAACATATGTGGCACATGGCCAACCTGTTGACCACGTTTCTAATCCAAAAAGTCATTTACATACACCTATGAAGTCAAAGCAATATCTTAGAAGCTTCTAAGAATTTTCCATATTAAATATTATAGAATTAAAATACTTTTATCTACATTTACTTACTTCCATCTATTTGTATATATAATTATCAGGTCACATGATTATTTCCGTGAACATCGTCCCTATGATTATTCAATTGACCTTCAAGAAGGAGCACAACTGCCATTCGGACCAATCTACAGTTTATCACAAAATGAGTTGACTGAACTCAAGGAGTATATTGAAGAAAATCTTGCCAAGAATTGCATACGCCATTCTGAATCTCTTGCAGGAATTCCAATTCTATTTGTGAAGAAAAAAGATGAATCATTGCAAATGTGTGTTGATTATCGAGGACTCAACAAGATTACCATCAAGAACAGGTATCCACAACCTTTAATATCTAAACTTCTTGATCAATTGAATCAAGCTAAGATCTATACAAAAATAGATCTTTGGGGAGAATATAATCTAATACGCATCAAAGAAGGAGATGAATGGAAGACTGCATTTCGAACTATGTATGGATATTTTGAATACAATGTCATGCCTTTTAGACTTACAAATGCACCAGCTGCTTTTCAACATCTAATGAATGATATTTTTTGAGAGTTTTTGGACGATTTTGTAGTCTATTATCTAGACGACATCTTGATCTATTCCAAGAATTCAGAAGAACATGAACTTCATGTTCGTCATGTGTTACAAAAATTAAGAGATGCAGGACTCTATGCCAAGATAGAAAAGTATGTATTCTACACTACTCAAGTCGATTTCTTAGATTACATCATTTCAAATGATAGACTTATGATCGATCTTAAGAAAGTTCAAACTATTACAGATTGGAAGATCCCAAAAAAAGTAAGAGATGTCCATTGTTTTTTGGGATTTGCCAACTACTATCGGATCTTCATCAAAGACTTCTCTCGAGTTGCAGCTCCACTTACATGTTTGACTTGTAAAGACAAAATCCAATGGAATTAAGAAGCGGAAGTAACTTTTTAATCATTGAAGACAACGTTTGTTTCTGCACCAATCTTGTATCGTGTTGATTTTTCCAAAGCATTCTTTATGGAAACAGATGCATCGGACTTTGCTCTGGGTGCGGTTTTATCACAAATGGGAACAGATGACAAACTTCATCTAGTAGCCTTCTATTCAAGAAAGTTCTCAGCAGCAGAAATCAATTATGAGATCCATGACAAAGAACTTCTTGTAATTGTGGATTTGTTTCAAGAATAGCGTCATTATCTAGAAGGCGCTTCTAGTCCAGTCACCGTATATATGGATCACAAGAACCTCGATTATTTTATGTCAACACACGTATTAAATCGTCGCCAAGCTCATAGGAGCATGTCTTTATCAAAATTCGAGTTCATCATCAGTTATCGATCAAGAAAACAACAAGGTTTGTCTGATGCCTTGTCTAGACATTCTTATGTTGGACCAAAAGAAAGAGATGCAGCTTTTGAGCTACAAAGAACGGTTCTCTTGAATTCGGAGCAATTTCATCTTTGAGCAATAAAATCAACATTGACTGTTGATTTAACTTTTCTAAAGCAAATCCTGTTAAGTATGTCTTTAGACCCTCTTGTTCATGATATCAACAATAATTCTTTTAAATCTCATGATCCCTCTAAATTTGAATTCAAGAACAACCTACTCTATTTCGAAGGACGCCTATATATTCTACAAGGAGAAGCATGTTTACGTATTCTTCAAGCTCGTCACGACTTTCCAACAGTAGGACATTTTGGATATAATAAGACTTTGGAGCTGATATCTAGAGATTTTTGGTGGCCTCAAATGTGGAAGGCAGTCAAAGATTTTGTACAATCATGTGATGTTTGCTCAAGATCTTTTGGACCCCTCGTCATCGACCTTTTGGACTTCTTCAGCCATTATCCATTCCAGAACAACCATGGTCTTCTATTTCTATGGACTTCATCATGGATCTTCTAATCTCAGGTTCTTATGATTTTATATTCGTGATAGTAGATCGTTTTATCAAGATGGCACATTTTGTACCATGTACAAAATCTATCACAGGTGAAGAAATAGCTAAGCTCTTTCTTCACAATATTTATCGCTATCATGGATTACCCAAGGATATTATATGAGATAGGGGAACTCAATTTGTATTAAGATTTTGGCAGACTCTTTTCAAGATTCTTAAAGTAGATATCAAACTATCTTTGGCATTCCATCCTCAAATTGATGGACAAACGAAGCGTGTTAATCAAGTTTTGGAGTAATAATTAAGATGAACCATTCATTACCATCAAGATGATTGGACAACTCTTTTGTCATTGGCAAAGTTTGCTTACAATAACACGGTATATTCTTCAACAAAATAAACACCTTTCTTTGCTAATTATGGTTATCATCTACGACTTGATACTTTTGACTTTTCAAAAGTTGATAATCCTTCTGCAAAAGATTTGGCGATTCATTTATCAAAGCTACATGAAACAATGAAGGCGTAGTTAAAAGAGGCTCAAGAACAACAAAAGGTCAATATAGACGTTTATAGAAAGGAACAACCACCATTTGTCTTGGGTGATAAGATATAGTTACTTTGGCGTAATATACAGACTACTCTTACTTGTGACAAGTTGGACTATGAAAGGTTGGGACCATTTTCTATTTCTGCAGAAATCAATCTAAATGCCGATCGTTTACATCTATCGATGTCGTGTTGTAACACGAGTTTAGCATGAAGATATAAAGAAATGGGACTTTTATTAATGTTCAGTTACCTCGAATATTGGGAGGAACGACCAACTCCAGTATAAATACTGAGTGGCCAGGTTTAGTCACCCCGTTACAGTCAGCCGGGGCATACTAAAGTGCTCCGTTTGATTCCAATAACGAAAGTATGCAAGAAGAGATAGGACCAATTCACACGACGGGTGAGCTTGGTTCGAAGAGCCAATTGGATCTAATTTCAAGAATCCAATCTGGGTCCTCTTACCCTATATGAGACATGAATTGGCCGTACAACCCAATGTTGTTCAATTACGGGAAAATCCAGGTCTTACTACGGGCCTCAGCTAATCTGACGTGAAGGACCAATTTGATCCAATTACCGGGATATCCGAGTCTTACTACTAGACTCTTAGCCAATATGAGACCTGAATTGGTCGGGCGACTCAATGTGGTCCCGATGATGGGATTTTGATTCAGTTTTAGGCTGTCTTGTTCTTTGTGCCGTTTCAAGGAACGTTGTTTTTGGTAAATGGGTCTCTTAAAGGTAAAAATAGGGGAGAAAGCTCTGATGGCAAGAGCCAATTTCAGATCCCAGCTCTGACGGTGGAAGCCAATTCTGGATCCAAGACGGAAGATTGAAGAAATTTAGAGGATAAGCTTAGGGGAGAAAATAAGTTTTTGGGGAGGTTTTGAAGATAGGGAGGGAGAGCTAGCTCCATGCTACAGGCGGAGAAAGAAGACAGAGAATTGGGTTTTTTTTTTCTTCATAGGGTTTTGGAAAGACTGAGGCAATCGTTGCTGAAGTCAGTGATGTAATGGTGAATCGGGATTTTTAATGAAGCGAGTTTGATTACTCTTGACTGTTTTGTGAAATCGAGTTACGTCTCTGATGAAGAATTAAAAGAATATCTTTAGGATTGAGTATGCGGAGTGAATGAAATTTATTTAGTTAATCTAACAAGACAGTCAGTGGATACAAGATCGTAAGTACAAAGCGGTATTGGAGATAACCAGAACGGGTTGTTCGGGGTTCTCTGTAACGTCTAGAGACCAACCGGCTGGGGCAAAAAGGACTTCAGCGAGGAGTCGAAGGGCATCCATATAGATTTACGGTGTATTCTTATTGTCGTTTATATTCCAGCAGTCAAAAACTGATAGACTGCTTGACTATTGGCGAATCTCCATACTACCTTCTATAGTCCGACGCCCGACGCGTTCTCGAGCAGAAAAGCACGTATTACGACAAAAGTGGTGAACCCGACGTGAAAGCTTGAGGTAGAAGGTATTGGATTTCGTTTGATTTTATCTTTATTTTATGGAAAACAAAAATAAAAATTTTGAAGGATTTTTGGGAGGAGTTTCTTGTAGGGATTCTCCTAAAGGACAAGATATGCACATGGATCCGTCTATTGCTACTATGTTTCAAGCCTTCTCATTATCAATGCAGCTACAGCATAGCAATGATCGAAAGGAAGCTTTGGCAAACAAAGCATTACAAGCAGTGGTCAATAAAATTGATCAATCTGATGGGAGGAATATTTCAAGGTTTTCAAGATGTTATGTTCGTAAAATGGAATTAAATCGGGTTTCTGAGAAGAAAATGGTTGAACTATTTGGACTTGCCACGATACCGGAGATAAGAGACCATATTACATCGATTACGAATCGTTATGGGAATTCATGGGAGGTTTTTTCACATGCGTTGAAAGACAAATATTTCTTGGAAGATGCTGATCGCGTTACTAAAAAGCTGTTTTTGAAATGGATTGAACGACCCAATAAGAATTTGCAAGCAACAGAGCTACTAAGGAAATTTGAGAGGCAGTACTCTCAATTATCAAAGGTAGAAAAATTGACATTGCAGCTGAACAAAGTTGATCGATTTCTTCAAGCTGCTCATGGAGAATTACAAGGGAAATAAGAACTCCTTCTTGAAGACAAAGAAGAAGATGAAGGATTGATAATAAAGTGGAAGAACGTTGAAGATGCGGTGGGGTTGCTTATAATAAGAGAAAGGAGGAAGGATAGGAGCAATATTCCGAAAACAGTACAAGCACCCAAAGCTCCAGTATGTACAACACCACCAACAATGCCTACAGTTCAACCTTCGACATTCTTATCAAAGAAAGCAGATATAGGGATGGAAGAAATTATACGAGGAATGCGAGAACTTCAAATCAAATTGGCAAGACTTGAAGAGAATACTTCAATAAACAATTCGAAGAATGTTTCAAAACAAGGATATATACAAAGATGCATTTGGTGTGATGATGCTTCACACACTAGAAAAGATTACAATGAATTTAATAATATGATACGGCAGGGAATTATTTGCTAGAAAGATGGGAAGATAGCATTAAAAGATAGAGATGATCTTCTTCAAACTAATTTTGGCAAGGGAAGAATGAGAGCATTAGTTCAAGATTACCTAAAAGACCATGAAACAACAGCACGAGAAAGAGAAAGTTATGGTGCAAGAGTAGATGATGAAATTGGTGGAAGTACGAAAATTAGTGAGTTTTGGGCTTCTGCCGTTTCTACAATGCAAGACGGAAAATTACCTCGAGAAGCGTTAT
Source organism: Physcomitrium patens (assembly GCF_059467195.1). Classification (NCBI taxonomy): domain Eukaryota; kingdom Viridiplantae; phylum Streptophyta; class Bryopsida; order Funariales; family Funariaceae; genus Physcomitrium; species Physcomitrium patens. The sequence goes on from NC_143428.1 coordinate 405,612, forward strand.
TGAGGACTTCAGCTACAATACGAGGTAGAACAGGTTAGGAGGATCCTGTTGAGTCTCTTTCAATTCATGCATATATTGCTAAGAGCCAACATGAAGCTTTGATGGAAAAAAAGAGACGAGGAAATTTTGATGATACGAGAGAAGGAAATTCTTCTAAGAGACAAACTCGAGGAGACAAGGCTCAAGAGGCAGCTTCACAAGAGTTGCCTATAAAGGATAACTCAGCATCATTGGGAGAAAAAAACAAAGGAGACAAAAGATAAGGGCAAATCAATCGCTTATAAGCTACTTTTTAACATTGAAGCGGCAACAAATTTGAAAGGAATGTTGGAAAAACGTATATTAAACGCTAAGGTGGAATTTACATTGAAAGAAGTCTTGAAAATTGTAAAAAAGGAGTTTCATGATGTTATCATTGACAGCATTAAGCGAAAGAGGCAATTAATGGGCAAAACTGGAATGAATCATGCTATTGATGCAAGAATATATGAAGATGAAGAAGAGGTTGATATTGGTTACAAGCAACCAACAGATGAAAAGAATGGGTATAATCAACGAGTACGTTTCGAAGATTCTAGTGACAAGGAAATAGAAACTTTGAGCCATTATACTCGAAAGCATTCGGCAAGGTCAACTACTGAGGTATTGGTGAAAGTAGGAGATATAGAAGAACCAATTGTTGCTTTAGTCGACCATGGTTCAGAAATAAATCTCATGTCTAAAGATCTTTATAAGAAGCGAAAATGGCCAATTGATATGGAATATGGATGGACAATTCGAGCAGCTAAGAACACACAGGGCGAATTATATGGAGCTTATCCAGATGTCAAAATTCGGATTAGGGATGTTGCAACGGAGCAACATTTCTTTGTTCAAGATACAACGTCTTATCCGTTGATTTTAGGACAACCTTATAGTACGGGAATACGGATGGAAACAAAAGTACTTGACGATGGTTCTGCTAATGCAAGGGTACGTAGCAAGGATGGAAGGAAAGCTATACAATTTCTAACAGTACCTCCTAACTATGAACGGAATCGAGATAGGTTGAAGGAGAAACCATTGCCAAAGATTGTTGAAGGATTTAAGGATTTTGGGGAGGTACCACTGTAAAGCGAGATTATGGAGGTACAAAAGAGGAGGTACTCTCACGAGATGAAGGTGCCTTTGATGCGAGTTTTATTGGTATTTTGGAGAATGGAAATATTATGTATAAGAAAGTTGATGATTATAAAAGAAAAGAAAGAAAAAGATTATATGATATTGAAGGACAATTATACAAGTTAGGTACATTGTAAGATGATTAGAGGATTTTAGGTGTTTATGAAGAAAATGGACTGGAAGATTCATTGGAATTGATTACATCTATTGGGTTAGGGGATAATGATAAGATTGTTGAGATTCATTCAAGAGAGGTTTATACCATACTTGAATCTTTTCAAGCACCAGAAGTCACTGTAGAGACGAGATATAAAACGGTAGATAAGAAGGTAAAGCTAGTTGTCGGACCATTACCAGAAGATTCTAAAGAACAAATGGGAGAAGCATCAGAAGAAGCAAGTTTAAGAGATCCAATGAGTATTGGACACTTGTTTACTAGAGAGACTTTTGAAGAATTGAAGATTGGTTCTGATGGTTCTATATTACCAAAGAAAATTACTTGCTTCAAAAAGATGTTGACTAAACAAGGTAGATCGTTTGCCTTCGAATCTCATGAAATTGGGTGTGTGGATCCAAATATTGTAACACCTATGGTTATCTTCACTGTATCACATGTACCTTGGAATCTAAGACCGAGGGCACATTTACCTAAATTGGTGGAACTATTAAAAGAAAAGATAAAGATGAAAATATTGGAACCTTGATTTGTGCTATATTCTAGTCGATGGTTTACGGTACCTAAGAAGAATGGGTCAGTACGGTTTATTCAAGATATGCAACCGATGAATGCAGTAACTGTCAGAAATGGAGGAATTGGACCTATTGTGGATGAATTTGCTGAGGCATTTGTTGGAAGGACGATCTATTCAATGGGTGACTTGTATTCAGGTTATGATCAATTTCAACTTACCGAAGGAAGTAGAGATATGACAACAATGAGGACACCACTTGGATTGGTTAGAATGTGCACTCTTCCTCAAGGCGCGATCAACTCAGTTGCGCATATGATGAATGGGATGAATAAGGTATTGAGAGATTTTATCCCGGAAAAGACTATGCCTTTTCTGGATGATGTTCCTATAAAAGGGTGTAGAGAAGGAGACAAGGATGAAACTTTAGATACGAGGGGCTGTCGCAAATATGTTGTTGATTATATACAAGATTGTGAAAAGATTTTAACTCGGCTTGGAGAAGTTCATCTTACATTATCGGGTATGAAGTCCGTATTTGGAGTATGAGAGGTTGTGATTGTTGGACATTTATGTGGATCTTACGGAAGAAAACCAGATCCGACTAAAGTTGATGCAATTGGAAGGATGAAAGAGGATAGTGATTCTTTAACAGAGGTTCGCAGGTTTTTGGGTGCATGTGTATTTTATCGAATCTGGGTCCCTCATTTTGCTTACATAGCGGATCCATTATATGAACTGTTACGCAAGGATTACTAATTTAAATGGGAAGAAAGGCATATTCAGGCAATGCAAAGATTGAAGAAATTATTGATGTCACCTCCAATATTGAGGAAGGTTGATTATAAGTGCAATAGACCAGTGATTCTTACTGTGGACGCTAGTCCAATTGCCATTGGGTGGGCTGTGGATCAAGATGATTCCAGTGGGAATAGATTTGCAATTCGATTTAGGTCTAAAGTTTTAAGTATTAGTCAGCGTGCATATTTGCAAGTCAAAAGAGAACTTTGGGGAGTCGTTTCGGCTATGAAAGTTGAAAGGGATTATTTGATTGGGGCAGTAGTAGTAATTGAAACAGATTGCTTGCCATTGCTTGGAATGATTATTAATTGTTGAATGCCAGATATTGCAATGTTGAGATGGATTGCTTATATTAAGTCACTAAATCCAGAATTTAAGCATATCACTGGGAAGGACAATTTAGTAGCAGACATGCTATCTCGAGCAAGATACGAGAGGGAGGAAGAAATGGTTGAAGACATTGATGACGTTGGATTGAAATTCTATTCAATATCAAATCTCAACAGAGAAGAAAAGCTATTTCTTGAAGAATCTTATGAAGGAGAATTATTGGATATTGGTCATTACTTGAATACCTTGACTAAACAGTGGAATTGGTCTACAGAAAAATTCAAACAAATAAGAAAAAAAGCATATGGATTTTTACTTCCAGATGGATTCTTATGGAAGAGACTGAAGAAAGAAATTGGGATGCCACAACGAGTGATAGGCAAAAAAGAAGAAAAACTAAAATTATTAAAGGAGTTTCATGATAGTTTATGGGCAGGGCATAGAGGAATCTGGACTACTTTTGCTAAACTCAAGGAACGATATTGGTGGAAAAATATGTATCGAGATGTGCTCTCATTTATAGAGTCATGTAAAATCTGTCAATCGTATTCTAATATCCGACATCGAGATGGTCTTCATCCTACGTATCCTCTGGCTATTCTTTTTAAATGGATTGTTGATTTGGTTATTATGCCAGTTGGGGTATAGCAGATGAGATATTTGGTTTTAGCTCGTGAAGATTTATCAAATCAAGTAGAAGAAAGAGCATTGAGGACAAAATCTACAGAGGGGATTTGTAGGTTTTTGCTTGAAGATGTCATTTGCCGTTGCGGGTGCGTAGGAAAAATCACTGCAGATCGTGGAGAATTAAATGCACAAGAAGTTCGTAAGTTCTTTGAAGGATGTGGAGTTAAACTATCACTGACTACTTCTTATAATCCGGAAAGAAATGCAAAAAGCGAACGTGGTCACGCACCGATTGTGAAAGCATTAATTAAAGCTTGTAATGGGAAAGTTAAAGAGTGGCCACGGCTTTTGTCATTTGCATTATGGGCTGATCGAACAACACATAGTTCGGTGACAGGATATATGCCAATAGAACTTATGACAGGTCGAAAATCAATTTTGCCGATTGAAGAAAAGGTACTTACTTGGAGTATGCTACCATGGGAAGATGGATTGACAAGAGAAGAACTTCTGGCTATTAGGATTCGACAATTGGAGCAAAGATCGGAAGATGTGCAAATAGCATTGAAAAGATTAAAAAGAGCAAGGTTACAAAACAATGTGCGATTTGACAAGCAACATCGATTGAGACCTAAAGCAATCGAAGAAGGTGACTGAGTACTTGTTTATGACAATAGTCTGGATAATCAACATAGTACTTTGCTAAAATTTTCAAAACATTGGTTTGGACCATATGTAGTAACAACTGTTCATGATGATGCGACTTACTCATTACGAGAGTTAGATGGTACAAAATTGAAAATACTAATTGCAAGGAAGCAAGTAAAAATATTTAAACGAAGACACGCGGAGATGAATATGAAAGACTTTAATGAAGGTATAGAGATTCCGCAGCAAGAAGATGAAAGTGATTGGGATAATGAAGGTGACGAAGATGAACTGGACAAAGACGTAGAGGATATACTCTGAATCAAACAGCAATTGGGTAAATTGGTGCATACCGCAGGATGCACAGATTCAGAGAGGGTGGATGTCGTGTTGTAACACGAGTATACTGTGAAAATATAAAAAAAGGGGACTTTTATTAATGTTCGGTTACCTCGAATATTGAGAGCAATGACCAACTCCAGTGCAAATATTGAGTGGCCAGGTTCAGTCACCCCGTTACAGTCAGCCGGGGCATACTAAAGTGCTCCGTTCGATTCCAATAACGGGAGTCAGTAGGAAGAGATAGGACCAATTCACACGACGGGTGAGCTTGGTTCGAAGAGCCAATTGGATCTAATTTCAAGAATCCAATCCGGGTCTTCTTACCCTATATGAGACATGAATTGGCCGTGCAACCCAATGCAGTCTAATTACGGGAAAATCCAGGTCTTACTACGGGCCTCAGCTAATCTGACGTGAAGGACCAATTTGATCCAATTATGGGGATATCCGGGTCTTACTACTGGACTCTTAGCCAATATGAGACCTGAATTGGTCGGGCGACTCAATGTGGTCCCGATTACGGGATTTCGATTCTGTTTTAGGCTGTCTTGTTCTTTGTGCCGTTTCAAGGAACGTTGTTTTTGGTAAAAGGATCTCTTAAAGGTAAAATCGGGGGAGAAAGCTGTGACGGCAAGAGCGAATTTCAGATCCCAGCTCTGACGATGGGAGCCAATTCCGGATCCAAGACGGAAGATTGAAGAAATTTAGAGAATAAGGTTAGGGGAGAGAATAAGTTTTTGGGGAGGTTTTGAAAATGGAGGTAGAGAGCTAGCTTCATGCTTCGTGTGGGGAAAGAAGACAGAGAATTGGGTTTTTTTTTTCTTCATAGGGTTTTGGAAAGACTGAGGCAATCGTTGCTGAAGTCAGTGTTGTAATGGTGAATCGAGATTTTTAATGAAGTGGGTTTGATTAATCTTGACTGTTTTGTGAAATCGAGTTACATCTGTGATTGAAGAATTAAAATGGTGTCTATAGGATTGAGTATGCAGAGTGAATGAAATTTATTGGGTTAATCTATCGAGACAGTCAAAGGATACTAGATCATGAGTATAAAACTGTGTCGAAGATTAGCAGTTTGGATTGTCGGGGTTCTCTGTAACGTCTAGAGACCTACTGGTTGGGTCAAAAAGGACTTTGGCAAGCAGTCGAAGGGCATCCATATAGATTTACAGTGTATTCTTAAAGTCATTTATATTTCAACAGTCAAAAAGTGATAGACTGCTTGACTATTGGCGAATCTCCATACTACCTTCTGCAGCCAGACGTGCGACGCATTCTCGAGCAGGAAAGCACGTAATACGACACCGGAGTCAATGAAAATTCATCCAGTATTCCACGTGTCTGTTCTTGAACCAGAGAAGATAGTAGACATACCAAATAGAGGACAAGCTCCACCTCCTCCTATAGAAGTTGACAATAATGAATAGTTTGAAGTAGAAGAAGTCTTAAATTCAAGGCGGCGTCGAAAAAAAATTAGAATATCTTTTCCATTGGCGTAGATATGGTATTAGTGAACACACATGGGAGCCAATAAAAAATCTTGCAAACGGAGCAAAGGCGATGGAGGCTTTTCATCGACGACATCCATCAAAATCATGATGAAAATCTTCTTTATAAAAGAAACAACATCTAGGCAAGATAACATTCTACTTTCAATTCTTGTTTGTAACTTCTTCGTAGTTGTGACACTCAAGAGATGGAGAACCAACATCCAGCGGATTTGACTCAAGAGCCTTCATTTACTGACCTGTCAGATGACACATTAGTATTGTCACAACCTTCAAGATGTCGCACTCGAGATGAAGTTCTTGAAGAACGACATGTTCTTCATCGAATAGATGGGTGATACAACACATTTGGTATCACGATTTTGGAAGAGACTCCCGATGTTTGGTGATTGTGCTAGAGGTAGGAACAACTCCTTATGGTATTCTCATTATTCTTTTCGAAGGAAGTTATGAAGGCCGCAAAAAGGATCAAATAACTGGGTAGACTTTCCGCCCTGGTATGGAACACTACCGATGGTTGGAAGGCCCTATCAATCATCATCGAAGAGAACAAAGATCAGAGTATATAGCGAATACAATTCGTCGCATCATAGATTTTCTCAACATATTATGACCGCTCTTCGTGGAACTTGTCTCTAGAAGGGGGGGTAATAACATGGACATAATCATGTAAGCTACTAATTACATATATAAATAGGAAGAAGTAAGTAAAAGTAGATAAAAGTAAGTTAATTCTATAATATTTAATATCGAAGCTTCCTAAAAGCTTCATAGATGCCGCTTTGACTTCATATGTGTCTTTAATTGACTTTTTAAATTAAAAACGTGGTCAACAAGTTGGCCATGTGTCACACATGTAATTAGCTTGAAGATCAAGCTAACTATGTGGCGCTCACATAGAAAAACTTGCCTTGTAAGTGAAGGCATGTCTTCTACAAAGTCAACACAAATTGGAGGTCCTATAGAATATCGCCATGTAGCCCGTCGTTAAATAGTATATATAGAGACAAGAGTGAAGGCTGACTTGTGTGAATTATTTTTCATCGAGTTCTTGTCCTTGACATAAATTCGGATATAATTGAACTAGACTTATGACTCTTTACTTGATTAACTACACTGTTAGTTATACTTTTAGAAAAAGTAAGAGTTCGGGAAATCCAATGTATTTGACGGTTGTATTTTTCTAACCACAATAAACCTAAAATGACTAGATTAGAGGGAGATCTAATAATATTAAATACTACAAAACTATTATGACCATTGATTATTACTTCTATAGGAAGGGTTTTATGAGTAATATCTCCAGAAGACAATGGACGACCATCTATGACTTCAACATGAATAGGTTTAGTTTTCTTTACTAAAGATATGCTATGTCTTTTAGTAAATTTTTCATCTAAAAAACACGTTGAGGCTCCTGAATCTAATAAGGCAGAGACTTTATAATGTTTAGGTCCTAAAATAATATTTAATATAAAACAACAAGGAGAGGATTTTGAGAAGAGAATAAAACCTTTACTAGATGTTGAGCAAGGTTCTAGCCGCACAGTCTCTATTGTAGCTGGACAAATTCGTTTTCCGACATATTGTCTTCTTTCAAACCCACACTCTGCATTTTGTGATTACGTCATTTTTTTGGACAATGTTGAGCAATGTGCTTTGGTTCTCCACAATATAAACATAATCCGTCTTGACGACAACGAGTCTTTTCTTGCTCACTAAGAGGTTTGAAACGTATTGCATCAATTAACATATCCTCATTTTTCAAATGTATGTATTGAAGAAGTGTTGGTGTTGCCATTGAATTATAGTAACGTTGAGGTCTACTTATGTGGTTCTCAAATCTGAATTCAAAAAGGCAATTGTTACACTTCACAGCAAAGTCAATTACTTGACTCAATGCTTGAGGATCATATAAGTTGAACATTAATTTTTTTACCTCATATTGTAATCCATAAAGAAATTGGCTAATAAATGCAGCATCATCTTACTTGATATAAATTATAAGTTTTCAAAATTGTGAAGCGTACAACGCTACTGATCGATTGCCTTGTCGTAAAATATGGATCTTATTGGTTGCAACACAAATTGCATCATGTTCTCCATACATGGATTAAAACTCTACCAAAAAAGCCTCTAGATTATCCAATATTGGATCTCGTCGTTCAAGAAAAGATGAAAACCACAATAGTGTTGAACTTAAAAGAAGCATATCAATGAATCTAACTTGTGATCTTGGAATTGAATAGCTTTGGGATTGAAGTTCAATCACAAGTTACACTTAATTGATAAATCCTCGAAACTTGGATCTGGTGCCATCAAACTTCTCGAGTAGGACAATTCTTGGTTCTCTAACACTTGAAGGGCATTCCACCATAGGAGAAAGGACATGGTTTGGTGCAGATGTTGAAGCAGCTCCAACCATTTCTATATCTTCACTTTCTGCCAATCTTGTTGCTCCTTGTGGTGGTAAATTGAGTTGATGCATTGCAAGCATTAACTCCCTCAATTGCTCTTGCATTTGTGCCATTGTACTCTTCATTTCAACAAGTTCTGCCATTATAACACTAAGAAGGGACAAGATGTTTAATATCGCTTAAGACAAATAGAAGAGAGGATTTGAGAACAAAGAAAATACTAAGGACAGTATCACTTTAGAAGAGGATAATTCGCAACTTCTAATATGCTTGTATCTTATTAAGAAGAAGGGGTAATCCATTCTTAATCAAGATTAGACAAAGCTCTGATATTATAGGTGTACTCTTGTCAATCTATCAAGGACAAGAACTCAATGAAAAAACAATTCAAACAAGTGTGCCTTCATTCAAAGAAAGGTAATAAAATATAAATAAACAAGTATATATATTGAAAGAGAAACTGGAATGGCTATTGCCAAAAGACAAAGAAACTAGAGACCCTTGAAACTAGACTAGAAACAAGAAAATAGTTGACAAGAGTGAAGAAGGGTTCACTCTTATCTTTATATATATACTATCTAACTAGGGGTTATGTTGCAACGTTCTATAGGACCTCCAATATGTGTTGACTTTGTAGAATACATGTTTTGACTTACAAGGCAAGTTCTTCTACGTGTAGGCCACATAATTAGCTTGATCTTCAAGTTAACAACATGTGTGGCACATGGCCATCTTGTTGACGACGTTTCTAATCCAAAAAGTCAATTACAGACACCTATGAAGTCAAAGCAATATCTTAAAAGCTTCTAAGAAGCATCCATATTAAATATTATAGAATTAAAATACTTTTATCTACATTTACTTACTTCCATCTATTTGTATATGTAATTACTAGCTTACATGAGTATGACCATGACACTAATACAATAAAATATCGTCATATTTATTATTTAATTATAAATATTTTTTTTATAAAGATATTTTTTTTAGAAGCTACTTGGATTTGCTTGAAAAAAATTCAAACACATTCAGAAAAAATTTGAAAGGTTCTAAAATCTTGAAAAAATTTCCAAAAAAGCTTTTTTATAGACAAAAATTAATTGAAGTTTTTTTAAATAGTTTAAACGTTCAATAAAATAATATTATTTATAATAAAGTAGAATTGATGCAATAAATAGGCTTGAATTTATTACATTATAATTATATTATTATTGTATTATTATCATTACCAAAGTTAGAATCTTCCTTATATAATTTCAAAGGTTTTTTTTTTTGGATTCAAATGATTGCATTAAAGTTACTATTCATATGTAAATACTTTTATTTCATACTAAATTAAATCATTACCAATATAATTTTATTATACAAATTTTGCATCAAAATAACTTGAATATATTGTGAATAAGATATATTTATTAAAATAATATTTATTATGTTATATTTTTAATTATCCTCAAAAATATTATTAATCTTTTTTATCATAATCTATTATAGAAAAAAAAATTAGAATAAGATTAATGATCAACGCAATATATATATATATGTTTTTTTTTTTTTTTTTTGTCCATTGTAAGTTCAATTCCAATCCAAAAGTTCCTATGAAAAGAGGGATTTGAATCCCTATTATTATGAAGTATATACATATATATATTAAAACATAAAAAAAATATGAAATTGAAAGAAAATAAGGGATCAATGGGAAATAAAAGAATGATAAAATATAGTGGTGGATAAACACTATATTTTTATGATGATAATCACAATTTGGGATGAATAATCATATTATATCTTGAGGTGTGAGCATCTTGTAACTTGCGAATAGAGGAGCTATGATTCTTTTTTTGCCTATTAAATCACTAGCAGGGCCAAGTCATTTGTATTAAATCAATTTTTTTTCTTAAGAAATCGAATCTAGGTTGAGAAGGATGAAATATCCTTCACCAATTGACTTGCTATGATGACTTGGTGATATAAACTAGAATCAAAACTCTTTTATAAAAGTTCCAGCTTGAAAAATCAAACAGGAGTTATTTTTTTTTCTTCTTATTTTTTAGTCTTTCACACTTTATCATGGATTTTAAAGGCTTTAAGATCCACTTTGAAGTAATATCAAGTTTATTTTTAAGATCTTTTGTTATAATATTTATTTTATTTTATTTCCTATTTTATTTTATTTGTAAAGTTTATTTTTCTTATGTTTGGACAAGTATTTTTGAAAATTAGACTAAATTCAGCCATCTCTAATTGTTATAATTCTATTTTGATAGATATAAAGATAGAATGATAGATTTTAGATTAGAAGTAGTTTTTATAGAATAAAAATGAGTAGAATCTTGACTTTTTTGCACATGGAGATATTTTGAATGCAAAAGGAATAAGCTTAGTCGACTTTTATGGTTGCCATTGAATGAATTGATGTGGAAGATCAAATTGGATGAAGAAATTTTAAACAAGAACTTAGATGGATGTTGGATGAATGATAAGAGGGTTGATTGAACTTGGAAGAGGTGGGAGGCGACTAAGAAGAAGGGAGTTTAGCATTTGAAGTGCGGATTTGGAAAGAGCATGTTATAAGGTATAGTTTTTGTATAAGAAACATAAAATTTGAGGATTTTATGATAGAGTTATGAAGATTTAAAATTTGATTGTTAAAAATGTATCTATTATCATCCTTTTATAAATAAATGAAATTTTTGAAGGATTTTTGAGGAATGGATGGTAGGATTTGAAAGCAAGTTTGAAGTTAAATTTTACACAGATATAGATTTTAATATAAAAAACTTGCATATTAAATCTTATCTTTATTTCTTGCTTAATTTATGAGTTATGATTAAATTAATACACGTGAATTAGCAAGGTAGGGCTTTAGAATATCAATTATTTTTTTCAAGATAAGTAAAAATCAATGATGAATAAACCATTGAAATTTTTTATGGCACAAGAAGATAAAAAAAACCCTTCTGTATTGCTAATCTCAACTTATATTGAAGATTGGATCTTGAGAAATAAAATTTTAAAGCTTTATCATTAAAATCTAATAAGAAAAAGGAACTAACCTATCTTTTTTTTCAAAGTTTTTAACATTTGTCTGTTCTGATTGCAAGGAAGGACCCTAGATTTACTTAAAGTGACTTTTCTTTTATGATACTATGTACAAATCATGATCATGCTCTTCTAACCAACTTAACTATTCCAACATACAAATTATTAAGCCGCTGTTCTATTAATCTACCACTTTCAGGCCATTTGATGATAACACGCTTTACATGCCCTTTAACTTGGCTTTAGTAGGATTTAACAATAATAGTAAGTATTCATGTAAAAAAATCAAATACAATAGATTAATAAATTAATAAAATACCTTGCACCTTAATGATATTCATAATTGCGACAAAAGCCGTTATTATATAATAGTAATGGCATTCAGAAGTGTAAGTAGAAATGCTACAAGGTACTATGGCTCTTACTAACATAGACCAAAACTTCAAGAAAGCCTTTAAATTCAAGGCTAATATTGCATTATACTGGCCACTTTACCTTTGGGATATGCAATTATAGTCCAAAAAATAAAGAATACAGGCCATATCTATAAAAATAAATATTATTTCTTACTTATTCATATTACTATCAAATATAATCAAATGACAAAATATATATAGATGTATATTTATTGACTATAGATATGGTAGATCAAAAAGCCATTATTCTTTTTTATTTAAAAAAAAGAGTCAATCCAACCACAAGTTCTCCTACAGCTATCTTATTGTAACTTCACCTTAGTCAAAGATCCTACCTTTATATTTCACATTAGACCACCATTTACTCTAGTTGACTACACTTACCAACAAAACTTTATAGAATTTTTTCAATATTTAATATATATTCATTTATCTTGGTACCATTTGGAAGCTAATTAAAGTATTAAAAGTATACATATCTTCAATTAGAAATTATTGCAACCTATTTGAATTATTATTACATATTTGAAGTGATTTGGAGGCTTTTAGAGTATTTTCAAGGTGTTTGGTGTATTTTGAAGGAATTTGAAGCATTATTGATGCACAAGAAGAGAATTTGAACTTTGTAAGTATTTATCCAAGCTATTTTGGTTCTCAAGTGAATGTTTTAACTTAAAAAGAGCTGATTTGTATGTTTAAGTTATCATGATGCATAATTTGAGCCAATTAGAGATTAAAGTTACTATTTTGGATGCATCAGTGTGCATTTAAGAAAATTAAAAGCAAGAGTGTGTAATTATAGTGTATTGATATTCATTGTATCAAAGAGAGATTGATTTTATTGTATAAAGTTTCTTTGCTTAGTATATCAGCTTTAAAAAATTCAATTTGAATATTTGGAATTAAAAAATACTCATTAAAAACTACAAAGTATTGATATGAGTGATTAAGTGCTTAAGTATATATTTGGATTTTAAAGATTATTTTAAGATTGAAGATGGCATTAATGAAGGATAAAGATGTTAGAATGACCAGAATAGTTTACATTTGTTGTAAATTAGGCCATATTATTTGATTATGTTTTAAGACATTAACTATTAGAAAAGAAAGTATTTATTATGCAAAACTTGAAGATGTTTATGCTTTTGCTACTAGTAAAGCAACACATTTGGAGAGTCTTCATAAGTGAATTGGAGATATCAGAGCCACAAAACATATAACACTTTGAAGGATAGTATTTGACATATATAAAGACATTGTTCCATGAAAGGTTTTCTTGGGCAGTGATAGAATAGTGGAAGCAATAAGAATAGGTTCCATTATTGTAGAAATTATGGTAGAAGGGCAAATGAAAAGGATTACAATGAAAGATTTGTTGTCCTATTGTTGTGAAAATTAGGTTTTGGATTAATGTGTGAGATCTTCCCAAGTTGCATGATAATTAGTCGCACTAGCAATCAGCTCATGAGTAATTAGATTTGATCACTTAATTAAGATCAGCCAAATCAGGCCTTAGGCCCTCAATTGCAATATTTGGTTGAATGTTGATGAAATGTTGTGCCCATGCCTTCCACATGCACATGCTGAATTTTGGTTGATGGACGTTGGTGAGTGAATTGGTTGTAGGTGGATGTATGTGCCCTGAAATTGATTGGGTGCGATTTGATGGTCTGCTGTCCCTGCTGGTCGTCGTGTTTGGGGGGTGATAATTAAGTCTAAGTCGAACTTTGAGAGTCCTATTGTGTTCGTTATAAAAATCTAGTGAATTTAGGCGAAAAGAACACTCAATTCTGAGTTATAACCAATAAGTTAAGAGTGTTCGAATTTTTGAGTCAACTAAGCCATTGCAGAAAATTTAAGTTCAACGAAGAGCTAATCAGAGATTAAGAATCAGAAGTTAAGGAAGTAAAAGAAAAAGAAAAAGAAAATAAACTTAAAAATAAAAAATAAAAAAATAAGATAATAATAATAATAATATGAATAAAATAAATAAATAAATAAATAAATAAGAAAGAAAAAGAGAGGTTGGTTTTAAAATAATAATAATAATAAAATTAAAATTAATTAACGAATAAATATTATTTAATGAATATTAAATTATAATTGAATAATTAATTTCAGTTGAAGGTTAATTGAACCCAATTCCAAACCAAGGCATGTTGGTCATTCAATTAAGAGAAAATTAACTCAATTAAGGAGGCTGAAGCTGAGATCAGAGGTAGTAACCAAAGTTTCACACTATCAAAGAGTTAATAAAAATAAGGAAATAAATAAAAAAGAATTAAATTAAAATAATAATAATAATAATAATAATAAAATATATTTTTTAAAAAAAGTATTAAATTGACCTAACTTATGGCAGTATATGCTAAGGTCGAGTTAATTTAAGCCTAGTTAGGATTAACTTAATAATTTTAACTCATCCAAAGGGGCATTGACATTGCAAAATAAAATTAATTAATTTCCAAATCTTAAAAAATGTCTTGGTTGGTTTGGTAGTGCATGTTTGTCTTAAATTAGGAGTTGAATCCAAGTTTATCATTAGAACCTTAAGGGTGGTACCTCCTCTACTAGAAGGGGGTTCTTTTGCCTTACAATAAGGACATTGTTTTAAGAGGGTATTACGATGCGGATTGGATCAGAGATGTAAGCAAGTATCGATCCACAACAAGGCATATGTTCTTTGTTGAAATTGGTGCGATCTCATAGAATTGCAAGAGACAAAAAAACCATTGCCTTGTCCACGATGGAGGCAGAATACATGGCCACTAGCCAATGTATCAAAGAAGCCATCTGGCTTTGCAAGCTTTTGGCGGATGTGGAGTTTTCTCAAGAAGGAGTAACAACCATCATGTGTGACAACCAAGGATGCATAGCACTTGGAAAGAATTCCATACATCACTCATGTACAAAACATATTGATGTACAATATCACTTCATTTGTAAAAAGTTGAAAAGTGGCGAGATAAGCTTGAAGTATTGTCCAACAGAAGACATGTTGGTGGATGTGTTGACAAAGGCACTTGCAAAGTAGTAACATCAAAAGTTATCAAAGGCAATGGAATTGCAAGAAGGTAACTACTCACAAAGTGGGAGTATTGGAATTTAGAGTTACTTGTAGTTATTATTATATTATAAATATTTATTTATTGAGATAGATTTAGACGAAAAAATAAAAGGAGAGAAAATAGGAAGAGGTGAAAAAACATGTGGCATGGAAAAAGAGATAAGATTAGCCTATATGGCTTATATGGGATTAGCAAGGATACATGGGTGGTTGTATGAGGTTGATATGCTATGTATCCCATGCTATAGTTTACAATGACACGTGGATAGACGCATGAGGTTGGTGTGCCATATGTCCTATGCCATAGTTTACAATGACACATAAATAAATGCATGACATTCGACTACCATGTGTCTAATGTATTAGCAAAAGATTGTAATCAAGTTGTACTAGAAGTAAAGGCCTTCAAAAGAAAGAAATATCTCACTCCAAGCATTATTTGTACTACCTTGTGTGTATTATTTGCTTGTATAATCATTTTTTTACTTCTATTAAATCTCAATAGTTATCATCCTCTTCTATTGTAGCTAATCTTGTCATTAGGGTGGCATTCACTCTTCTTAACTTTGGTCCTCAAGGCATATAAGAGAGTTGTGCCTTAAGATCCCAAAGACAAGTGTTAAATTACATTACTCCTCTTTGATTGAAATCCTTAGGCTTCTAGTATTTTCCTTAGTGTTGTTGTTAAGCTATTATATACCTATTTCTTTTGTTCATGTAAATTTTCATAAAGTCTTCATAGGAACGAACTTGATACAAGATTATATTAATTAGTGCTAATTAATGGAATACTTGTTACTAGTGCTATGACATTAATGTTCTATTAATTTTTTTATATATAATAAATGACATCTTTTGCGGTCATTTTGACAACTTTGTCATTATTTATATTAGTTGAAATCTTAGTATATTCAAAGGCCAAAAAAAAACATAAACATTATGTATAGTTAGTTTTGGAAATTCTATAATAACATAAATTATATGCTAAAATAAAAAAATATATTTTCTACTAATATTTTGTTGAACTTTTGGAATATATTATTTTCATCGATAGAATCTACATAGGTGAAAAGAAGGTAAAAACCATCATAAAATAGAATATATTAAGGACAATAAAAAATGTGCAATACTTCTAGGACTTTGTAGATTTCAACAAGACTTTTATTATAGATTATTCTAAGATTGTTATTTCATTAATATATCTTGTGGAGAAAGAGAAATTTATATGGAATGAAAAGGTTGAAGAAGCCTTTCAAAACTTGAAAAAATCATTCACATCAATTTTAATATATACCTATTTAGATTCATTAAAGCCATTTTTTTTGGACTCAAATGCTTTAGATTTTGCATTAGATTCTGTACTTTTATAAGATGACAAAGATGGAAGAATCTATTTAATTGTCAAGGATATACTTGTTAGAACCTTCTAGAACCTTCTAGCATCTTTTTAGTTGATAAGAGTTACTTGAGAAGCTTCTTAGTTGATAGGAGTTGCTTGGAAAGCTTCCTAGTTGGTAGAAATTGCTTGAGAAGTTTCCTAGTTGATAGAAGTTGTTCAAGAGGCTTCTTGGATAGGAGTATATATTGGATTCGAAGTTAAAGTATTCTTAAATCTCGACAACACATCTCTTAAAGTTCTAGCTCACTTCTCTAGTGTTGTTCTTGTACTCCTCTGATTAATTTAGTTCTTGTTAGCTCTTTTTGAACTTCTTCTTTAGATTTTCTATCTGTAATTTACATCTATGACATTTTGTTGAGACTACACCTCATCCCAATATCAAAGCTGAATCTTTCTTGTTAGAGAGTGAATTACCTCTCTTCTTAAAGATATACTAGTACTTTAGAGGTTGTAGATTATCTTCTTCTAAACTAATATTTCTTTCATTGTAATATTAGAGCTTTATTCTTCTTGTGAGAAAATGGATCATCTCTCTCTTTGAAGATCTTAAGGCATTTAGGGATTGCAGATTACCCGCATCTAAATCAATATTATCTTGTAGATATATTTCTTTATTTACTAATAGAATGGCTTGACGTAAAGACGTTAGTATAATTGAATCTTCTGAGTCTAAATTAGATGCCATTATAAATGCTCTTACTATATTATCTACGAGGAGTGTGGAGATTGAAGGGGTTGTAGCAAAGCTTCATAGTGGTGCTGAATCTGTAGTACCTCAACTTAGCTCACAGCTACCTTCGATTCATTTATCAAAGGATGCACTATCGTCTATATTGTACTAAAGTATTTCACCTATTTAGTAACGAAAGGAGCCTCAAGTTAGTCTTTTAGAGAAGTATGATGGTACGTGCTCTAAGTTCAAAGGATTTGTTAATCAAATCTAATTGATCATGCTTCTTCAATTAGAGCGTTAGCCAACAAAAGCATCATAGGTTGAATTGGTTGGTTCCTTGTTGACGGGTCAAGCATTATCATAGTTTGCTCCTTTATTTGAAAAGAGATATTCAATTTTGAATAACTTTGAAGCCTTCTTAAAAGCATTTGCGAAAGCATTTGAAAAACATAAGAAGGCTTGTTGGACAACAACTAAGATTTGAAGGGGCACGCTCTACATCAGTCTATACATCTAATTTTAGGTAACTAACTTGCAACATCAACTAGAATGAAGAAGCCTTAATGAGTCAATTCTATTGAGAATTGACGGACCACATGAAGGATTTGTTATTATTTCTTTCCTGATGAAGCCACGGACACTCAATGAAGCCATCAACCAAGCTGTGAAATGCGATAATCAATAATTTCAAAGATATCAAGATCAACATTTGTGGACTTCACCAAAACAACACGCAATCTATTATACTCATACTATGTCAACAAGCATTATAAATTTACATTCAAAAGTAGAAGATATGCAGATTGTTGAAGTATGTTTCAAATTGCTTAATCCAGAAGAAAATAAGCTCCAATTGAAAGAAGATCTATGTTTATATTATAGCGAGGCTGATCACAAAGTTGATGATTGGTCGAAGAAGCACAATCAATATAGCACCAAAACTAGGAGTGTAATTATTTAGGACAATGAAGATGTTTAGCCATAGTAGAGACCATGCGGTTGAATAACACAATATTACAAAACAATTCAGGTTCCTCTTTTTCTACCTAATTTACTTGTTTTTTTATGTTCCTTTGACTTTAGGGTCTCAAAAGCTTCAAACAATCTCTTTATTAGGTTCAAGAGCATCTGCTTATTTTTTAGATGAGGAATTTGTTAAGTTTCATAAATCCCTTTAATAGAAAAGTTCAAACCCATTCATATAAAAGTAATAGATGGATGTTCCTTATCCTCAAGTAGCATTACTTATGAAACAATGCCTATAGAAATAGCTTTAAAAAACCATAGTAGCCAAATTATATTTAATGTTATTAGAACTCTTTCAAATCTTGTCATTTTAGGACTTTCTTGGCTAAAAAGACATAACCCATCTGTAGATTGGAGGTTACAAAAGATGATATTCTTGATAGAAATCCTTGAAAAAAAGCCAGGTAAAAAGTCACAAATTCATAAGCCATTATTTGTGGGAGCAAGGATTTTTATACAATTATCTAAAGAAGGTACGCCATATATTATTTATGCAAATTTGACTATGGAGGATATGACCTCATCTACAATTATTTTGAAGCAATATTGTCAATTTCAAGATGTCTTCCAAAAGAAGAATGCTAATATGTTGCCATAGCACCGACCATACGATTGTACTATAGATCTTCAAGAAGGCACACATATGTCTTTTGGACCAATCTATAACCTATGTCAAAACAAGCTTTTGGCATTGAAAGATTATATTTATGAAAATCTTGCAGAGAATTTCATTAGGTATTTGAAGTCTCTAGCAAGTGCATTTATACTTTTTGTGAAGAAAAAAGATGATTCTTTAAGTATGTATGTTGATAACCAAGGATTAAATAAGATAACAGTGAAGAATTATAATTCTATATCACTAATCTGAGGACTTTTGGAACAACTTGGCCAAGCCAAGATCTATACTAAGATTGATTTTTGTGAAGCATACAACTTGATGCAGATCAAAGAAAGAAATGAATAGAAGACCGCTTTCTGAATAAGGTATGGACATTGTGAGTATGATGTCATGCCTTTTAAGTTGACTAATGCACCCGCTATCTTTCAACACTTGATGAATGACATCTTTCAAGAATATCTAAATAATTTTGTAGTAGCTTATCTTGATAATATCCTCATCTATTCAAAAATCTAGAAGAACATAAAGAGCATGTGAAGTTGGTATTACAAAGCTGTAGGATATACGTTTATATATAAAAGTAAAGAAATATGTGTTTCATCAATCAAAGATGGAATTTTGGAAATATATTATATCTATTGAGGGTTATATGATGGATCCAAAGAAGGTGGAGGTAGTCAAATAATAGGCCATTCCAAAGACTGTAAGAGATATACAATGCTTTCTTGGATTTGCCAACTTCTATCAAATCTTCATCAAATATTATTCTCAAGTTGCTGCTCTTCTAACTCGATTGACATGTAAGGATAAGTTAGAATGGAGCCCTAAAGCAGAGAAGGCATTCCAAAATCTCAAGGCAGCATTCACTACAACTCTAATATTGGTGCATCCACACTTCAAGAAGGCATTCTATATGAAGACTGATGCTTCAATCTTTATAATAGAGGTTGTACTTTTACAGATGGGTAAAGACAAGAAACTTCATCCCGTTGCATTTTATTCTCAAAAATTTTCTATTATTGAAATCAATTATAAAATCCACAATAAAGAACTTCTTGTAATTGTAAATTCTTTTCAAGAATGGCACCATTTTTTAGAAAGAGCATTGCATCCTATGATCATATGTATAAATCACAAGAACTTGGAATATTTTATGTTGGCTCGGGTTCTTAATCACTACCAAATTGAATTAAATATGCCATTATCTTGATTCGATTTTATTATCACTTATCAACTTAAGAAGCAACAAGGACTATTGGATGCTTTATCAAGAAGATTATATCTTATACCACGAGTAGGAGAGGCAATGTTTGATCAACAATATGCTATATTGTTGAAGCCAGAGAAATTTCAACTTTATGCTACTATCACATCAACACTTTTTGATTCTATTTTCCTCGATCACGTATGTGATGTAACTATCAATGATGCTTTGGTCCTTGATATTAAACGTTGCCATGATGAAAATATTGACAAGTTCAAATTTGAAGATAACCTCATGTATTTTGAAGAATGCTTGTATATCCAAGAAGGACCAATGCGATTGCACATTCTTTAATCTCACCATGATTTTCTAGCTACCCAGTATTTTGGATTTAAAAAGACCTTGGAACTTATCTCTCAAGACTTTTGGTGGCCTCAAATGTAGAAGGCAGTAAAAGGATATGTGCTCTCTTATGGCATCTGTTTAAGGTCCAAGAATCCTTGACATGGTCCTTATAGGCTCTTACAACTCTTGTCTGTTCCAACGCTATCATGGTCTTCTATCTCAATGGATTTTATTACAGATCTACTGCCATGAAAGTAGTTGGATTGCATTCGTGTAGTCATGACTGACTTACAAAGATAGCTTATTTTATTCTTTGTAAGAAGACCATTTCTAGTAAAGGCACTGTAAGGCTTTTTTTGGAGAATATATACTAATATCATAGCCTATCACATGATATTATATCAAATCAAGGATCTTAGTTTGTATCCAAGTTTTGGAGATGCTTCTTTGAAATATTGAAGATGGATATTAAGCTTTCTTTAGCCTTCTATCCTCAAATTGACGCCCAAACCAAACAAGTTAACTAAGTTTTGGAGTAGTATTTATGGTGTAGTATCAACTATCAATAAGATGATTGGATGTCTTATCTTCCATTGGCATAGTTTGCATATAATAATGTTATTCATGCCTTAACTCACCAAACGCCATTTTAATCCACCTATGGATATCATCCAAAGCTTCATTTATGACATATGCTATAGAAGACCAATCTAGGAGCTAAAGAGTGTGTAGAGCATCTAGTGCATCACCATGCAACTTTGAAGCTCCAATTACAAGCAATTTAAGATGTGTATAAAATATTTGTTAATAAATATAGATATCAACTACTCACTTTTCATGTTAGAAATAAAATATGGCTTTATTGAAGGATCATCAAGACCAAGCAGCCATGCAATAAGTTGGACCATTTTCCATCTAGAAATAAATAAATCTAATGGCATATTGATTGGAGTTACTATCTTCTTAGAAAGTATATTTTGTTTTTCATATCTCTCTTTTGGAGCCTTATAGAGAGTCATATTTTCTTCGTCAAGTACAACCATCACCACCTAGTATTGAAATTGAAAATCATGAGAAATATGAGGTCAAAAAGGTGTTGGATTCACAGCAAAGGTGGGACAAGTTGAAGTATCTTGTTCATTAGCAAGGCTACAATATTAAAGAGCGCACATGGAAATCGGTTGGAAATCTTGTCAATGTACCTCAAAAGGTACAAGAATTTCATCAACTCTATCTCCACAAAGCTAGACATGTCTTGTAATAACTTCTTGGTGAAGCTTAAATCCAATGGAAACTATAACAAGAGAAGAAAGAAACTAAAGCCTTTATTAGTATATAATTATTTGTTCTTAAGTAGAATAGAGTTTTAATTAATCATCTTATCCAACCTTCAAGTATTGAGAGATTTAGAAGAACGCAATGTAGAAAAACCACCTAGTTCGCAATTTGCTAGTAAATTAGTGAAACTTTCACAACTATATGTAGAGCAAGATAAAGACTAGACAACTCAATGTCAAGTGCGACCATGTATAGAGCCATTAGTCGTAAGACTAGACCATACAAGTTTAGATCCAAGTGCTTGAGTTTTAGTGATACTACTTAAAATTAGAAGAGTGACTTCTAGTGGTTCCAAAATCACATTTGAAAGATGTTTTGAAGGCCACAATGAAGATCGAATTCTTAGATGGGATTTTGCTACAACTAAGGTGTTAGCTTCTAAACATATACATTTCTTTTTAGAACTAATTGAACTTATTAATCAAGAGCAGAGGTCCTAGTATATTATTATTTTTTATTATAGCAAATTCTTAACTTCTTACAAATATGGTTGAATCTTCACGAGCATGAGCTCCTTTTAGAATCTATTGCTAGAGAGAAAGGTGATGTCAAGGATATGCTTGTTACAACCTTCCAAAATCTTCTAGCATCTTCCTACTTGATAGGAGTTGCTTGAGAAGCTTCTAATTGGTAGGAGTTGTTTGGGAATCTTCCTAGTTGGTGGAAGTTGCTTGAAAAGTTTTCTACTTGGTGGAAGTTGTTCAAGAAGCTTCTTAGATAGGAGTTTATATTAGATTCAAGGCTAAAATATTCTTCAATCTAGACAACACATTTCTTAAAGTGCTAGCTCATCTCTCTAATATTATTCTTGTATTCCTCTAATTAATCTAGTTCTTGCCAATTCTTTTTGAATTTCTTGTTTAGATTTCTTGTTTCTAATTTGCATCAATGATACCAATTTCATTTTACTCTAGAAAGCTATCAACAACAAAGATCATTAATTGTGAGATAAATAATAAAAAATTACTTGCAAATGTAGATGCATTTGAAGAATGGCAATATTTCTTGGAAGGAATTTAACATATCATTACAATATACATAAATAAAAATAATTTTAAATATGTCATAAATGCATGAGTCTTAAATTGCCATCAAACAAGGTAGAATATTTTACTTTTTAGATTCAATTTTATCATTAAGTATGTATTTGGTAACTTATAAGAAAAATCCAATTCTTTATTACAAAGATCTTACTTGACTTCAAGACTTAGAGGTGAAATTAAGGATTTTAAAAAGACTATTTTGTTAGAATCAAAGAGGCTTCAGTTAAAGGCATTGATTGTCAATACTGCATCTCATCTTATTTACATTTGAAAGGCCTTATAAAATAGTCCATATGTAGCAAATATAAAGATGTGCATATAAAACAATGAAAATTCTTTAGTTGGCCATGAAGAATTTGAATTCTAAAATGGCATATTTTATTACAAAGGACTTTTATATCACCTTCACAATCTATGCAATTGACGATCCTTCAAGCATACTGCATCTTTTCTATAGTTGTACACATAAATTCAATAAAATAATAGAATTGATTGCTAAAAACTATTAGTGATCAGAAATATGGAAGTATAAGAAAGAATTTATACAATCATGAGATACATGTGTGAAAGCAATGGTATTGAGACACCACCTCATGGCTTCCTCCACCTTCTTCTAGTTCCTAGTAATCTATGGTTATTATCATCAATAGATTTATTATAAACCTTCAAAAATCCAATTTAAAATACTCCATTCTAATGGTAATTGATTGATTCACCAAGATGGCACATTTTATTCTATATAAAATAATAAATAATAAGAAAAAAAATAGCTAAATTTTTTCTTAATCATATCTATTGAATTTATAAAATACTAAATGTTATTATGTTTGACAAAGAAGACTTAATCCATTTCAAACTTTTGAAGGAGATTATTTCAACTTTTATATATAATGATCAATCTTTCTTGAATATATCATCAATAAATGGATGGCCAAATCGAAAGAACAAATCAAATCTTAGAGAAATACCTTTGTTATAGTATGACCTAGTAATAACACAATTGAATGGACATCTTACCAATGGTAGAATTTTCTTATAAAAATTCGATGCATTCATCAACAAAGAAAATTCTTTTTGTTGTAAATTATGGATAATATCTTCAAATAGATCAATTTTATTGATTTTATACATTCAAAAGAATACTGCATCAATAACTATATATAAAAGCCTTCATCTAATATTATTAATGTACCTAATAAAGTATGATAATTTCATTTATAATATCATATAAAATCTAGACCTATGATAAATTGAAGTGTTTTTATATTAAGATTACTTAGCTTTAAGAAGAAGTTTTTTCAAACCATACGTAGTGGACCAAGTATAAAATAGGAGGTGCCATATTCAAAGTTTCACATAAATATAGTGATACCTCCAAAGTAGAATAATTGCAGCCTTGAGTTGTTAATTCAATTGCAAATTTTTATATTCAGATGGACTCTTTAGAAGGAGAATGTCAGGGACATCCTCAGGTAAGCTAGTAATTACATATACAAATAGATAGACGTAAGTAAATATAGATATAAGTATTTTAATTCTATAATATTTAATATAAAAGCTTCCTAGAAGATTTTTAGATAATGCTTTGACTTCATAGGTGTCTGTAATTGGCTTTTTGAATTAGAAACGTGGTCAACAAGATGGCCATGTGCCACACATATTATAAGCTTGAAGATCAAGTTAACTATGTGGCCTACACGTAGAAGAACTTGCTTTGTAAGTCAAAACATGTATTCTACAAAGTCAACACATATTGGAGGTCCTATAGAACGTTGCAACATAACCCCTAATTAGATAGTATATATAAAGATAAGAGTGAAGCCTTTTTCACTCTTGTCAACTCTTTTCTTGTTTCTAGTCTAGTTTCAAGGCTCTCTAGTTTCTTTGTCTTTTGGCAATAGTCATTCCAATTTCTCTTTCAATATACATACTTGTTTATTTATATTTTATTACCTTTCTTTGAATGAAGGCACACTTGTCTGAATTGTTTTTTCATTGAGTTCTTGTCCTTGACAAATTGACAAGAGTACACCTATAATATCAGAGCTTTGTATAATCTTGATTAAGAATGGATTACCCCTTTTTCTTAATAAGATACAAGCATATTAGAAGTTGCGAATTATCCTCTTCTAAAGTGATACTGTCCTTAGTATTTTCTTTGTTCTCAAATCTTCTCTTCTATTTGTCTTAAGCGATATTAAACATCTTGTCTCTTTTAAGTGTTATAATGGTAGAACTTGTTGAAATGAAGAGTGCAATGGCACAAATGCAAGAGCAATTGAGGGAGTTAATGCTTGCAATGCATCAACTCAATTTACCACCACAAGGAGCAACAAGATTGGCAGGAAGTGAAGATATAGAAATGGTTGGAGCTGCTTCAACATCTGCACCAAACCATGTCCTTTCTCCTATGGTGGAATGCCCTTCAAGTGTTAGAGAACCAAGAATTGCCCTACTCGAGAAGTTTGATGGCACCAGATCCAAGTTTCGAGGATTTATCAATTAAGTGTAACTTGTGATTGAACTTCAACCCCAAAGCTATTCAATTCCAAGATCACAAGTTAGATTCATTGATATGCTTCTTGTAAGTTCAACACTATCGTGGTTTTCATCTTTTCTTGAACGACGAGATCCAATATTGGATAATCTAGAGGCTTTTCTGGCAGAGTTTCAATCCATGTATGGAAAACATGATGCAATTTGTATTGCAACCAATAAGATCCATATTTTACGACAAGGCAATCGATCAGTAGCGTTGTACGCTTCACAATTTTGAAAACTTATAATTTATATCAAGTAAGATGACGCTGCATTTATTAGCCAATTTCTCTATGGATTACAATATGAGGTAAAAAAATTAATGCTCAACTTACCTGATCCTCAAACATTGAGTCAAGTAATTGACTTTGCTGTGAAGTGCGACAATTGCCTTTTTGAATTCAGATTTGAGAATCATATCGGCGAACCTCAACGTTACTATAATTCAATGGCAACACCAACACTTCTTCAACACATACATTTGAAAAATGAGGATATGTAAATTGATGCAGTACGTTTCAAACTTCTTAGTGAGCAAAAATAGACTCGTTGTCGTCAAGAAGGATTATGTTTATATTATGGAGAACCAAAGCACATTGCTCAACATTGTCCAAAAAAATGACGTAATCACAAAATGCAGAGTGTGGCTTTGAAAGAAGACAATATGTCGGAAAACGAATTTGTCCAGCTACAATAGAGACTGTGTTGCTAGAACCTTGCTCAACATCTAGTAAAGGTTTTATTCTCTCCTCAAAATCCTCTCCTTGTTTTTTTACATTAAATATTATTTTAGGACCTAAACATTACAAAGTCTCTGCCTTATTAGATTCAGGAGCCTCAACGTGTTTTTTAGATGAAAAATTTACTAAAAGACATAGCATATCTTTAGTAAAGAAAACTAAACCTATTCATGTTGAAGTCATAGATGGTCGTCCATTGTCTTCTGGAGATATTACTCATGAAACCCTTCCTATAGAAGTAATAATCAATGGTCATAATAGTTTTGTAGTATTTAATATTATTAGATCTCCCTCTAATCTAGTCATTTTAGGTTTATTGTGGTTAGAAAAATACAACCGTAATACATTGGATTTCCCGAACTCTTACTTTTTCTAAAAGTATAACTAACAGTGTAGTTAATCAAGTAGAGAGTCATAAGTCCAATTCAATTAAACCCGTATTTATAGATGCAAAAGCTTTCTTGCACATTGCTATGAAAGAATCACCATATATTATTTATGCCACACATGTTTCTACTGGTGAAAAGACTTCAAGTCGCATTCCAAGCCAATATCAAGAATTTCAAGATATATTTGAAAAAAAGAATGCGGATACACTCCCAGAACATCCTCCCTATGATTATTCAATTGACCTTCAAGAAGGAGCACAACTGCCATTCGGACCAATCTACAGTTTATCACAAAATGAGTTGACTGAACTCAAGGAGTATATTGAAGAAAATCTTGCCAAGAATTGCATACGCCATTCTGAATCTCCTGCAGGAATTCCAATTCTATTTGTGAAGAAAAAAGATGAATCATTGCAAATGTGTGTTGATTATCGAGGACTCAACAAGATTACCATCAAGAACAGGTATCCACAACCTTTAATATCTAAACTTCTTGATCAATTGAATCAAGCTAAGATCTATACAAAAATAGATCTTCGGGGAGCATATACTCTAATACGCATCAAAGAAGGAGATGAATGGAAGACTGCATTTCGAACTATGTATGGATATTTTGAATACAACGTCATGCCTTTTAGACTTACAAATGCACCAGCTGCTTTTCAACATCTAATGAATGATATTTTTTGAGAGTTTTTGGACGATTTTGTAGTCTATTATCTAGACGACATCTTGATCTATTCCAAGAATTCAGAAGAACATGAACTTCATGTTCGTCATGTGTTACAAAAATTAAGAGATGCAGGACTCTATGCCAAGATAGAAAAGTATGTATTCTATACTACTCAAGTCGATTTCTTAGATTACATCATTTCAAATGATAGACTTATGATCGATCTTAAGAAAGTTCAAACTATTACAGATTGGAAGATCCCAAAAAAAGTAAGAGATGTCCATTGTTTTTTGGGATTTGCCAACTACTATCGGATCTTCATCAAAGACTTCTCTCGAGTTGCAGCTCTACTTACACGTTTGACTTGTAAAGACAAAATCCAATGGAATTAAGAAGCGGAAGTAACTTTTTAATCATTGAAGACAACGTTTGTTTCTGCACCAATCTTGTATCGTGTTGAGTTTTCCAAAGCATTCTTTATGGAAACAGATGCATCGGACTTTGCTCTGGGTGCGGTTTTATCACAAATGGGAACAGATGACAAACTTCATCTAGTAGCCTTCTATTCAAGAAAGTTCTCAGCAGCAGAAATCAATTATGAGATCCATGACAAAGAACTTCTTGCAATTGTGGATTTGTTTCAAGAATAGCGTCATTATCTAGAAGGCGCTTCTAGTCCAGTCACCGTATATATGGATCACAAGAACCTCGATTATTTTATGTCAACACACGTATTAAATCGTCGCCAAGCTCATAGGAGCATGTCTTTATCAAAATTCGAGTTCATCATCAGTTATCGATCAAGAAAACAACAAGGTTTGTCTGATGCCTTGTCTAGACATTCTTATGTTGGACCAAAAGAAAGAGATGCAGCTTTTGAGCTACAAAGAACGGTTCTCTTGAATTCGGAGCAATTTCATCTTTGAGCAATAAAATCAACATTGACTGTTGATTTAACTTTTCTAAAGCAAATCCTGTTAAGTATGTCTTTAGACCCTCTTGTTCATGATATCAACAATAATTCTTTTAAATCTCATGATCCCTCTAAATTTGAATTCAAGAACAACCTACTCTATTTCGAAGGACGCCTATATATTCTACAAGGAGAAGCATGTTTACGTATTCTTCAAGCTCGTCACGACTTTCCAACAGTAGGACATTTTGGATATAATAAGACTTTGGAGCTGATATCTAGAGATTTTTGGTGGCCTCAAATGTGGAAGGCAGTCAAAGATTTTGTACAATCATGTGATGTTTGCTCAAGATCTTTTGGACCCCTCGTCATCGACCTTTTGGACTTCTTCAGCCATTATCCATTCCAGAACAACCATGGTCTTCTATTTCTATGGACTTCATCACGGATCTTCTAATCTCAGGTTCTTATGATTTTATATTCGTGATAGTAGATCGTTTTATCAAGATGGCACATTTTGTACCATGTACAAAATCTATCACAGGTGAAGAAATAGCTAAGCTCTTTCTTCACAATATTTATCGCTATCATGGATTACCCAAGGATATTATATGAGATAGGGGAACTCAATTTGTATTAAGATTTTGGCAGACTCTTTTCAAGATTCTTAAAGTAGATATCAAACTATCTTCGACATTCCATCCTCAAACTGATGGACAAACGGAGCGTGTTAATCAAGTTTTGGAGCAATATTTAAGATGTACAATTAACTACCAACAAGATGATTGGACAACTCTTTTGCCATTGGTAGAGTTTGCTTATAATAACACGGTACATTCTTCTACAAAATAAATACCTTTTTTTGCTAATTATGGTTATCATCCACGACTTGATACTTTTGACTTTTCAAAAGTTGATAATCCTTCTGCAAAAGATTTGGCGATTCATTTATCAAAGTTACATGCAACAATGAAGGCGTAGTTAAAAGAGGCTCAAGAACAACAAAAGCTCAATACGGATGTTTATAGAAAGGAACAACCACCATTCGTCTTGGGTAATAAGGTATGGTTACTTTGTCGCAATATACAGACTACTCGTCCTTGTGACAAGTTGGACTATCGAAGGTTGGGACCATTTTCTATTTCTGTAGAAATCAATCCAATTGCATATCGTTTACATCTACCGGAGTCAATGAAAATCCATCCAGTATTTCACGTGTCTCTTCTTAAACCAAACAAGATAGTAGACATACCAAGAAGATGACCAGTTCTACCTCCTCGTATAGAAGTAGACAATAATGAAGAGTTTGAAGTAGAAGAAGTCTTAGATTCAAGGCAGCACCGAAATAAATTGGAATATCTGGTCCATTGGTATGGATATGATATTAGTGAACGCACATGGGAGCCAATAAAGAATCTTACAATGCAACAAAGGTGGTAAAGGCTTTTCATTGATGATATCCATCAAAATCAAGATGAAAATCTTTTTTATAAAAGAAACAACATCTAGGTAAGATAACATTCTACTTTCAATCCTTGTTTGTAGCTTCTTTGTAGTTGTGACGCTCAAGAGACGGAGAACCAGAAACCAACAGATTCGACTCAAGAGCCTTCATTTGCTGACTTGCCGGATGAGACATTACGATTGTCACAACCTTCAAGACGACGCAATCAAGATGAAGATCTTCAAGAGTGACATGTTCTTCCTCGAATAGATGGAAAGATACAACGCGTTTGGTATGACAATTTGGGAAGAACTCCTAATGTTTGGTGATTTTGCTAGAGGTAGGAACAACTCCTGATGGTATTTCAAATGTTATATTCGAAGGAAGTTATGAAGGCCTCAACAATGATCAAATAATTGGATGGTCTTCCCGCCCTGGTATGAGACACTATCGATGGTTGAGAGGCCCTATCAATCATCTTCGAAGAGAACAAAGATTAGAGTATGTGGCGAATATAATTCGTCGCATCATAGATTTTCTCAACATATGATGACCGCTCCTTGTTGAACTCGTTCCTAGAAGGGGAGATAATATCACGGACATACTCATGTAAGCTAGTAATTACATATACAAATAGGTGGAAGTAAATAAAAGTAGATAAAAGTAAATTAATTCTATAGTATTTAATATGGAAGCTTCCTAAAAGCTTCATAGACACCGCTTTGACTTCATAGGTGTCTTTAATTGATTTTTTGGATTAGAAACATGGTCAACAAGTTGGCCATGTACCACACATGTTGTTAGCTTGAAGATCAAGCTAACTATGTGGCCCACACGTAGAAGAACTTGCCTTGTAAGTCAAGGCATGTATCCTACAAAATCAACACATATTGGAGGTCCTATAGAACGTCGCCACATAGCCCCTAGTTAGATAGTATATATAGAGACAAGAGTGAAGCCTTCTTCACTCTTGTCAACTCCTTTCTTGTTTCCAGTCTAGTTTCAAGGGTCTCTAATTTCTTTGTCTTTTGGTAATAGCCATTTTAGTTTCTCTTTCAATATACATACTTGTTTATTTATATTTTGTTAGATTTCTTTGAGTGAAGGCTCACTTGTCTGAATTGTTTTTTCATCGAGTTCTTGTCTTTGACAGAGAATCATCCATGGTATTTTGAATACAAGTATTGGATGAACCAATTTGACTTTCATAGCCTTCACAACCTGAAAATTTAAGGCAAGATAAAGAAGAAATGTTATTTGAATGCCTAATCCGATTGCATTTAGAAGTGCTTGTAGTTCATTTTTTAGATACAAGTCCTAATTCAAGTGCTCTAGCTTTGATCATCTTATTGAAAGTTGGAAGAATCACCTTTCTTGGACCTAAAACTTTATTTGGAAGATGTTTTAAAGGACTTAAAAGATATGGACTTTTGGATTAAATGTTTCAACAACATAAGTCTTGATTAGTAGCTATTGATATTATTCCAAAGGACAAATTGAACTTATTGACAATAAACCTCAAACAAAATATTACTTCACTTCCTCAAAAAAATATAGACTTTTATATATATATAAAATTTAACCATTAGTTTCCTTTAAAACTCATCTCTAAAAGGAGAAGTGATGTTATAGACACATTCAAATCTATTACCTTTTAGAATTTTCTACAATCTTCTAAAAACTTCTAGAATCTTTGTAGTTTTTTAGAAGCTTCTAGAATCTTCTATAGTCTTTTAAAAACTTCTAAAACTTTTCATAGTCTTATTAAAGTTTTTTAAACCTTCTATAGTCTTTTAATAACTTCTAAAATCTTTTGTAGTTTTCTAGGAGCTTTTTAAAGTCTAAAAGAATTTTTACCTATTCAATACTATTTCTACCATATGCCACCTTCTAAGCACCATAACTCTTTGTTCATGCCTTTAATTGACATAATTTTAGACATTCTAGAATTGAATTATTGTAGAGTATTTATTTTTCAATTTTTCTTCCTTGTAACTCTTATTTTTTGTCAATAAAAAACATTCATTATATAAGATATTCTGTCACTTAGGTTAATTTAGTCCCACCACCATACACACCACAAGGTCTAGGTATCACTTTTGAGTTTTTTTTATATCTACGCTATTGTAGGTACTTATAGAAAAAAGATGTATGACAATTTTCCTTTCTACTATCCTTTCTTGATTGTTATTCTCGAATACAATAGTAAATATTTTCATAAAAACTTTTATGTTGCATAAAATTAGGAGATTCTCTTCCAACAATGGAAAAACAATGATCAAGTTCTACTTGATAAAAAGAATGCCTATAATAGCAACTTAAATTAAACCATCTAGACAATAAGAAGAATATACCCGTAAGTAGAATTATATTTGTTGCACAAACTTTAAAAGTTCAACTTTGTACTATCAAATTTATCAAGCATACTAGCCTTTGATTCTTTGATGGCAACTTTTGAAACTTCTATAAGAATTTTATGCATAGCTTGTTTGTACTTATTTCATTCAATTAAATAATTTCTTATTGCAAACTATGAATCTATCATTTTATTTTACTGATTACAAATCTAAAATGGATATCTTTATTTGGATTGCAAAACAATATCATTTCTTTTCACACACTATTTACAAAAGCTCAAAGGTTTATAAAAGTTACTATTTTATTTTGTACTTTGAAGGTATACCTCCTATGATTTAATCTACTTCATATTGACAAGGAAGAAGACACATATTTCATGCAATATTTTTTGTACTAAAAGAAACTCAAAAAAATACTATCAAAGAATGTGAATTTAGACAAGGTTGAACTATAACCTTTGTAACACAACAGTTTTTCTTAAAAAAGAGGTAATCCACTCTCTTCAACAATAAGTAAATATATCGATTTAGAAGGGGATAATTTGTATTTCCTGTAAATTATAATAATAACACCAAGAAGGGTGAACCAGAATTCTAAGAAATGCATTGTGAAAACTAATAATCTTCTCAACCATAATTCCAATATATACTAGATATTATGAAGTTCTTCCATAAACTTCATGTAAGCCAATTTATAAAATTTCATCCATCTTACAACATCCATCCGTCTGAGATTCATTCATCCAATTTCCATCCCATATCTTAAACTTCATCTTAGCAACATTCATCCACCATAACCATCATCTATTCAGCCGCCCATACATTCATCCAACATCCACCGCACTTGCAATATATATCCCAAAGATTAGAATTATATACCCAAACTTTGAAAATTCATAACTAATTCATTATCACTCGGATTTGAACGTGCCATATACCATTGGAAAGATAATTTAATTCAATACAAAGAAAAATTATCAAACTATGTTGGAGAACTCACCTCGCTCCATCAGCCATGCTTCAGCTGCCGCCATTGGAAAAAATCTCAAGACAATAGAACTAAACTTTGAAAATTCATAGTTAATTCATTTTTTCTTCAAATCCAACGTGCAATATAGATCCAGAAAGCTACTGCAGTCTTCTATAAGAAAACAATATCAAATCAGGTGTGCCTCCTTACCTCAGTCAAGCAGCTCCGTTTAACCGTACATAGGTAGTAACAAAAACACAACTGTGTATCCAATCTTTGAAAAATCATATCTCACTCATTACTAAACCAAATCACACATTTTAAACGGAAATGGAAAGTTAATGAAGTGATCTATAAGGAAAATTTATGAAATTAGAGGTACAAACTTATCCTAAGACGTCAGATCAGATCTAGCCGCCGCCACCCGAATCAACACCTCAAAATCTCCTTCACCTTTGAAAATTCATAACTTTTTGTACACACAACCAAATCACAAACAGAAAACGGCTATAGAAAGCTAAAAGAGAGATCTATAAGGAAAAAAAATTACTAAGTCTTACATTGAACATTAAAAATAGGGCCTATTGGCTGACAACAGCCGAGGAGGTTTCAAACCTCAACTCCAAGACACAAGAACACTTCCCAACTACATTCTAAGAGACTAAGGGAGGGGCTGAATACACACAACACACACATACACTCCCTAGGGTGAGAGAGAGAGCTCTTAGGGGGAGAGAGTGAGAGGAGGAAGAGGCGGCCAAACCAAGCCAACCCCTTAGAGCCCTAGCCCCAAGTCTCCAAAGTCAAAGGAAGAACCCTACATGGCCCCCCTTTTAGCTTTTTATCCAAATGGCCGACTTTTTAACCACACAAAGGGCTGGTCCTTCTTTTACCACACCCTTTTTCACCCTTTTAACCTCTTGCAAACCCAACTAATCACCTATCCATTGTCCTATTAATTGCCACTGGATAGGTCTTCACCCGCTGCAGTTACCTTCAATTTAATCTTAAAGTAATCGCCGTCTTCAACTTAAGTTTTTAATCATCTTCAATCCCCTACATTTTTTACTTAACCTTCAAAACCGCCACCAACTCCTTCTTTTTATAATTCAAAATTTCTTCCACTAATACAAAACATTCTCTATTGATAAAATCCTTGCTAAGATAAAAAGCTAAATTGGATAATAATTATTATCATTATTATTATTATTATTTTTCAAGTAACCATCAAGTCCCCTCTAACTCTCTACTTAAAAATCTAAATGAGTCATAATCCAACCCAAGGACGGTTGGATGGATATACCCTACTTCCAACGAATAATTGAGACTATTTCAAAGACAATACATCTTAACTATTAAGTTCTAAAGCTAATTTCCTATTAATTCCATCCATTGACTAAGTTTTTATTCTAACTACTATGTGAGTCAAAAAATTTGGCTCACACTTCTACATAGCATAGAGGTGAAGCAACCTTAAAATCCTTCTCATGTAGCTTCCTGAGTATTTTCTAGATCTCAGAGGACATCAGACATTCACATGCTGGTGTGATGGAATAGAAGCCTGAGATAGGAACAAGTAGCAATGTATATTGGTGTCTCCAATTAAAAAATTCCCTAGATTCATGATCAGTTGTATGTGAGCATTGGCTTTTGAAGGATGTCTAGAGTTGCATAGAGTCCAGAGGTCTAGTTTCTCTGCATAAGTTGCATTTACGATGGATCTTCACAAATCTTGTATTTAACCCCTAAAGGAGAAATTGTCCCAAAATGGGTTTTTTGAGAATTCAGGCAGGTTTCTATGATGTCAATTTTAAGTATATTTTATTGGAACTTTTTTTTGAAGGTGTAGGAATGTCAGAGCTTCATGGGGATCTAATTTTTTATTATCATTTTGACATTTCAAAAAAAAGAATATAATTCCCTAAGCAAAAATTCCTACTTGTTGAGCAACTCAGGTAGCATAGCAAAATCAATCCATTATTTGCGAGAATTTTTGTACTGTAAGCTAATATCATAGTATTTGATAATTTTGAAAAAAAAAAAAAAAAAAAAAAAAAACTACTTTTTTCTTCTTTACCATATAAAATGATAGAGATTTTGTTTTTTTTTTTTATACTTTTAATTTTTTCTACTTTGAAAAGAAGTATGAAACTTTGTTTTCACCGTTTGGATTTTGAATTTTCAAGATCCTCAATTTACAAAAAAACAAAATGCAAATAAGTGAGTTTTGAACCCCTTCTACTTGCAAGACTATTTTGAGAATGCTACACACTTTTGTTACATTTGAAATTTGGGAATAGTATAGCTTATATGGTCTACTTTTATTTGGTAAAATCTCCTCAAAAGAAAAGATGCAAGAAATATTTTTATAAAGAGGAAACTAAGTGCACTAATCCTGTTTTACATGGTCCAAAAATCACTATATTTTTCATTTCAATTACTATAATTTTCTAATCCATACGGTGAAAAAAATTGAAAAAATACTATTTATTCTTATAATATTCTAAATTAAGATCTTATGGTTGAAAATAGGAATTGGAGTTATTTTTCTCTTCCCCTCTTTTTGCACTAGAATATGAAATGTTTTTGGTAAGAAATTCGCAAAGAACTTTAGGGGTTAATGATGGATCTTTACAAATCTTCAAAACCACACTCCTCAACGAAATAAAATAGGAGGCTAGGTTTCACCATCGTGCACAAATGGGCGACCGTCTGGGGAAGCCCGGTGCTTCCAAGCTATTTTAGGACTGGTTTGGTTGCCTTGGTATTGTACAGTTTTGACCTGGGTATCAGGGTACTGGTCCAGGCTTCGAGCTAGGGTTTGTTTCGTCCTTTGCCCCAACTCAGTTACTTCTTTCAGACGAGTTTGACTTTAGTCGCTGGTCATTGATGCCGGTGGACATTCGAGACGTTGCTCTCGAGAAATTTTCTGCACATTGATACTGGTGCAAGGCTAGTTGAAGCTGATCCGAAACGGTGATGAGGAGTCATGGTAGTTTAGGCGATCGGGATCCTCGGATCGGGCTCTCATCATTGGTTGCCTACTAAATTGGGTCGTGGAGAAGAATGGGCGACGGTGTTGGAAATTTGGAAGAGCAGATACGATGTGTGGGGGAACAGATAAGAAGAGTGGAGGAGCAGATCGACAGATGCCCTGACGATGAGGAGAGAAAACTACTCCTGGGCAAGGAAGCGCAACTCCGGGTTGAGAAAGCGCAACTCCGGGAGCAAATCCTGCAAGGACGAGGTCACTTCTCTCACTTGTCACTAAGGGCTCATCTGCTCATTATTTTTGTCATTTAATTTTCTCGAGGGCTGCTGGATTCTTGGGCGAGGGCTTATTTCATGGTTATGGATTTAGGGTGGGCATAGGATTAGATAATTTACATCATTGACCGCGAGGGTTTTGTAGCTGGTTCTCTGTTGCCGAATTAGGTGTTCTAGATTTTGTGTACCATTTTATTGTGGGGCGTTTGGAATCAGTCCGTCTCTAGGGTTGTTCTAGGACCCGTTGGGATCCTTTTGGGTTTGGTGATGCGTGTGAAGGTGCGTGTACATCAGCTTCAACCGCACATTGTGTTGTGCATGCAGACCTAGGCACAGAATACGAGTGGCTGGTGCAGAAGGTCGTGGCGCCGGCTCCCTATTCAGGAGCTCGCATTTATCCAAGCAGCTCGAATCAGAACCGCATGTGGATACCTGTTAAAGTAGAGCATTGGGACGTGAGGGGCAACATTGAAGAATTTCTAAGTAGCGCAGATAAAAAGAAGCGTGTGCATAACCTGGATATCACCCGTATCACTGGGAACATTGAAACGGTAGAGAAGGAGGATGTATATATGGTCCATTCTATTCTGAAGGAAATGCGGACTTTTATGAACAAGAAGGAGCCGCTGTCTAAGTTTAGTGTTAAGCCGCAGCTCCGTATGCTCACAATGAAGAGAGGGAAAAATGACGAAGTAGGATTGGGTGAGGGTGCGACTGCAAATGGCATGATTGACGTCTACACCAGAGGCCCTATAGCAGATTTCGTAGTCACTTTAGGGGAGAAGAATGGTTTGGTCGTCGAGGTCAAGAATGGAGGTTTGGGACCTGACCAAGGTGGCTCCTGGGATCTCCACAAAGCTTGGGCAGAATGCACTTGCAAACAAGGTCCTATCTGGCCCTATCCCATATTTTCTTGGTGTGGTCCAACTCTCAAGTCGTTGCAAGAATTCTGACGGAGGTTTCTATAAATCCAGGAGAGGGCGATCTTATTTGCAGTTGCAAAGTTTTTGGCATCACGCCGGCTTGTAGAGAAAAGGTCATGCGTTGTATCAATTAGCCGTACGAGTACATGATTTTGTAAGCTGCTTTTGAACCTTTGATTATCTTGGTAATTTTTCCTCTGGGCTAGATCGGGTTGGAGCTCAGACGTTTACTTGCTTGGCCTTTGCCTTTGCCAGATCCCTTTTCTTACTGCCTGTTTGATCTTGGTTCTATGTTGGCTCACCTCAAGATCGTCTTGTTTTCTTCAGTTTACTCGTATCTTCCTTCACCTTACCAGTGGGCTTTTCTTGGACCGTCTTGGTTTCTGGATCTGTGTTTGGAAAAGCGTACCCGTGGCAGTTCTCATTTTGCCATCCTTTGGCTCTGAGTTGCAGGTCTAAGGTGGGTTACGGTGTCCTGACCGATGTTGGGAATTGGTATCTCTTCAATCGGGATAATGCCGGCTGCCTCAAAATATCAGCTGGTTTGAAGGTGAGTGGTGAGCCCCCGCGTGTGCTTGCTGCGTTGGCATATTTGGTGCACACTGCTTGGGTGGATAATTCTGAGTTTGGTGAACCAACGGCCAATTTCCCATAGTATCTGAAGCCGCCCCTCCCGAACCTTTCGATGAAAGCACCGATGACTACATCGGTGATCCAAACTATCGAGCACGTGGGAACGATAACAGTGGCTCTGAAACTCGAAGGTAACTTATCCAGCCAACCATCCAAGTTGTTCCATGAAGTCGGTCACGTGGACGAGAGCACATGGTGAAATGACGGCAACTGCATTTGCAGGTCAGGAAGAACTCGGCCAGGTGAGGAGCAGCCGGCTTTGCAAGATGTCCCCGCTGAGGACCTGAACCTGAAAAAGGCGGGTGGCATCATAAGTTGTGAGGGGTGGAGTGGATACGTTGTTATTGGCCGTTTGCATGGACAACCTGTTGCATTGAAGTTTGCCTACTTAGGCACGGAGCGTGCAGAGGTGATCCGGTGTTGTGTTATGTGGAAACGTTGAGTTCACATCTCGAAGTTGGTATTACTTTATCTAATCTAGGGCTGAGCTAGAGCGGTCTTATTGGTGACAGCTTTAGTGGCTGGTAGTCTAAGGTAGCTGCAACGTGGAGCATGCTGGGCTTCAAGTGTATGTGCAGTTTGCGACACTTTACCTGTCTGTGATCTCATTCTGTCCAGGCCATCTTTTGGCCGTGGTTGTGCAGGCTCTTCTGAAGGAGGTGGTTGCCTACACGAAGGAGCTTTGGGGGGTTTTTGTTCCCCGATTAATAGGATATGGAACCACAAATAAAGGTCAGGTTGTATTTGTCGCCATCGAATTGATTGAAGGCGTTGAACTTGGAAAAGGTAGGGTTTCTTGCGAAACTCTCAAATGTGGAGTACATCACTCTCCAAATTCTTGCCTTGACGGTTTCTCATAGCCCGAGCATGGTGATTCTCTGACGTGCCTCTTGGAAGGGCTATCCTCTTTCTTCATCTGCAATCTTCTGGCAAATCGTTCATTTATTTGCTTTTCCTGTGGTGATCATATTTCAGTGGTGGCGACCAAGGAGGTGACGACTGCAGCACTTGAAGCGCTCGATGCAGTCCATGCATGCGGGTTGCTT
This sequence comes from Physcomitrium patens, assembly GCF_059467195.1. Classification (NCBI taxonomy): domain Eukaryota; kingdom Viridiplantae; phylum Streptophyta; class Bryopsida; order Funariales; family Funariaceae; genus Physcomitrium; species Physcomitrium patens. Next base: position 444,200 of record NC_143428.1, read on the forward strand.
CATGGAGATGTGTCCCCAAGTAATATTATGGTGGTCTGGGGAAAACAGCCCCCTGTTCGCGTCCTGGATTTTGGATTCTCGTCTATTACCAGCAACAAGAAGTTACAGAAGGCAGAGCGCGTGCGCTTAGAACGCCTCTTGACACTGACGGTGAAGTAGCGATGAAGGGGCAAATGCTTCTTCATGTCTTTTTTTTCTGCCCTGGTACGTTTTGTAAGTCCCACGCTCACGTGGATGTGGTTGTAAATAAGTTACATGATAGGTTCTGGGCCTGGAGATATAAGGTTCCTAGTATTAGGAGGTGAAAGTATCATTTCCTCATATTTTTTCTATTCAGGTGAAAAACTACACAAGAAGGTTATACAGTACACAATTTTCTATGTGGCACTCTTTGTTTTAATGGCACAAAAGCCAGGGTGCTATTTGCAAGGCATGCCGCTTTTGATTCATTTGAATTCATCTAGCACGGGCTGAAGGTATTCAGTTATGAGAACTAGAACTTGAGTTGAGTTGAGTTCACGAAGAACAATCACGAATGATTTCTTTGTGTTTGAAACAAATAGAACTCACATATTAAGTGAAATTTTAGGATGCACAACAATTTGCCTGTTAATATTGTGTAAGTTTCCATGGCATGTTGTCCTTGCATGAGGGCATTTACATGCCATGGAAACTTCAACTTCCTGATGATGTGAGTTGCCCCTCTCTACTGTACTTGTGATTTGATGGATTGAACTTCTTGCTTCACCTCTATTTATTGATAATCTGTGTCAAGCCTTGAGAGGAGTTAGGTCGAATTTGGAAACGGAGGCATGTTGGTTACAGTACACAACTCATGTCTTGTAACTCATTTGCTTGTATCAGACGTGTGTAGGATTCTATAAATAAAATTTGAGCAATCAACAGAAGCTTTATGAAGATTTGCTGATCAGTTCATCATAATTCATTCAAGGTTCATGGAATTATCTTCAGAAATCAGAAAGCACAGGATACATTTAGCCAAGCCTGTTCCAACTCTTTTCCACAACTGGTTCCAGTAGGAACCTACGATTACTTTTCAGGTCACAAATATACAAATGTAATTTATAGGGAAGGTAGCGATGCTGACAACACATTCGGTAACCGCCTACTATTTACTATTTGCTCATAGACTCTGGTCAAATCCGCAAGGGGGTGTGCCAAGAGGGGTGATTACAAACGGTGCAGGTGGAAATTCTTACTGGGGAGGAGTATCACACACAAGAAAACAAGCACTAATAGAGACGAAAGAATACTATCAAATGAACGAGTGGGAAGATGGATGCCTTATTTGCTATTGACTTGAATGCCGACTTGCATGTAGTAGGAATACTCTACTCTCTGCATCAGTATTTCCTTAAACTCACCAACTGAAAATCGGATTTCTTGGTCTGGTGCAATGCATGAGTCTAAATCAACGTACGAGGGACATGACGAATTCATCCCACTTTTCATCCACTTGCAAATACAATGCCACTGTTGCAAGAAAACTACTCAACGGAGACAACACAATATTCAACATTGTGTGTTGTTTCTTACAAAGTTGCCGTCGCTATAAGTCGGTCTGATTACATGGCAGAAACAACGGCTTTGTGGTGTTTTTCTCCACTGCATCCAATAGTTGTCATAGTGCATCCTAGTTGTAGAGAGGCAATCATACAGTGCGATCCGGTGTCAGTGGCTCTGAAGTGCGATCAGGGTGTCAGCTTGGAGTATCACGATGACATGAGTAATGCTAATCTGGATTACAGGCCAATTTCTTGTTTATATATTGCACATGCGAGTTAGAATAAGAAAAGGACATTCAAAAGGTGGGACATTCATTTGTTTCTTTGAATGGTTCAGTACAGATCCAGAGTTTCATTATAGTAAGACCCAGCGTCAATGTTTAATTTCTTGATGCGCATACTCGGCCAAGTAATGGATCTCATCACTTGCAAGGCCTTCCTTCTGAGGCCTGTACCTCAATATTGGGGCCATGGTCCCACACGCTCACATCACCCCAGTATCCGCTTATCTTCAGGTTGCCCTCTGTCCAATCTCGGATTGGGAATGAACTTTTGGATTCTAGGCCGATGTGAGGCCGGTTCCTAAGCAGGGGTGTCGACTCTTACTGGTCCCGTCAGGTAGAATGTCAGGTAGAATGTCAAGCTAAAGGCTCTTTGCTCCTCGTGAAACTCGCGTATGGAGAGACTTATCTGTCATGTTTTGCGTAAAACAGCCCAAACCATTCATCTGTGTTGAGTGGAGGCGGATCATTGCCAATGTCTCATCAGGTGAAGCCAGTCGCGAGGAATGTGGATGATGATGCCCTGCCACTTTCTTTGTCCATCGTTTTGAAGGCCGTATCTAGTTTTAAGTACCTCCCATGACTAGAGGCCGAATTGGGTAAATGCCATAGTGCCCTTATTGTTCTGAGTCTGTTTCTAGCCAGAATTCCACCTCTACGAATCCCCAGCTTGGAGAAATCACTCACAGATCTACAAGTTTCTTCGTTGACATATGCCCGTGGAAAAGGTCCGCTGGGAAGGTCCATTATTCTCGATATTGGACACCTATATTCAACCAGAAGCTCATACATGCATCAAATGAGCCCCAACATTGATTATATTTTGAAAAGAAATCTGCAATCCTGCAACAAGTGAATGACTAAAGGCTCTCAATTTAGAGAAACTGAAGCTCACAACAAGAGCGAGGTCGCCACTCACTTTGTTCCGAGCATTACAACTCTCGCAAACTTTGTTGTTGTCCAAATCCAGATTTATCAACGTTTTGAGCCTTCCCAGAGCCCTTGGAACAGATCCATGCGATCCCACATCTGTCAAGTTCCTGAGAACGTGTGTCTAAGTGCACCATGAATATTGTCGTCAATCTTCCTAGCGAACTGCTCTTGATTGGAAGAAAGTTTCCTAAGTTTCTACTCAGACATATAGTGATCAATTGCAAGTGGTTGAGCATCAAGCCCTGAAGTGAGTTATCTTGTTCAACTCACAAGGTGATGACATTACCTACCGTGTCACTATCGATCCCCTCCCAGACACTCACACAAGGGTGTGTGCCGGCTGCGGATGTGAATTTCAGGGCTTGAATTCTGATTTGGCAGGAATTGAGCTTAATGAATTCCCCGCCCGTGAATTCACTACGAATCCCACCGAAGAAACAAATTAATCACTGTTCCCAGTAATCCTTGCCGAAACACTAAATGCTACCGAAGTAGAATAACCAACCAACTCCAACCAAGGCCTCAACCGAAGCATTCTAAATCTGTGTAGAGCAGCACCAGTACGTCTCTGAGCATCTCCACATGATATACATCTGAGCATGCAAGCACAATGCTCAGCCTGCATCATATACTGCGATGTATCCCATCTGACAAAACCAGGCCGAGTGCAATCTTAGTCACCACATAAAGGTAATAACTGTTGATTTCATACTAATGAGAGGCTCCAAAAGTCTAGCCCCACATTCCTGTACCCAAAGATTCCTCTTAAAATGTGTTTTGGACTTCGTCATTGTCTCTAGTGTCATACCCATGCTGATTGAGGTAAAACAAACCAGCTGAATTTTTTGAATTAGGAATTTTTTTCTCCTCACTAGGACTTACAAGCTCCTCACCATCACTACCTTTCTCCTTACCCATTACTATGGTGAAGAAAATAAAATCCCCCTTTTAATTGGGAGGTTGAGAATTCCAAACGTAATCAATAAAGTTATTTGGTTAAAGTAATGCCATTTGCATTTTAGAATCAAACTAATTGCAATGCTAAATATAATTCATATTTAGATTCCATAGATTGACCAAGTTGCAGCTGAATTGCCATTCATACCCTGTTGCTATTTTTAATTAACACTTTAATTTGAAATTCCTGCTTTAATTCCAATCTGCAATTATTTTACTCTCCGGTATATTCAGCACAGTAACTTAGTTCTGTAGTGAAATTCTTTCTCTACTGTTATTTTCATTCCCTGAATTATCCGTTCGTCCTGCATATGATCCCATGAATTTTGATCGTTTTTACTCATTCTTGCCCATGTTCCCTTGCTAGAAACGCCACGTTGAATCTCAAATCGAGGGTAACTTTGGGATTGACCCGAGCTGCATTGTGTGTTGGTTCTTTTTCTTTTACTCCATTCATCATTAAATTGTTGTAGAGACCTACTGGCTCTCTTGAACCCAGTGTTGGAGAACTACAGTAGGCGAACCTCAGATTCGGCACCTCCATGCCGAATAATTAATTAATTTGGAAAAAGGCCATTCGGCTACTTAAAAAACAACAAAACAAACTTCGGCAGAAAATCACAGATTACTCTATTTAGGACTATTAGATACCCACAAGGTTTGATTCCAAGACCTCATGACTCCAAACCCTGAAGCCTCATGCCCATGCTATCCAAGGCCAAGGCTTTCCCAAGCCCACCTCGGCTTTGATATCTTCAAGAAGCATCAAATATGCTTATTAACATTTTTCTGAATTTCGGCTTTTTCACCTAATAATTTCCCAAAAAATTCGGCATGCCATTTTTGAATTAACTAAAGCCGAATCTGAGGTTCACCTACGATATCCTTTGGAGCCTATGCCCCGACCGAGGCAGACTTCAACGACAATGCTTCAGTAAGCAAATGCCTTTGTCCTTTTTCTACGTTTCCATCGATTTGCCAAGAATTCAAAAGTGAGGGCTCTCCACAACACAGTTATTGAATTTAAACCGTAGAATTTAACTTCTACAAAAGGTGTCTTTAACCTTTAAAAGACATTTTGCCCCTTGGAGGACAAATCACATTTCGGGCAGGTTCTTGTGAAGTCATTTTTGGTCATAAACTTTTGAAACTTTTTGTCAAGATGCAACATAGTAGTAGCTTCGTGGAAATGTAATTTTTTTTCATACCGGACCTCTATCAAAAAAGTTATACTACTTTGAAGGCAAATTCTTGGACTCCAAAGTTTTGCTAAAAGCTTCCATCAACATTGAGATTTTGTATACTAATAGATAATAATATTTTATCAGGAACTGCCAAAAAAAAATTCTTGTCTTTTATGAAATATTTAATTTTAATGCAAGTCAAACATTTACACACTATGTCGGGCAGGGTTCAAAAAAAAACTTCTTCTTTTCCACATAAAAACTAGAGATTTTGATATTTTTTTAGTTTTTATTTTTCCTATTGCAAGATGTAGAATATAACTTCTTTTTGACTGTTGGGATTCCCATTTTATAACAAATTGACCTCACATTAAATTAAAATGTGTATTGGCAATTTTTGAACCTCCATCCCTTCCACAATTCTTTTGAATATGCTACATCCCTCATCTACCTCTAAAAATTGGCACACATTGAATTGACATTGTATTCACCATCATAGTATAAAAATTTGGCCTTGTGTAATGCAAAAAAATTGATACCAAGTAAAGACCAAGTCAGCTGGACCTTGAGTCGCAAGGAAGAAAAAAGTCTTGTTTTGCACTTTAAATATTATAATCTTCCAATCCGTACGGTCAAATTTCATGAAAACTGGAGAACATGTTGTTATAGTTGGTATAGTTAAAGATCTTACGGTTTAAATTATAATTTTAAGTTTTTTTTTTTTTTTTTTTTTTTTTTTTCTCTCTCTCTCTCTCTCTCTCTCTTTGCACTAGAAAATGTAGTTATGAAGGGTTTTTGGTGAAAAATGAGCAAAGAACTTGAGGGGTTAAAGAAATCAATAATATTTTTAGAATATCCAACATATTTTCATATAATTAACTTAAATACAGTTGCAAGAAGCATAATTTAAATCTATGTCATCCACCCAAAACATTTTAACCTTCAAATTTAAGTGTGAATATTCAAACTTGTACATAATTCATCTACACTTCCCCTTAAGGTTTGTTGTTCAACTTATTGCCCTTTATCTTTTTTTCTTTAGCATCTTTTATTTCCTATTAATTTTTTTTTATTGACTCATTAGAACAATTTAGTTAAATATTGGTTGAATTAGATTCTTGATACAATTTTATATACCAAGAAATCAACACAAAGATAAAAAAAATATATATATATTCATACAAAATCAAAATGGAAAGACGTGTATACAGGTGATGAACATTTCAAATCTGGTTAGTTACACCTGAACAATGGACCACTTTTGGCTTCAAAGACCAAAATCTGCAACAAAAAAAATTATCGTCTCTAAAAAGTTAAATAATTAATGGTTGTTGTTTTAGAAAAGGGTTTTGTTACTAAATTCTAGAATCACATATATATATACACACATATATATATATATATATATATATATGTGTGTGTGTGTGTGGGGGGGGGGGGTGGGTGTTCTATAATATATGAATGGATTTTAAAGAAATTTAAAATGAGAGAATGATGTGAGACGCCTTATGATTTATAAAAGTTAATTTACTTTATTTATTTGTACTAAATTATGCTACCATATGAAACATATACATATCTTTAGCATAGCATCAGAGCTGTTATTCGGGGCGCTTGATTTCCTCCTCTTTTGACACAATTTCATGTTTTATTTTTGTTTTTTTTCCCCTAACTTACCTTCCATCATATCTACCAAATATAATAAAATGGTTTCCATAGTTCTCCTTTGATCTTGATCTGATTTTTAAAAATTTTGAAATCATACTAAAGTCCTACCATCTTTTGATTTTGTTTAATTGTAACTATCTTAATCTTATTCTGGAGCAAAAGAAACTGAAAATGTTGTTTAAGATAGCATTATATTGCAAGATCGGTCAATTGAATAATAGATTTCAAAAAAATCTATGGAGTCATGTGAAAAATAAATTCTAGATCTAACTTGCAGTGAAATTCAAGTACATGCTTTTTGAAGACTCTTGGATAAACAAGTATTTAATATTTTTACGAAGTATTCCAAACACATATTTCAGATTCCTAAACATAACCAACACATAATTCCATACTCAAATCTTCCTATTCTAAAAGCATAATCCTGTATTTTCGCAAGGGAATTAAAGTACAATTTAATCTTCTTAAAATTAGAAGATCATGTTTTTAAATTTTACACTATTGGTTTACTTTATTTAGAGGTCAAATTTTTTAATTTTTTTTTGGATTAAGAGAGTATTTGAATGTAAGCAAATAGATTTGGTTTGGGCAAGTTACATTTTAGTATGAATATATATATTTTTTTAAATGATTTTAGCTATCTGAATTGCAAGCTCAAGTAGAGAATGGTCAACAAAAAATAAAATAGAGTGGATTGCAAAACAATATTTAAAAAGGATTTCACTTGGTTCAGCTTTTGTGCTTCAATATTCTTTGTTTTATCCTTTCTGCCAAAACATCTTTATGTAAGTCACTTATTCTGATCTGTTTGTAGTCAAGTAAACAAAGCAAATAACATTTTTCAACAACTCAAGAGTGTCATATTTTTTCCAAAGGTGGTGCCTATTGTAATATAAATAAGTCAATTGGTCTTTGTCACTAAGCAAATAATAACAAAGCTTCATTAACATTGAATAAAATACAAATGCAATCTGTATTGAACTTTATTTGTTAAAAGTTGAGAATTGATTCGGTCAAAAAATTTGATTAATAAAAAATTAAATCCAGTGAATCGTCATCCAAAATGTTAGGATCATTATAATTTTATAATATTATTATGATACTGAAATTCAAAGAATATTAAAAAAAAAAGAAGCTAAATATCAAATTCAATCATTATAGAATACAAATTTCTTTTACTTATTCATTGAACACCGAAAGAAACAGTAAAACATTTTTTTAAAACAAACAAACACATATAGTTACTGTCAAGCTCAATGTTTATGTGAAAAGTTCAAACTGACAGTCTATAATGGCAATTTACATGTTTTAGTTTACGATTTTTATTCATGAAATTTGCTATATTTATAACATAAGAATTAAAAAATTTATTTTAAAATTTATTATGTGTGCTAGAGATATAAGAAACCTTTCTCTCAATATCATCGTTGAATTCTTCTACTACGGTTTGGATGCTTATATTTAAAAGGAGTATTAGGAAGAGCTGCATTTTCTGTTGGTTTTATACCTGCACTATTTTTATATATTTTTATCATTATCACTAGTCGTTGGTGCTTGCTTTGCTATGCATTAACCAGGTTTAGGGTTTAGGTTTAGGGTTTAATGCGTAGCAAACCATACCATTTTAATTTTAATATAAAAACTTCATGCATTTAAATGCAGAGTAATAACTTCAATAAGTCTTCAAATAAAAATTATTTAAATCTTCTTTAAAAAATTCTGACAAATATGCATACATTGAACTATTGTATAATATCAATTTTATTCAATTAAGTGTATACAATGATGAAAATAAATATGCATGCATTAGAATGCAGAGGCATCCAAACACAAATAGCAGAAATGTTTGAAAAATAATTTGGTTGTATTTAAATTTGTTTAAATTTGCTTTGGGTAATCACAAATTGCAACACACCAATTGGATTTCACACACCCACAAACTCAACGGCTAAATTTCAAAACCGCTCAATAAACCACGCAGCGATCAACCACGCAGTCAACCGCGCAATGAACTACAAAAACGCTGTAGTCAACCGTGCAGTCATCTGCGTAGGAACTGCACAGTCAATGTGTAGTTGACTTTTTCACGGAGCTTATGATTTTAGTAGTATGTTAAAAAATAAAAGCACTAAATATTTTTTATTTAATTTAAATATTTTATTAGATTTTTTTAAATTAATAGAAATTACGAATATTTAAAATTAATATTATAGCAAAGAAATCCAATTTTCAAAAACTCAATGTACATTGTTTATATACTCTTTTACGAACATTACATTTATGCTGATAGGAATTGCAGTACAAGTTAAAATATAATCTCCAAGTTTAATGTATAGTGTAAGTTTTAAGAAAATAATGATTCAACAACAAGAGTACATATACCTATTTAGTTGCATTGCCATCTTTCAAACACTTTACTTTTCTTAGTATTCAAAAAGCCTTCATATTCGAATTGCATCAAATTTCTACATTAATCATTCTTAATAATTTTTCCATATACAATATTATTATTTCTTTTACAAATAAAAGTCTATGCTAATCATTCAAATTATTAGATAACATTATTTTATTTTGTTGATTTAAGGACATTACTTGGATTGTAGATATTGAAGCTCAATAGATGTAGAGAAATGGTTGCACAACCAAATGGAATACACAAGGTATGCCAAACAATGCTTGGAATGAGATGTTGCCTTCTTTTGAAGGCCTTTACTTATACTATCACTTAGTCACTTCTCAATCAACTACTAAGTCACTTCTTTGTCCACATAAGTCACTTGGCCACCCAAATAATTGCACCACCCACTTGACCTTTCCGACCACTTGTATGACTTAGCTTGGTCAAGGTAAGTGGGCTAGTTCTACCCCATTGACTTTGCCATGTGCAAGTACTTTGTAAGTACATAGCACCTCTCTCCATTTTCTTTCCATTTTCTTTCCCCTCTAAATCTACCACGATACAAAATTATTTAGAATGCCATAACAACTACGAGCAACTCTAATCTTTAATACTCCCACTTTGCGAGTAGTACTCTCTCGCAATCCCATTGCCTTAGTTAGTCTTTGATGCCACTCCTTTGCAAGCACTTTTGTCAATACATCTGCCACTATGTCTTCTATCGCACAATACTTCAAGCTTATCTTGTTGTTCTCTAACTTCTCTCAAATGAAGTGGTATTGCACATTGATGTACTTCGTGCGTGAATGGTGTGTGAGATTCTTCGCAAGTGATATGCATCCTTAATTATCGCACATGATGGTCATTGCTTCTTCTTAAATAAGTTCCACATCCGCTAAAAGCTTATAAAGCCAAATGGCCTCCTTGGTACATTGACTAGTGGCCATTTACTCCATCTCTGTTGTAGATAAGGAAATGATTCATTGCCTCTTGTAATTCTGTAAAATCGCTTGGACTCCAATAAAGAACAAGTACTCCGTTGTTGACTGCTACTTGCTTATATCTCCGGCCTAATCTGCATTGCAATACCCTCTCAAAACAATGTCCTTACCACCAAAGAATAACTTGTGGTACAAGGTGCCTCGCAAGTACCGCATGATGCGCTTCACACCACTCTAATGTGTTGGGCTAGCCTTAGACATGAATTGATTTATCATGCTCATTGGAAATGTAAGGTCAAGTCGTGTATTCACTATAGCATATATTAATGAACCAATTCTTGCTTTGTACGGTACGCCTTCCATCTCATCTTGAATCTCCTCATATTCTTCTTCTAAAAGCTTCAACAACTTGACATGGACATCAAGTGGAGTACCTATAGACTTGTATTCCTCCGTATTGAAGCGCTTGAGTACATCTCCAATATACTTACTTTGACTCATAGTGATGGTGTGTGTTTCACGGTCCTTCTTGAATTCAACTCCAAGGCAATACTTTAACTCTCCAAAATCACTCTTTTCAAACTCCTCCTTGAGTTTGGACTTAAGCCATGCCAACTTCGTAGAGCGACTTGCCAACATGATCAAGTCATCATCATAGATCAAAATTATCAACAAGAACTCACCCATTTGCTTGATGTACAAAAAATGGTCTCTTTGGCTCCTTGTAAAGCCTTCTTTGGTGAAGAAAGAATCAATCCGTTGGTACCATGTTCTTGGTGATTGTTTCACTCCATACAAAAAGTTCTTGAGCTTGCACACAAGATGATCGAAGCTCTTTTGTACAAATCCTTGTAGTTGATTCATGTAGATGTCTTCCTCCAACTTCTCATTCAAGAATGTAATCTTCACATTCATTTGGTGGATCTATAAGTCCAAGGCCACTCCAAGTGCAAGAATGCACCGAATGGTGGTGAACTTGGCAATAAGAGCAAAGGTCTCAAGAAAGTCCGCTTCCTCAACTTGAGAGTACCCTTTGGCCACCAATCTTACCTTGTGGCATACAATGTCATCCGAAGCATCCTTCTTGGTGCAAAATACCCACTTACACTTGATACTCTTGCGATCCTTTGGAAGATGAATCAACTCCTATGTTTTATTAGCCATAAGTGAATCATATTCTTCTTGCATGGCCGACTTCCACTTACTCGCATCTTTCAATCGTATAGCTTCACAAAAGTTCAATGAATCGTCAAGTCTTATCACATTAGTACGTTCTACCTTGTGTTGAGGTAATATATGGACCTTCCACCATTCTCCAAGCGAGCGGCGCTCCATTCTTGAATATCAAGGCTCTTACATGTCTTTAATGCCGCTTTATGTTGATATTGATGAAGGTGCTACACTTGCACCTCTTTCTTCGGCTTCTTATGTTTCTTCCTTCTTCAAATTTCTATCATTATTATCATCCGATGACGTTGATTTTGAAGATTTGTCCACCAAAACCAAAGATGGGATCTCACTGCTTCCACTTGGACTCATCTCCAAACCATCACCAACATTAGTACTATCTTGTACAAGCAATATATAGGTACACTTGGCCATTTTTATATGATCATGCCCCCAGTTCGTATGCACCCGCCCTAGGCATGTACATGTGTGCGTGCACCCTCCACCACGCATCCCTATTTGGGCTTGACTTCTTAGATGCTTTGGCCCGCAACTACCACTTGGTAACTGCTTGCTTGGCACTATTGGGAAGTCTTCTATAATGTCTATTGGCACTTTTTTACTTTTTCCACCTTGTCACGCCAATTCCAAGCATGGATTTTGGTGGCCCTTCTAATACTCAAAAGAGATCCAAGAAACAGCTGCCTGACTTACAACAAGTACACAACAAACAAAAAAAATGCCTTCACATACTCATCAATGATGAGTTGAAGGTGTTTACTCATTGAGAGGCTACACCAAAGCCATGGATATTTACGCATTGCGCAAAGTATATTATGTGGTGCCATGTGGGGCACTTGTGGTCGTATTTGTGGTATGCACAAAGTCGACATACTAACAAGGCTTATTTAAATTATTGCACCAATGAAGTCTTCAAAGAATGATGCATCTAAGCTTGTCGATTCATCTATGACAAGGCTAAGGTAGACCACAACAAAGTTAATCTATCCATTTTACGAATGATATATGCGGAGGTGATTTTTGGAGTACTAGTTGATTGGAGGACAATGGAAATACAAACTAACTCTAAGATGGGGCCACTCACGTCAATGACAATACTGTACGAGCGAAAGTTTCGGAGAGATACTCTTCGGAAGAGGGCAAGGAAAGTTGAAATTCTATACAACAAAGTCAAGTGGTCTAAGACTTCTAGCAATGACTCACATACCAGATGTGATTTACATGTGTGCAAGGAGTTTGAATACTCCTTCAAATATAGTTGGCTTGAAGCTAAATTAAATAAAGAGCCAATTATTTTAGAAGAAGATGACAAAGAAGGAAATCCCTTAAAGAAGGATGCAATATCAAACAAAGACGTAGAAAATAACAAAGAATCTTTGAACGATGTTCTAGTTGACCACAACGTTTATCTAAAACTCCTTCCTCGACATGAATAGAGTTTGAAGATAATTGAAGGTCTAACTAAGGCAATTCAAGAAAAAAAAAATGAAGTTTGGGAATGCCATGGAGAACTTCAAGAATTGAGCGAACAGATTTGAAAAAAAGATTGGTTGATTGCTAGTTTGAGGTCTTAGAACTTATTTATAACTTAAATAGTTCCATAAATGAGTGGAGAGCAATTTTTAAACATCATGGAAAAAAAGCCTTTGGTAATTTTGTAATTGGCACTTGATATGTAAATGGAAGATCTTTTTTTGTATTCTTTGGCCTCTCATTAAGTAATCCATACTTTATTTGAATTATTGTCATTTTTAACTCCTAAAAGACAAAGACTACGTTTTCAAAAAACACACTTTCAAACAATCATTTTCAATTCCACCATAAAGCATTCAAAATTTTGTTTGATTGTTTACTTCTAACCATAAGATCTTCTTACATATCACTATAACAGCTTGCCAAATGTTTTATATATTTTGGAAATGCATGGATTGGAAGATTACAGCATTTAAAGCAAGTTTTTTAGTCATTTATACTTTAATTTTACAAGAAGAGCACGCTATGTTTTTGTGATAAAATTGATTTTGTAATACTATGCGAAGTTGTTACTCCTTACTATTGTAATCTATAAGATGTGAGATAAATGTCCAAATAATTTTAGGTATTGTACAGGTGTCTAGCACCTTTAAAACAATATTTCAATAGAAAGGGGTCTAAAATCAAACAAAACACATTTCTTTATTTGTGCTTTCAAATATATAAAAAATCTTAATCCAAATGGTAAACATAAAGGATATTATTCTATATTTAATTATATATATATATATATATATATAATCAAAGTAATATCCATAGATTCCAAAGAAGTTAGGAAGTTCAAAAATTGCAATGTAATCTTGGAGATTGATCCAGTATGAGATTAAACAAAATCCCATATCTTTAAAGAAATTTTATAACAATTTTGATACATCATAAACGATAGTATTATATAATGTATCAATCAAAAACAACATACTTCTACAAAACTTTTGTTGAGATCTATCTATCTTGTCTAATAAATTTCTCTCCTTCTCAACCCTTATATTCATATATATTCATTACATCTTCAAACTCTTACGCAGTTGTTGACGTTCCACAATACTTGAAAACTATTAATCTTGATAAGTAGGAACTACGATCTCTATTGGCCTTCGAATTCAAGTTTGTTGCATATGTATGTTGTTTGAATTACTTTAATTATATTGGTTGCTTGAGAAGAAAAATGCTCGTTATTTGTTGGTCTTTTAGAATGACTAGTAATTGCCTAAAAGCACTGCTTGAATCAAGTACTTTGTGATATCTACCATATTTTTGTGCAAGGTTGCTTTGTTTTGTCATAGGCCATACACATGAAGGAGTGTAGACCTCCATATTTATGAATATGTCGATGATCTCGGCCTCCAACATGTCTTCTACAACTTTCTTATTTATGTCAGTACTTGCAGTGTTAATTGAGAGAGAAATTTCTTTTATGGAGTCTATCTATGTCGGATGTGCCTCATTTGAGGAAAAAATATAGTTCCATGCGAGGAGCTCAATGTTCCAAGTTCTAGAGGAATAGGTAGAAAAGGGGTCAATGTAGGTGGCCTCCAACCTTTTAGGTACCATGAGAAGCAAGAGAGCAAATCCAATAGATAATGCAACATGTACCTTGCTCGTTTATACTTGAATGTGTAATTGCACCAAATCCATGTCACTTGATCTTTCCCACCAAATGTGAACCATGGAGTCCACTTCTTCGTCAAAGCCTTCTATTGGGACTACATTGCTCCAAAGTTGGTAAATTTTCCTACTAAAAAAATCATGGAAAATTATAGAATATTATACGTGGTATTTGGAAAGTTAGACTCAAAGGTCATTCACATATTTCTAAATTCATGCAAGGAAGTCAAGAAGGAGTTCGAGGACACAAAGCCAAGGATGTGAAGGGAGGCAAGCTCAACGCATATGACTCTTATATATTGTCGGCCATGGTACTTATAGGCACGTACGGTTAAGGTCTTGCACGTACAAGGCACGCACATATGCAAAAGGCCTCGCGTGCATGTTGAGGGGCACATGCATGCCAATGATCACGAGCACGGTCGAGGGTCTTGCACGCACACTCACGAGCATACATTGATTACATCCCACCATCGTACGATGCCATGAGGACAACACACATTGAGCCCCTCAAAGAAAAGATAAAAGAACTTCTTGACAAGAAGACCGGTGTAGATATTGCCAAGTACGGGGCAACAATATGCTCGGATGGGTGGGACAATGTTATGCATTGTCTCCTCATGAATATCATGCTCATTTGGCCAATGGGAGACATCTTTTTGGGGTCTATAGATACCATGGGTTGGAAAAAAATCTAAGACATATATATGGGACCAATTGAAAAGTTTCATAGAGAAGATTGGACCACTAAATGTGGTCCAAGTGTGCACCAAAAATGCAACGAACATGTTGGGGGCTATACAGAAGGTCAACGAAGCATACCCTCACATACATACGCAAGGGTGCAGCGCACATATTATGGACCTACTCCTTGAGAATGGATGTTTGCGGACCTTGTTCAGAAGGCAAAAGAGGTTGCACTGTACGTCCGGAACCACCACGTGTCCATGGCTCTTTTCCGACGGTATTCGCCAAAATTGTCTCTTTCGTGGCCGGCAGTGACAAGGTTTGCATGCAATAATTTAATGATCCATCGACTCTTGAAAGTCAAGAATGCCCTTGAGATGGTTGTGATAGACCCAGCTTGGATAGAGTACGTGTCCTCTCTCTTCAATAGGCAGAATGGGCCCCGGGCACACGCGAAGGCATCTCAGGTGAGGGTCACCGTTCAGGACGAGACTTTTTTGGCATCGGTGCACAAACTTTGATTTCATAGTTGCACTGGTACTGAAGGCATTGCGGACTTTTGATGGACAGACTCCAGCAATGGGAGTGGCTTGGTTAACCATGAACAAGCTAAAGAAGCACGTGTTTGGGCCACGCAATGAGCCGTTCAATATGCCGCCGGAAATTGTGGATCGTCTTGAAAGTTCATTCCTTGCTCGTTGGAAGAAGATGACGACAGATCTTCATTATGCGGGGGCTTTATTGAATCCTTACCTAGCCAATAACAAGGAAATTCAAAATGACGGCGAGGCGTAGAGGGCATTGAACAGAGTTGTTCGCAAGCTTTGTGGTCCACTTGGAGTGTCTTCTGAAGAAGTAATGCTTGATATCACTATGAAGAATCGCGTGGCCCCTACTCACCCTTGGAAGCTGGGGAGATTTGCAACAGCAACTTGTTGCCCCACCAATGGTGGAATCGCGTGGGTGGGCAATCATTGCCTCAAATTGCGAAGCGTATACTAGCACAAACTTGCTCAGCCTCGTCATGTGAGCGTAACTGGAACATGTATTCTTTTGAGCATAGTAAGAGCGGGAACCGCTTGGGCGTGAAAAAGGCAGAAGACTTGGTTTACATCTACACACATAGTCGATTGCTCCGGGGACCGGCTGGCCCGGATCCAATTCGATGGTATGATGAAAATGTGCATTCAGTGGAGTCTGATCCAGATGGTAGTCTTCCTTCGAACACGGAGGACGAGGGCTTGGATTCAAACAATGAGGGTTATAACTGGTTGGGAGGCGATTGGGAAAACCTTGCCGGCAACAACAACCCTACATCACCCGCTAATAGGCCTGTCAGGGACAATTTAGCGAACAACGAGGACAATGGAGGTGCACCGGATGACCATTTTCACAATGTGTACGGTGACCCTGTGGATCCTTTTGTTTTCAACGAGGTCGACACAAAGCCAATCCCAAGTGCAATGGAATTATCAAATGATAACCATGCCCAAGAAGCGGAATCAAATGTGGATGGGTTGGCATTGAGGGGTATTATTGATCATAATGACAACATTCCGGAGGACCCCTTCGTAGACTCCGAAGACTCTAGAGGCAATGGCCCTCTGCTCGATGGTCATGGCATTGGCATTGCAGAGCGTGATGCATCTCCGAAGGATGGAAATGCAGTGAACAACATTGGAAACAATAACAAATCCGTCGAGCCAGTGGCGACCACGGAATCCATCAAAGTCTTAAGGAACATTGAAAGTGAACTTCAAACAACAGAACCGGACATGGAAGAAGACGTGCGAATCCAAACTTTGTTTCGGCGTCCACCTGGTCATAGCACATCTTTGGTTGGAAGAACTCTTTTAAATCTAAAGAAAAAGAGCCCTTCAACCTCATTCCTGCCACCCCTCCATCGTAGTGCATGTGGCCTAAGCGGTGTTGTCGACCGCGTGATACTCGCCCCACAACTTCCGTCCGCAAGGGTTGGGTCATCCACCATGGGCAGCCGTTCGGGAACACATGGAGGGAGGAGCAATGCTCCTCTGCCATTTTTCACAGGACCGTGGCAAAGTGAAATTTTGGAGAGAGTCATCGGTGCCAAAGGTAATCGCTTTAAAAACATGGATGGAGTAACAGACAAGCGGAAGAATGCACGAGTAAAACGACTTGTGAACACCGCGTCAAGTGCCGGGGCTGACCTACAAGTGCGGAACTTGAATTCGGAGATTGAAGAATACGTGGCGCCAACCTCCAAAATCCCCGCAGAGACCTTCTCGTCATCGGGTGATGATGCTGATGATGAGGATTGTGATGAGGTACCCGGCGACAATACAGTAGTACTTCACGGAGTCCCTACCCCCCAAAATCGTCGCCGATCGAATTGAAAGACGAAACGTACAGATTCAGAAGAATCGGATGGTTGAACGATGTTTTACACCTACGTAGTATAAACGTAGACTATAGTTACTATTTGAGTGGATACAATAGTAGCATTGCTTAAATTATGTATCTATGCTCTGGAGCAATTACACGTGAAAGCACCACATGGAAATAAATATTTTTAATGTCAACCCTGCTCCCATTTTGTATTTTTTCGCTACTATTGCACCTACCCTTTCTTTGGCGTGCGCACCCCATTTCTCTAATATGCATGTGCCTCCTACTGGACTCACGCGGATGTCAGCAGAGCGCACCCGACCCTAGTATGAGCTATTGATAGAGGCCCTGATTAGCGCGCGCCTGGCCCTCGTATCAGGGTTTCATAACAGACGGACATGGCCAAAATCTGGCGGACCGAACGGCACTTCGGATGGACGGACCGGTCGGTCCTCAAGAAATATCGGACATGGAGGGGAGGTCAGAAATTACTAAGTTAATTCTTTTTACGATTTATCAAAAGTTAGAATGATACGATGACATGGAAAAGCGGTTCATGACGTGGAAATCCACATGTGTAAGGGGGCGCGCGCGTCTAAGAAGGCGCGCACACGTTCAAGTAAAAACATGCGCGATAGGTTAAACTTGTCTTCACGGGTTGGAGGGGCGCAAACGTGTCTCCATAGAAGCCTTGGATTGTGACAAAAAATATTCTAAATTTACATTTAAGTTCAGATTTGGCCTTCATAAATTATAAGCATTCAAAGGGTGAAATATGTGTATTTTGACTTGTTGGCTGAATTAAATACTAATGGGAAAATTTATGTGAAATATATGTTGACTTTACAAGGGACTACACCAATGTGTACTATAAATTTCACAATAACTAAATTCGTCGTGTAGGTAATATAATTCAAAGTATGTGCCCACAACTCAAACATGTCATTGTATGAAAAATAGTTCGCCCTTTTAGGGGTTAATAAATATAGACCACCAAGCTCTACCCATATGAAATACCTATTGAGAGTAACCAAATACTCATATTATAAATCTAAAGACCATTATCTTATTGAAACATCAGTTGCGCTTCCAAAATAACTCCAATATTGTACATTTTTCAAGATTAACCCTAAAGTTCTATGACCATGTTTCTTCAAAAAACACCCAAAATTTGACATTTCTATATGTTGAAGTTTAAATGAGAATAAACTGTAAATTTGTAAATTGATATAAATGATGTGAATCAAATGTGTAAATTATAAATTGTAATACATATGTAAATTTATTGTAATGAATTGTAAATTGAAAATTGAAAATTGAAAATTGTGAATGAAATTCTTTTGTGTTGTTATTTTTATACATTGTAAAGTGTTATAAATGATGTGAATCAAATTCTATTATTTTGTTATTTTTTTATTGTAAATTGTAAATTGCAATAAATTGTAAATGTGTATGTTTGTATTGTACATTGTAAATTTAAGAATCCAACTTTCAATTTCAAATGCAATTTCTATACCAATTTGATAATTCAAATGCAATATGAAATTAAACTAAAACTTTTACGATTATATACTGTCGTCTCTATAATTATAAAAGGGTTAGTTAACCCCTAAAGATCAACTGTCCTACAATGGGCTATTTTGTTTTGTTATGTTTTCTGAATCGTAAATTATAATAAACGGAATCTATGTTTTTTTTGTTATGTTATGATTATAAATTGTAAATTTGTAATACATTCGTAAATTGTTATGAATGATGTGAACCAAATTTGGACTCATATATTAACCCCTAAAGGACAATAGTCCTATGGGGGGCTTTTTTGCGACCGAGCAGGTACCTGTGATGTCAATTTTCGATGAAAACTTTTGGATTTTTTGAGATTAGTAGGCAATAACAAGATCTTTGTGGGAATGTAATTTTTTTTCAATTGGACATATAGGAAAAAAGTTATGGTGCCCGAAGTGGAATTGGCCATTTTGAACTAAATTGGCGGGCAGTTCGGGCAGCCATGCTACATATCTCTGTTACCTTTAAGATTTTTTACATAAACACTTGATGTAATAACTTTGAGATTTTCCAAAAAAAAACTATTTTGAGTACAAAATGCTCATTCTACCAAAAATCAAAGTTTCCTCACTGTTCTTGGGCAGTGTGCAAAAAAAAATTCTTCTTGCCTTCATAAAAGTTAGATTTTATTTTATTTTATTTTATTTTTTCTACTTGAAGAAAGGTTATCAATCTTTATTTTGACCATTTGAATTGGGACTTTATAAAATATTGAATTTTCGAGAAAAGAAATATGAATTTGCATTGTTGTGTATTCAACTTAATTAAACTGTTGTTTTTAATATGCTTCACTTTTCTTCTATGTCTAAATTTTTTTATACAATTAGCCAACTTAGTCATCTTTGTCGTGGGCCAAAACCCCAAAAATCCATAGTGCGAAAATTCAAAGAAAAAAAAGTTAGAGTGTATCAACCTAGTCGGAAATAGTGCCAAAAATGTGTATTTTTGATCTTCAATTGCTATAATCTTTTAATCCATAAGGTCGATTTTAATGAATTTTTTTACCATCTACCACAATAATATAGTTGAAGATTCAAGAGTTTAAGTTGGAAAATAATGATTTTATAGTCATTCATGCTTTTTGCATTGGAAATGGCAGTTTTGTAGTGTTTTTTTTGGTGAAACATAGTCAAGGAACTTTAGGGGTTAAATAGATTGGATAATCACATGGTTTTAGTATGAAAGTTTTGCCTTTTTCTTCATTGTTGGTAGTTTAACTTATTGTATGTTTGGAGGGGCGAGGATTGCAAAGAGCTATTCAAAGCTACAATGGGCTTGATTGCATTCTCTGTGAAGTTGAATTTGCTCATTCACGAAGACACCAAAATGAGGCCATCACTTGCAAGAGTTGTAGAGGATTTGAAGGGTCCCCCCTACAACTTCAAAGTCCCTGATCGCCGTTTTAGATATACAATCTAGTGCCATAGTTGTAAACATATGTTTTGAGCATTAGACAATATTATTTTAAAACATTTTGATTGCCTACATGGCCTTGTTTTTACGTTTGAAAAATGAATATAAATCAATTTCTCATGAATGTGTAATATTGTGAAGGTGGTAAATTTGTATCACTAATCTTGTATTGGAAGAAATAGTGTGAAAATAAGAGACGCACGCGTCCCCAACCCCTCACGTGCGGGCCCAAACCCACACGTGCGGGCCCCCAACCCCCGCGCGCCACTATCCTTCGCATGCACGCCTTCCCATCAGAGACGCGTGCGCCCCCTCAGAGGCGCGCGCACCCCCTACCCCTCGCGCGCGTGCCCCCATTAGAGACGCACGCTCCTTAGACGTCTCTGCCCAATCTCAAGCGCCCGCCCCCAGACACGCGCTCCCCTCCATGTCAGCTTTGTTCCTCGGAATATTTGGTGACATGTGAGACGCGTGGCAACCTAGGTGGACAAGGTAACTCCATTTTAACTGTTCAGACGGTCAACCCTAAGTTGATCCAAAACGGCCCTCCCATGCGGACCGGACGGACGGACATGCGGACCGGACGGCACTTCGGACGGGGAGGTCCACTGGACAACCCTGCCTCGTATGCGCGCGCTCCTTAGAGCGCGCGCGGCACTTATCAGAGCGGGCCGGGCTCCGAACAATACGCACAAGATTCACCGGGACGCGAGCGGCCTAGGCTGGTACGCGCCCGGCCCAGCTTGATATGCGCGCGGCCCTCTCCCGAACTCGCCCGGCCCACTGAGGTGACGTGGAGAGGATTTGTTATGTCAGCACACGTGTTTTACCATGGGGTAAGCTTTAAAAACGATTTAGGGTTTGGAAGAAAAATTTTATACGCAACTTCCGAAATAAATTGTTGTCCGTCCGTCCGTCCGTCCGTCCGTCTGCTGTCTTTTGGCCCCTGTCCGTCCATTTAGGCAACTCTGCTATTATGTGTTAATAATTTTTTTAAATAAAAAAAATTATCACTTTTGACATTTCTTTTATCACTTTTTGTTTAGCATGAAAAGTGATATGTCCACTTTACCATGTTTGCACCTAGGCAGTTGACGTGGAAGACTCCATGATAGGATTTAGAGAGGGCAGTGGCAGCCTTCCAACTTCATGGAATTTTTCTAATGGTCTTGCAACTAGAGTAAAAAAACATCAAAGAATCCAACAAGGGTCTTTAGGAGACTTCAATAAAATCTTATTCTATTATAAGATATATATTTGAACATATATGAATATTGTACAAGTAGGGGCCACATTATATTAGGACCCCATTGTTGGCCCCATTCAAACTTCACAAGTTTTAACCAATAGGATTGCTTAAATTTTGCAAATTGGACACAAAGATTTTATGATAGAACCCAATCCAATTTTTTCCTCATCCTGTATTGTTTACTATGTAACACAGGATTGGCACCAAAACTTTGGACCAACCCAAGGTTTTGATATACATGAGCTATGGCAATGTGGCACCCACAACCAGGATGTGCTTATGAAGTTGTGTGAACATAAGTAAAGAAGCTAAATCAATGGCAAGCTATTCTAATTAGACTCTACAGGCACAATTTGCCCCAAGGGGTGTTGTCAAGGAATTCAAGCAAACCACGTACACTGATTCACTAAGCTAGTGCAGAGGTGAAGGTGAAGCTGTTGGATGAGATATGACTATGGCTGCAACTGTGAACTTAGTGAGTTGGATGCACAAGCAGGACCATCTTCAATGGGTTTAAAAATTATAGCAACCCTTAGTATACTAAAAAGGTTCATTAGTGTAGTGTAAGAGATAGTGTTGTTAATAATTAATAAAGTCTGTGCTTGGAATTTTAGGCAATGGATGTCATTTAGACAAGGTGGATGGTACAGTACAACCAGCAGAAATAAGTTCAGTATCACTTCGGGCAGCTGCTTTCTCTGCTAGTGTTATGTACTTCGTGAGAATATGGCCATGCATTCATTGCGAAAGCCATATAAACAGAATCCATACTCGTCATGCAACAGTGTCACATCGTCTGCTGCAGACTTGTTAGTTCAAATCAGAACACAGGTGAAATAAGTTAATAACTTATATGTTCATATTTATTTGATGAGAAAAATGAGCAATTTGAGAATCAAAAAGTAAAGCCACGAGTCACTGAATGGGTCTCTTATAACTTAGGCATGTAATATTGTTGAAAAACAACCACTCCTGCCATCGTTTCCTAACTATGTTGAGACTCACGAGAGTTGGTACACTTAGGCTTATAGAGCATTTGGACTTATACTCAACCATGTCATAAATTCCATATTGTTTTCTAAACCATTTTCTTTCCTTCAAGCATGCATCCTGTTTTCGAAGTTCACCCACATAGCCTACTCTAAGTTTGTCTAGTCTACAGCAGCAATAACTTATGCCTCTTGTACTTGGGAAGTGCATGTACTGTGATACATATAGGCTACAGATTCCGTGTCCCTTTGTATTTCTGGCTACAAATTAACTGTCATGATGGTCTGTCCTGGCTGCATGCATGAATGGCTGACGCGTTAAATTCTTTTAACTGCGCCGTCATCCAGTCGATTCACAACATCGGCGGCGTCACATCATTTTCTCTTGATCATTGGCAACAATCGAGAAAATTGAAAATTTCTTTATATCGTGCTGAAGACAGATTATCTAGAGGCATAATAGCACACCTAATGGAGTACTTAAGAACAAGAGCCATACCTAGTACCCTCAACCCCAAGTTCTGCGGCACAGCTCCAATTTCGCCTAATTCCCGTGACGTTCCAGACTGCTGAATCTGCGCTGAGTCTGCTTTTCGATTCTGTCGAGTCTGTCATCTGCTTCGTCATCTGTACTGTGAAACACTGGCCGTAAGTTACTCCAGATTCCGTTGTGTTCTTAGTCACATATTTCGAGCTCTGCATTTAATTCTCCATCCCAGGGTCATACAAGGAGACACGACAGTCGTGAGATAAGTTGAAGAACTGCTTACAGGATACTGTACGTTTTAGATTGGTGAGATTTCGAGAAACATCATAAGAACAAGACATCTATCATCCTAAGATGGCGGAGACAGTTGGCAATGGCGCTGCAACAGCCACAAGCACCACCACATTTGAAGTATCCGTGCTTCGGTGTAGGAAGACGGGTCGAGTACTGCTTCTGGAGGCAGGGAAGGACTTCGTTGATACGCTTTTCAGCTTCCTCCTTCTGCCAATCGGCATCATTATTCACATGCTGAAAAATGCAGGTAGAGTCCATGCCAAGCCACCAACTTTATATGTCCTATACATTGTTTGTCCTGCTGTATGTAGGACATGATCCACGTGCCAGCTAGTTCTGGATTTCAATCAAACAAGCTAAGGATGTGAAATCCGACGCTGATTGAAGTGATCGGTGGGTGATGTTACGAAGAAGTTCCATATACACTGGTTTTTAAGCAGTGCAGAATATGGATGACGCTGCTGTGAGCACGATGAAATGGTTTGGTGTAACATGTAGCAGGTGGTCGAGTGAAGGCTTTGGACCTCGGAATCTCAAGTTTACATAAAAGCGTGGAAAAACTAGACCGCTCTTTCCTTCATGTGGACAAGGCAAGTCTTACGCAAATCAGGCCTGCTGTGGTCGACACATGCGTGTCGACAGGTCTGCTCCAATGCCTGGAAGCAGGAGAGACAAAGCCGCGTCCCGCCACATTTGAATTGCCTGGAGTTTATTATCGGACCAACTGCGTTTGCTATGGCAGCCAGAACAAACTTTCAAGCACTCGCGGTACTCGCTGCACACATGGTTGTGGTACTTACAATCAGGAAATGAGACTTCTCTCCGGAGATCGTGAAAGTCTGGAAAAGGGTATACTTGACAAATTAGTCCACGACCTAGACCTTGAGAAAGCCACTTGTTCTAGCGACCGAGGATTTGTGAGGGAGAACGTGACTTACATGGTAACCGACAATCTGGAGGTCATGCCCTCCACAACCGTTAGATGTATCCAAGTGCTTAATAAACTCAAGGTCGCCACTCTTGCTGATCTGGAGAGCACTGACGTCAGTATCGGCATCATCGAGGTTAATTTTTACCCATTTAATTTTTTCTTCACTTCCAAGTTTTTGAACTTTTCAGCTTCACTGACATACGGTCGTAGCTAGGCTATGCTGTTTCGATTTGATCTATTGATGTTACAACCTCTTGATTACTCGACCCTTAATGATTTCATCATAAGTGTGATCTTGAGTACATTTACTGTATTCAGATCCTCCAGTTGCTGCAAGCGGCACTTTCCTCAAGTACTTGCCTCGATGATATTTTTACCAAGAAATGATGTTACAAACGTTCCAGTACCATCAAGGTTCCGAAGATGGCAAATCACTCTTTTGGCAAGAGGTAATAGTTCGTGTTTAGGGGTCAATTCCAGTTTCCGAATATGCGAAGTAGAACGAAGCAACATATTCCCCCAAGAACGGTACTTGTATCCCTTTATACTTGTGCGGACAAATAGCTATTATTCCTTGAAGACTGATTTCTATTATGGTATTAAATTTTCGAACCAGTTTATACATCCTTGTATTGAGTGCAACTTTTTCCAGTTCAACATGCATAACGTGATTCAGTACAGTAATCATTTGTAGGTTGTAACACTCGTAATCACTAGAACTAATTCGTTTGTTAGAAATTCCACTATGTTACGATATGTTGTATTTCCAAGACTGCGAAATATTTAAGTTACGACTAGACATTATTCTTCTTTCTCTGGAAAAGAGGATGTATCACATTGAACTTTCCACAGACCCTTAAAATCAATTCCATGCGCTGTGAACCCTTTCCAATATGAGTACAATCCATACGCGCCACGAAAATTTTACACTTTCGTCTGCATTGCACATTTGCGAGTACAAATGAAACGTGGGGTAAGTGCAGACGTAAATTACTGAGCGTCAAGTTGGACATTTTTGCAATGAAGTGATGTACGTGATTATGCCATATATTATTACAAATCACATTCAGATGTATTCGGTGAGAAGGAATAATCCTTCACCTAAGGAAACTATGTCAAACGCTAATTACATGTGTTGTAAATAATCAGTCCTGTCGTCAATTGAGCTTTTGATTGTCAGTATTATTTGTTAAGCTCCATCGCCGTGGCTGTGGCCATCGTAATTAATTTGATTGCGCCGTCATTGTCCATTCACTCTAGCGGCGTTTCTACATCTCACTCAGGCTGAGTCGCATTCACATTAGAATTTGCAAAATTCTCCCAATTAACGTGAAACACAGAAGATGAAGAGCCATTGCTCATCGCATGATTGACACTTATCTCCGAAGTCATATTTTCCTTCACAGGAATGTCTTAGACTACCCCTGCACCCTCCGCTTCACTCATTTAGAGTAAGATGTTGTCACTAGCAAGTCTTGTGAGTGTGCGAATTAGGCCGATCGGCCGAGTTTTTTCATCTTCAGAGTATCATGGTCATTGCAAGAGTTAACGTCGTGACTTAAGGTGCTTGCAGTGAAGCGTGACGTGGTTGAGTAGGGGTTGGATTAGTCATTTCTTCTGTGAAAACAGTGCAAGCCTTCTACTAATCCAAGATGTCGAAGATTGGCCAAGAGGCTGCATCGGCCATGAGCAGCATTTCTATCCAAATATCGGTCATGCGCTGTAGGAGGATTAAGCAAGTTCTGTTCGTGGAGGCGGGCTAGGACTTCGTGGACACTCTTTTCAGCTTCCTGCTAAACCAGTTGGCACCATTATTCATATGCTATCTACGGCAGGTGGAGTGCATGCTAATATCACTGTCATTTGAATTTGAACCGCGTGCCACTTTTGGTTTTGATCAAGACGCGATGGGGTGGTTGTATCGTGAAATGCTTTAATCCACATGTGTTATTTAGCTGTTTGCAGTCACAGTGCGAATTATGAAAGGTGGTGATTGTTCAAGCATGACGAAATGATTTAGTGTGACATGTGGCAGAGGTTCAAGTGAAGGCTATGGGTGGAATCTCGATCATTCAAGAGCGTGGAGAAACTAGGCTCCTCGTTTATGCATGTGACAAGAGTCGGCTACTGCAGTCTCGACCTGCAGTAGCCGAGACATGCGGATCGGTTGGTCTGCTCCAAGACCTGGAGGCACCAAAGATAAAGTGTTCCAGTAAGTAGAAAATTATATTTCCCGGAGACCATTATCGGTGCGGCAGCGGCTGTAATTGCTCCCAACTTTCAAGCACTCAAGGTACTCCTTGTAATGGATGTCCTTAAGGTTCTTACAATCAGAAAATGAGTGTTCTCCCCGGAGATCTTAAAAGTCTGAAAAAGGATATAATTGACAAATTAGTCCAAGAAGATCTAGCCACTTGTCCCAGCAACCGAGGATTTGTGAGGGAGAACATTACTTACAAGGTAACCGAGAACCTGGAGGTCATGCCCTCCACGACCATAAGAAGTATCCAAGTGCTCAATAAACTCATGGTCGCCACTCTTGCTCATCTCGAAAGTATTGATGTCGTCGTTAGCATCACCCAGGTAAATTTCTACCCGTGACATTCTCTCCAAGTGAGCAGCTGTTCTGAACATATGTTACGCTCAGAAGGATTTGATTTTAAAGGCTTTTAACGTTTCAAACAGGAGCGCATTCGCACACATTGCCAATGTTGTCTTACTTTTCGAACGCAACATGTCAACTCTGCAGAATGATCAATCGTGGTGACGTTGGTTTTATACGATTGGTGAGCTACAAACATCAATCAAGACCGTAAATCGTTGGAAACTAATCTGTGGCAAATCCCCAATTTCTGTTATGCTATATATCTGAAACATCAGCATAAATACTTGGTCCAGTATCTCTTCCACTCGAAAAACATGTCCAACCGCTTTACAGCCACATTTATAGGACCAACTTCTTGCACCAATAGACAACCCGATAGCATAAGAGACCGATAACCTACTAGCCTGCACACATATTTTATAAATTAAAACCAACTGATGAAGGGAATCAATAAATGTTGTATATAATGAAGCATTAAGAACCCGATTAAGTATTCCTCAACTTCTACCCAGAATGAACAGCAATGTTCGAACCTGGAAATAACTTCGATGTGAGCAGAATGTGGAATTGCAGCATAGAACAGAAATTCAGGGCACAGAAAGTAACAACGTGGAAACTGCAAACATATGACCATTCGAATGTCGTCTCCAGTTCCGCCTCGAAGGTCCGCAGAAACTGAAATAATTTCTAACCCTAACTGAGACATTCTCTAACGATCCACCCTATGTGAAAAAAACCGTTTGGGTATACAATCTTCACTGTCTTCACTGCTTTAAAAATGTCCCAATTACACTGAAAAGTCCCAAGTATCCAAAAAAACCGATACTATGCTACGTCGAGGATTACGAGTGAGAAAAGAAGAAACTAGCGAATGAAGCGCTTGGAGAATTTAATCACCACACGACACTGAAAGCCGCACAGAATCAAGGACGGAAAATGGAAATGTAAAAACACTGGAAGAAATCATGCTCCTGCCCAGACAGGGGCTTGCCTGGAATTGGGCACTTGGGAGTCCAATTGGGCATTTATGCCCAATTCCAGGCAGTCACCTGCCTGGGCAGAGGCATGGCTCTTGCTAGTGAAAGCGAGGTCCCAGTGCAAAGGTGAGGAGCAAACCTGGGGGCGGAGGGTCATATGATGAGGCAGGAGCTGGCAGTGGCAGTCTCCTGAACCTGCTCAGCCATGTGGGGGGGGGGGGGAGCTCGACCCCCGGCCAGCTCTTGCACAGGCACACGCTCTTCTCCTTGTCGGCGATGGCATTGTACACACCCGGCACGGGCCTCCCGCACCCGCCCCATGACGTCTTCCCCCACTTGCTGCACTCCACCGAGTAACACATCCCCCTGCCTCTCTCTCTCTCCCTCCCTCCTCCTCTTCAAGCTGCCTGTCGGAACTCCCTCCACCTCGAACTAAGGTTTCTGTAGGTTCCACTCAATTCTTCACACAACGGAGTGTGGACTTTGTACGATGGAACCTCCAACTTCCATGAAATAACTTTACATGGACGAAGCCTGCTATGTGGGCAAAGAAGTGACTTAATAGTTGCTTGAGAAGCCGCTTAATGGTAGTATAAGTAAAGGCCTTCGAAAGAAGGCAACATCTCACTCCAAGCATTGTTTGGCATACCTTGTGTATTCTATTTGGTTGTGCAAGCATTTCTCTACCTCTATTGAATTTCAATATTTTTTCCAATACCCAAACTTATAGAACAAACCAAGCCAATTAGCTTGTTTTAAGCCGACACAATATTATTTAGCACCTCCCTACTTCCTTCAAACATACCTATGCTTAAGCTTGATGCAATTCACTTCATTGAAACTCTCTCAAGAATTATGTGGATTTAATCCAACCTAATTATTTATGTAAATGTTCTTCCAAATTCAACTCTAACTTCATACACTGACACTTCTTTTAGCTTGGTGAAATTTTTGACAATGTTCTCACCTAAGACTCAAATATTGGAACCTTTTAATTCCAAGCTCTTTTACAATTCAACTTCTCCAAAATCTAGCCCCTTAAAAAAAGATTCAAAACACCTAAAGTTTTTGTTGAAAATAACCTAAAATCTAAATTCTTGGAATAAAAAGAAACAAAATAGGATGATGAGACAAAATAAATTCTCCAATTGCAATCTTACAACCTTTGAATCCCTAAACCCTGTCAGACTTATTGATTGGCATGTACAACACATTGTTGTCATGTAATTAGTTGTATAGTATAAATGTATGATGGTATTATGATAAGAGCAAATTTGGATAAATTCCCTCTTAAATTTTCCTTGAGTTTACAAGTTCATATCAAATTAGTTTTGACCAAGAAGGTTTATTGAAAGGAAAAAGAAAGGAATAGAAATGAATAGAAAAAAAATATAGTTGTAGAATTAATTGGCTTTTTGCAAAGGTACATCAAAGATAGCTTGATAAGGATCTGAGATGGAGGTTTATGGGCATGAGGTGGCATGGAATGGTTTAAGGTTGAAAGAAATGAGACATAAGTGGACTTATGACTCTCCTTCCCTCTCTCCCTCTCGCTTGGACTTTCCATTTTGGTTATGACCTACCACTCTTGGCATGTTTTCTTGGTTTTTATTTAGTCTTTGATTCTAAGATTTTGGAAGGTGGTTCTTCTCTTTGTAGGATTTTTAGAATGCTATCACAAGCTCTAAAAAGAATTAGTATGAAGCCATGGTGCTCAGTAGAATAAAGAGGAATCTGCTCCTATACTTCTAGGAGGGTAGTAGCTTTGATCATTCATAAAGTTTTGTACAAAGTGTCTTTTAAAGTGAGCTTTAAATGTGGTTATGTTATGTAAGTAGCTTTGTTTAGAGATATTTCATGTGCAATTCCAAGATAGTATGAAGTCATAGTGCTTTGTTGAGTGGAGATGGGTCTGTGTCACGGACATACTCATGTAAGACAATAATTACATATATAAAAAAGTAGAAGTAAGTAAAAGTAGATAAAATTAAGTTAATTCTATAGTATTTGATATAAAAGCTTCCTAGAAGCTTCATAGATACTGCTTTGACTTTATAGGTGTCTTTAATTGACTTTTTGGATTACAAACGTGGTCAACAAGTTGGCCATGTGCCACACATGTTGTTAGCTTAAAAACCAAGCTAACTATGTGGCCCACACATAGAAAAACTTGCCTTGTAAGTCAAGGCATGTGTCCTATAAAGTCAACACATATTGGAGGTCCTATAGAACATCGCCACGTAGTCCATAGTTAGATAGTATACATAGAGACAAGAGTGAAGCCTTCTTCACTCTTGTTAATTTCTTTTTTGCTTCTAGTTTAGTTTCAAGGGTCTCTAGTTTCTTTGTCTTTTGGCAATATCCATTCCAGTTTCTTTCATAATATACATATTGACTTATTTCTATTTTGTCATCTTTCTTTGACAGAAGTCTCACCTGTTTATTTGTCTTTATGAAGTTCTTGTTTTTGACAGTCTATAGCCTTAAAACCATTTTGAATTGCCATGAGTAGCAATTTTGACCACTAATAGCATACAATAAGAAGAGGTTTAGAAAATGAAATTTGGTTTTCTGTTTGTAGCATAAAAGTGGCTTTGTTTAGAGGTATCACACGCCCAATTCCAATAGAATATATAAAGACATGGTGCTTAATTGAGTGAAGAGGGGTCTGCTGCCATAAAGTAATGATTTGAGTTGAAGGTTGATTTGAATAGAAGTCATTAAACTAAGTTGCAGCTAGAATCCCAATATTTTCTTAAGGCAAAATCTCTTGCCATGACAGCATGGCTTGGCACTACTAGTAGGAGTTGTAGACAAGAAAATTTTATAACCAATCGGCACCCATATCCTTTGAGCTGTGACAAAATATAATATATGTACTCCAAGATAAACAATGATTATAATTACTAATCTAATTCAAGTAGTTGTCATTGTTTGAAGTCAATAATAGTTTTTTTGCTACTATTAGTAATTTTTTATACAACACTGCCATTTATAGTATGATAGTGAACTAAAACAAACACCATAAAATCTTGCAGACATATAAAATGATTGCCAAGCTTGGTTGGCTGGTTAAGCGTGTGGCATTGCATAGTGCTAGTCTAAATTTAAATCCCATAGGATCCATTGAGTAGTATGTCTATTGCATGCCTTGGCATTACTAGTAAGAGTTGTAGGCATGAAATTTGTATGGCAAAGCGGTGCCCTTATCTCTTGAATAGTGACAAGATGTAATATGTAGATCCCAAAATATATAAAATAATTGTAATCACTAATCCAAATCAAGTAATTATCACTACTTGAATTCAATAATAGTTTTTTATTATATTATTAATTTTTTACATAGTGTCGCCATTTACGAAACAACAATGTTTATGGAAAATGCTTAATAATTGAAGTACTTAAACATAATATATATATATATATATATATATATATAGAATTGATACATTAGAATTGATATATATATATAGTCAATAGAATTGTATGAACTATATCTTCATAGAATTTTTTTAAAAATCTCTCTCTCTCTCTATATATATAGATAAAAAAATGGTTATGTCAAGTATCTATGCCAAGTTTATTTTCATTGTTTCAACCATTCAGACTTCCAACTTCTCATGCTTGAGCAGGAGACTTATTATTCGTAGACACAAACTTCAACAGTTGGTAGTATAAAGGTGTCTTATAATTGAACAACTTACATGTTGTGTATTTTTCGACTTTGTAATGAATATGATCCATCTATGATCAAGCAATTAAGAAAATAAATTTGCAGGTGGCTCAAAACATTCATATCTTATATACAAATCTTAAGCCCTTTACAAATACAGAGTAATGTCTACTTGGATTGTCACCTGAAATATCAGAAGCAAATTCTAAGAGAATTTCTTATAAGACGAACTACTATTTCATGGAAGTAGAGCTTTATTAGGTATTTGAATTCCGTATCTCCTCTGCTTCCTATCTCTGCTCCCTCCACTCTTTTTATGCTCTCTATTTTTTTCTCTCTAAAACTCTCCAACTCTACCTCGATAGGAGGGGGAGATGGGAGGGATTGGGAGAAGTTTGGGATTTTGAATAGGAGGGAGAAGGCAGCAGTGACTCCTAAGTTTTTTTGCATTTCTCAATTACTTTAATAATTCATTGCTGCTTGATGGGAAGATTGGTACCTCATGGAAGATTTATATATTTACTACTAAGATTTGTAAGGAATATATGGATTTCTAGAGTTTGGAGGTTGTGGTGGTGGTAGTAGTGGTGGTAGTGGTGTAGGTAATAGTGGTCGACATGTTATTAGTTTTGAGACGATGAGCTAACTTATCGATAGTAACTTGTTGCAATGCTTGCGATAGCCTAAATGTTGCATGTGCTAGAGCTTTTGCTTCCGAAGAATTCTCTCTTCTATTCTTGATCTTTCATCTAACTCCTCTATTGAATTTTTCAGGTTTTTCAAATTAAGGGTTTAGGATTTTACCTACTCAAGCAGTAGAAATGTGGCTTGTGATGTTTAGGATCATCTTGGATATGAATGCCAACATGTTTTTACCATGTATACTTCATGTGAACAACACAATGATCAAGGAGACTCAAAGCGAGCAAAAATCCTAAGTAGCTTTCACGCCATTATCGAAGATTGGCACCACAATCTTTTTAAGATGTGATGGCGATGAAAAGATAGAAACATATTTCCTAGATGTTGGTTCTGGAAGAAGTGTTGGATTTGAAACCGACTATTGTTAGTGCAACGCACAAGATGTCATGGTTGCCTGATTTTCTTTACAAAGGTCTCTTCAAAGTAGGTCGATGATTTGAACAAGATTGTTATCGTAAGTTTGTTTAGAAAGATAACATCCTTCAGATGAGTAGAGTTGGGTTGTTTAGTTTTAGAAGAGGGTTGTTAAGGACTCTTCTCTTGGATTTGAGAATGAAGTTTTTGGAAGAAGGTGGTCTTCTTTAGGTGTTGCATGGGGTGCATCGAGTGGAGAGGGAGTAATTGTTAGATGCGTTGGTGATTGGCATAGAGGCCTCGTTATTGCTGCCAAAGTTGAAGTAGGCTAGGGCATTGATTGTATGGGTGGAACATGATATCATCTTCATCAAAGAGCTTGCTTACAATCTAATAGCATATATCATTAAGATGCAGACAATTGACATGCTACAAAAAACTAATAAAAGTACAATTCAAATTAGTATTTTGCTACATGATGGAGATGTCTGAATGATTTGATATAACTTTAAGTTGTCATGATTTATTGAGCGGCGCCATTGCTATAATTTTTTTTGTATTAGAGTTCTTTGCCTATGCTTGGTGAATATTGGATAAAGAATCTATTGTCTTTTACTTCACATTACTTCAATACATATGTACTTGACAATCACATATTGTAGCTAGTATTTAAGATAGTACAGCAGTTTAGTTTATACTATGTTATTCTATTCTCCGGCTAGTGAAATACCTTCTATAACATTTTTTTTAAATAAAATAAAAATATTAGAGGCTACTATCGACTTATTCAAAGTGAGGTTTTGGTAGCTCAATATTTCAGCAAGCAATAAAGGTGTTGAAGACCTAAATATTTCCAAAATACTATTCTCAACCTGCCAAGTGAAGGAGATGAAGAAGCATGCTGATACTCTACTACTGCAGTTATAACAACTAGCTGCAAAATATGTTAGTCATATTGAAGTTCAATAGAGGTAGAGAAATCGTTGCATAAGCTAATGAAATGCACAAGATATGCCAAACAATGCTTGGAGTGAAATGTTGCCTTCTTTCGAAGGCTTTTACTTATACTACCACTTAATGGCTTCTCAATCAACTACTAAGTCACTTCTTTGTCCACATGGGCCACTTGGCTGTCCAAATAATTGCAATGCCCACTTAACCTTTACAACCACTTGTATGACTTGGCTTGGTTAAGGCAAGTGGGATAGTCCTATTCCATTGACTTTGCCATGTGCAAGTGCTTTGTAAGTACATAGCACCTCTCTCCATTTTTTTCCCATTTTCTTTCCCTTCTAAATCTACCTTGATACAAAACTATTTACAATGCCATAACAACTACGAGCAACTCTAATCTTCAACAAGTGGCTCATCCACTACCTTTTAGAATGCTTATTGATACTTACTTAGAATTTTATACATGTAGTCAATTTTTATTCCAAGATGGCCAATAATTGTTGAATGTTTCGGTACTATCAAACTACACATTTGACTCAATGATTTTGTATTAATTTAATCTTTTCAAATTGGCAATTAATGGTACACTTTGAAACACATGTCTTCTGAAATTGGAGCTGTATCAGACATTATCCAATTACGAGATTCATGTTTGGTTCAGTTTTTTTGATCTAATCCATCAAGTACATGGTTAGTACAAAAGGTACAAATTTCTTTAGGTGCTTTTGAGGATTTAGGTTCCTAGACCTAGAAAGTGGTTCTACAGTTGAAGCTCTAAAGTTTTTTTTGCAAATAGTGTCTCTTTGTATATCATTCGTTTTCTATGTTTTCTTATATCTCATGGTGAGAGGTTACTTTTACATAGGTCAAGAATATGTTTTACGAGGGATTTGATAATTACATGCAATATGTATTTTTTCTTGATGAATTAAGCCCTATGGGCCGCATTAGTGAAGACTCTCTGGATGGCTACTCTCTAACCGTTGTAAGGTTTCTAACTAACCCCTAAACTTTGTAGGAGGAATATTTTCTTTTTTAGCATAACGACACATCAGCATACTAAAAAATTATCTAAAATGCTACAAAGCCATTTATCTACAATAAACCTGGTTATGCTTTTTGCTCCTAAAGAGTTGATTTTGTGCTCATTTTTATTTCAAGTTGATTCATTGGACATGCTTGCTCACTAGGCAATTTTACACAATTTAGCAAGAGAATTAACTAGCTTGAAAAAAACTTAGGATTTAACAAGGTATTTGAATATGCTAAGTTTGATATCCATTAGAGTGGCTTTTCTAAAGTGTAATCTTGTGGCCATATTTGGAGTAGTGTTGTAACATTTGATAATCATTTTATAGAACAAAATTGTGTCTTTTTTTGAGACAACCATTAGTGTGTTTGGTAGCCTCCTCATTGTTCAATTAATAGCCTCAGATCCTTCAATGGTATGAAGTTTATTTCTTGAAACTTTACTTTTTTTTATTTTTATTTTGTATTTTGTGAGATTGAACATGCTTTGTAGTAAAAAAAAGAGCCAAATCACCATCTATACTCTTTGTCATGGTCTGATGATATCATATACACATAGATGCTTACAACGATGAGTTATTACGTTTGGCGGATGATTTAGGACGACGAATGCTACTTGCATTTGATACACCTACAGGTATTCATATCGTTAGTATGTGGATTTCATATGGCCCTAAATTTGTTTGGTTTATATTTTTTGGTTATAAAGAAAATGTAAATCTTCTTGTTTTGATTTTCTTATTTAATTTTTTTTTCATAGATAGGTTTGTTCAAGCGTCCGTCCATCCATCCATCCATCCATCCATATCTATCAGTTTGTCTTTTGTCCCTTGTCTGTCCATATAGACAACCGTGTTCATAGAGTTTGTTCAAGTTATCCCATTTAGAATTGTTAATTTGGTGCTCGGTGTGCGTGATGATGAGAGTCAGGCAAGGCGAACCTCCACTAGAGCTACACTCTTTTAGTCTAGGATGTGCCTCTTAATCCCTTGTTTTTTTAAGAAAATGAAGAAAAGAAAATTAAATGATTGTCTTTGTATTTTAGTAATTCTGGAACTTTTTTTTCTTCTTATATCTTATTGTTAATTCTCCATGCTGTAGAATTTGATAATTTATTATCATTGTAATAATTTTTGTGATATTTATTATATTTAAAAAATAATTGGTCTTTGTCCTATGAATTTCTATATAGCTCCTTTGTACATAGACGTTGAAAGTGATACATACCATTGTAGTAACTATCTTTGTCCAAAAAAACTCAAAGTTGTTCACATGAGAGTAAAGTAGATGTAGGTTGTTTTAAAACACACAAAGGTTGAGATGAGAAGTTACACAACATGGAGTTCATACCAACATAGGTACCAATCACAGATAGATATGTACCTACTTCGTACCATTGAATTACATAATTGACATTCATACCATATGTCATGGATAGGCAGCCACTTCTTTGTTCCATTGTTATTGCTACTTAGTTACAAACTACACGTTAATACCAATTGTCCATTCTGTGTACATACCTCTATGCAATCTATAAGATACTCTCTATTTTGGTCTAGAACTATAACTTCCTATCCCTTTTCCAACATTACCTTAACTTCACACAACCACTACGTTTTTTCCAGTCCATGTCATTGGGCTCATCAATTGCCACCAAGATCAATGCACTACCTCGTCTACATGATGTGACTCTCACAATTACTACCACTGCAATAACTTCGTCATATCAACTTCTTATCACTAGCTGCACAGAGGCCATAATTTTTTTTTTTTTTTTTTTTTTTTTTTTTTGACATCAGTTTCTTTTATGTTTATCAATGAAGATTAGTTGAAAAAGTGTTGAAGCCATATTGGTGGCGTCTGAAAACCCTCTTAATTGACCAATAGTTCATTAAGGTGTGTGGTATCTTCAACAAGTGGTGGTAGAACTTTGACTTTGGAATTCGATGTTCTAAGTCGCTTGATAAGAGACCCTGGTAAAATAGAGTTATTTTTTCTATTGTTCAAACATCTCCTAAAACAAGTAGCTTCTATTATATGTATGGTTTGAAATGGTTTATTATTATTAGTACAAAACAATCTTCTTCTTTTTTTGTTCAACATGGAAATACTAACATGCAATGACAGAGAGTACACCATAAGAAGTATCATGCGTGTTTGATAGCTGAAGACTTGGTTGTGTGGTTTACAAAATTTAAGAAGGTTACAAAATGAACATTTCAAGGGCTATAGACTCACTAGTTGCAATTAGAAATGTTGATCATATTAATGTGTTTACAAGCGAGTGGATGTATAAGGTACATTTTGTTTCTTAAATTAAGGGGCAATATTTGAATATTTTCCTTGTGTCTTGGAAGAATGAGAAAATTTTTTGTAGTTGTATCTTTAGGTGTTTTTAATGAGAAGTGAATCTAGGATTTAATGTAAATACTCTAGTCTGTAGTAATAACATTGCAAAATGAGAAATTTTCATAAAAAAAATGAATCTTCGGTCATGTGTTGGGATTGTTAGTACAAAATATTCACCTCACCTATTTTAGGAGCTTACACTTATCATTGAGCATTGAAGGATATTTACATGTATTGATAAGTTTCTATAGTAGATTAGGATAGTAAGTTATTTTTTTAAGTAAAATATAGCTGGAGACAATTACTTTTGGAATATCCTGAATAGAAATAAAAGAGGATTCTAACTATAGAGATTCTAGAACAGATCAGCTTGTCAAGTAGCCATAACACTGAGTAGAAGATCAAAGATAGTAGGCATAGACCATCTTATTAGGTGGCCATTATAATATGTTTAGAGGATTAGATTCTAAGATATTAGCCACTAGGAGGATTATTACTAATAGGATATTGTATCAAGAGGTAAGTGCTATTAGTCATTTCCTATTCTTCTGCAATGTATTGATGTGGAGAAGAGATGAGGTAGAACATTCATTGTATAGATGAGCTTTTTGAAAGTGCTCGCATAACTTTGACCGACTTTAAGGCGTCTTGCAAAAAATGTACTATCCATATTAAGCACGTCATTGTGCATATATTAATGATTGAAGTACTGGTGGTGTTTTAGAATAGGAAGACATTTGCAGTTATGAGGACGTTGACCATGTAGGTGGAAAATCTGATTGATGGTTATACTGCTAGTGTTTGTTGGTGTAGACAATTTGGATGCTTCAAATGGTCTTCTCCGAGACTAGTCATGAATAACAACTACTATTCCGTGACTTTTTAGGTGTACTTCTTATGAAGCTACTTTCATACTCTTCACGCCGATCCAATAATTTTGTCAACTAGTGCATCTTAGGGCCTTGTTCAAGCACTCTAAACCGACTTTGCACTTATGTAAGTGACCCTTCTGCATTTGATCACAAACTGTTGTGAAATTAATTGTGGCAAGGATAAAGTCATAGAGAAATGATTGTTTTATGGTTGTAAGGATTCATTAACTGTGCATGATTATGTCAGTTTTGAAAATCATAGCTTTGAGAGATTTATCTACAAAAGTATTGATTTACATGAATGATTCATATAAATAAAAAGTAGTTGTTATTTTATTACTTTATAAAGTGTACAATAGGATTGAGGCATTGACACCAATATTGATTCATTCTATGAATACCTCTTGAAGGTTAGTTTTTCTATGTTGTCTTTTTTCATGAATTTGTGTTTATATTCCGAATAATTAATTTATTGTAGTCCTTTTCTAAGTTTGAGAAGTAGCAATGTTCATTTTAGATTACAATGAGGGATTCACAAAGCATGTATAAGATATGTCAATTCCTTTGTATATTAAGATATGATTGCTTCAGTTTTCAATGTTCAAATTAGGATTGACATTAGAAAGTACAAAATTAGTTTGGAAGGTCTGTAGTTTCTAATGCTCTTAAGCAGTTTTAATTATCTGAGAGGATCATTTGGATAATGTACCTATTGCTGATGAAATAACTTTGTATGAAGGCATACTTACTTCTGGGAGATGAAGAGTACTTGCATATATTCAAAAGAGGCTTATAAGTCTACCAGAATTATCTTTATAGTGATCTATAGTAAGCAATCATGTTAGATAATAATGTTGTAAATTCTACAATAGACGAAAAAAATATTGTTTGCACAATTTATATTAAATGCAATATGTTTGTGCCTTTATAGAATAAAATAGAATAATATTTTTAAATAAATTTTTATAATGAAACTTTTAAAAAAAATTACACATCACAATATACTAGATTGTCTAATTCTTTAAGAAGTTTAACTAATAGATTTGTGATATAATTAGGTAAATATTTTAATTACCATATATGCACTATTGGACATCCTAATTTAGTATTTTCCATTTGATATTTTTAAATATAAGATTCAATAAATTTAACTCTACATTGTTTACAAAATTTTGAATATTTTTTAATTGTTTGATATTTTTGACAAGTATAAATTCTATTTTAAATAGGTCCAAAAATAAATATATAAAATAGCCATTGTTTTTAGGTTTTTATATTTTATGATATATAGTATATGGCTTTGTTACTTATTCTACAACTTTGCCATTAGATAAAGTTTTTTTAGTTCAATTTTATATTTGTTTAGAAAAAGCTAATTGAATTTGGAGATATTGATATTTTTATTAATGAATCATAAAATTTAAATTTATTTTTTATATTAAAAAATTTTGAATTTTAGATTTAATTCTTTTTATATAAAACAACATGATTTAATTCTAAAGATAAAGATTGTAATTTTCAAATAAATAATTGAAAAGATTTTGAAATAGTGTTAAATTTAGATATCAATTCTTTTATTATGATGGCACCAAATACTTTATAATGAGCATGGATATGATTTGATTTAATAGAAAGCATTTCTTATAAAGTATAAGCAACTCCAAAACCTTGTAAAGCCTAGACTTCTATTTTTCCTACTATTTGTTTTCTATGTTTGGATTGTCTTCTTAGAGATTGTTGAATAACAAGTGTATAAGTTCTACTAGAACGTGCGTGAATTTTATCATTAACTTGATGAATAAATATTAGCACATAGATTTTTCTTACTATAATGGATTGTTCAAATACCTCAAGAAAGACCAAAGGACAAAATAAATAAGGAGTGTTTCTTATCATTGGAGTTGCTTTTGTACATGTAGTGGCAAAAATGATAGGGAGTGCTTCTTATTTCTAGATCAATTTATAGGACAAAAAGAAGTTAAAGGATAAAGAGTGCTTATTATGTATTGATAACTTTGAGGTAAACTAGACACCTTATAAAAGCTACATGGTATTTCCAGATTAATGGAAATACTACATATTAGTCTTAGATAGGATGAATGCCATGTGGCATTTTTGGATTGGTAGAAATGTCACATGGCATTTCAAAAGCATTTGCAAAAATAGGGTGTGTATTTTTTTTATGGTCCTTAAGAATTTGAAGAAATAGAAAGTATTTCCTATCCATTGTTCTATCATTCCTTTCAGAGCATTTGAAAATATAGGGAATGCTCCCTATCCATTTTATTCCCTATCCATTCCCTATCCATTTTATTCCCTCTCTTTCTAAAGGAAGCAATTGCTTTCTATGAAATCAACATTTTTGTCTACATTGTGACATGCTTAATAGATAGGGAAATGGGGTACCCTCCAATTTGGATCTAATTAAATATTCTAGATCAAATTAAATATGTGTTAAATGCACCATCAGATTTAAAGATTAGGAAGGAGAACGAGTTGCACATCTCATAAGAAGATTCATTCCTTTTAAAATAGTGGTGAAGTATGAGACACTCTTTTTGCCAATGGAAAGAGCATCGGACTACCCAGGAGTGCTGTAAGAGGTAGTGACTCATAATTGATGGTATAGAAGTGTGTCAAGGTTTCCACAATAAAGGATTGCATCAAGGTAATCTAAGTTGTTGGAGAGGAGAATCACATGTGAGAAATTTTGCGGCTTTTTCATCATGTGCTACTGTAATCTATCTACGATCTTCAATCTTGACTATGTGGGTCGTGGAAGTGCTGTAGTTATGGGACTGTGTCCATGGCATGTTGCTAATAGCAAGACCTGGATGGTAGTTGGTGAGAGTCTGTGTGAGAAGTAGAAGTCGAATTTCAATGGTTCTTTCCAAGCACGTGCTGTGTGAATGTGCCAATCCTTGTGAAACAGACAATGGGATAAGTTTTGGATAAGCTCTTGAGGGATGGGTGGATGGGAGCATGGAGGTATGTGCAACACTAGTTTTCTAATAGGTCAAAGATGATTGTTGCGATTAGATGCTAAACAGTTCCATGTGTTCGGGCACTCGCAGCACTTCTTTTCTGCGGTTCTGATTATTCGGAGTACAACTAAGTACCTATCCATGATCACTAGATATGAGGTGATCTGAGTAAAAAGGGGGATTTTCTAAGAAAATAAACTATTGACCGCCTCCCCAAGTCTCCTTGAAAATTTGAAATGTCAGTGGCTCTTAGGAATATTATGTCCTGTGAAACGAAGTTGTGAGTTTTATCAGATCTATCTCAACAAAAGGATGTGATGAAGCAAACTTCATGGGGTGAGCTAATTAGCCTTCCTCAGAGCTCGCGGCTGCTTGGACTGACAGGTTGTGAAAAGCAGGAACCGGGGATGATATCTCATCCGATGCCGTTTACCATGTACATCTTTACGAAGCAGATGATTCCGGGTTTCTCTTTCTCGGATTATCAGCATTCAGTGATCCTAGAACCCGGAAGATTGAGCGACTGTGAACCAAGGACGCAGTTTAGGGTCTGTGTGATCGGCCATTGTAAGCAACAATGTGGTGTCAGCGAGTAAAGCCGGCTCTCATTTGTGTCTGATACTGAGGCCTCCGGACTGTTCGTGTCTTGAGTCGGGAGGCACTGTGCTTCAGATGTGGGAACATCCGAGACCATCAAAGCGCCATTGATCGGATTGCAAGACGAGACACTTCCAGGCGTCAACTTAACCACTACACTTACAGCTTGCTTCATTTCATGAATATGAAGGAGACCTTACTAGGTGGCGTGCGAAGAGACATCAAAGCCCCTATATTGTCATATCATGGTCTTCCAACTACCAATTACGCAGCAAAAATGTTTGTTTACTCTTAGTAAAGTTCTCGTGGCGCCTACTACCTTTATCTCTATTTCGGACCCAGAGCATTTCGACTCAGGTACATATCAAGGCCAGAAATGTAGGCATGATTTCAAGCATGCCAAATCCAAGATTAATCACTGGAGAGAATCGTTGAATACCACATATTCATAAGGTCGACCTTTGCCTCCAGAACCTACGCGCTTAACTTTGCGCTCTGCCAGCAATCTGAAAAAGGATCAAAAGGAATTGCACAGCTTAGGATTAAAAGCAGTTAGAAATGTAATGTGACTTTTCTAGAACTCACTCTGTATAGCTGAAAAAGAAAGCATTTGTCTTAAAGCATAATGAACAAATTGATTGTTTCTTGACCATCTATCGTGTTCGCCACAAAGCAGGGATGTGGACTTCCACTGCAAATTTGTCACATGATTGTGTACTACATTCCACATCATGGACATAGTAAAATAGAACAAAGTTATTTCAGAAAAAGTGTCTTACAGTTAGTCACTGTACTGTACAAATGGTAGATAAATGATGCGGTTTGCAGTTATATATATAAAGTTGTGGAGCATGCTGATTTGAAATGATTACTCAGTGGAGAGGTGATCTTATAGACTTAGAGCCTTGCTAGTGTCGGGGTTGTTGCCCAAAGTCTTACATATGAGCTTCTCCGGGAGAATCATCTCTCCAATATACTGCAGGTTTTTATTGGTAAATCGCTCCTACCGCTTGGATCCTCCGAAAGATCTTTTCTTCATGCCACGAATTTTACATGAGAATTTAGAGATCCTCTCAAGGGTCGTTGTGCTGATCTAAAAAACCCGAGGAACCGAGCCAATATTATCCACGGTCATGGCTAGATGGTCGGGCAAATGGGCTGTGTCAGCCAACTGGCGCTGCTTGATCCCCGTTTCGAAAATGCACTGCGGGAAAAGATCTCATCACACTTCCATAGACTAATATTCTTTTGGAGCTTAGTTGGGCAACTGAATGCAGGCAGCAATGGTCTCCGAGGCGAGGGCAGTTTCCGCACAACCCGCATTCTCGAAGCCAATTCGATTTGTGATGATCTTAAAGTTGAAATTAATGCTATCACTCGTTATACACATTGGGAACCAACACATATATTACCATGACACGAGGACATCCATGTCTAGTTCGTTACCAAGAGGACATTCATATTTGATATTCGAGCTTGCCGACCTTAGAAATCTAGCAAAACGGAAAGCCGCTCTTCAGAAGCAATCCTGCCGAGACTCGTAAAGCTGAAGATGCAAATGGAGTTTCAAGGCTCTAATTCAAGAGAAAAAGCCGAATCATTAAACAATATAAAGTAGAAATATTATTGTTTAGCCCGATAATCCCAAATCTCAACCGAAACAATTTGCATTGATATTTATATAGCCTAAGGATTCTGAAGGTTTTGATCTTACATCGCACAATCACTGAATACGAGTACGCGTGATGTCGCAGGAAACATCAGCAAGAAGTGATAGTGCCTGAGTCAATGGTATTAGCATGTACATAGCCTTTGGAGGCGATTGACCGTCTTGGCATGTAACAGACACCAGCTCCTTGTGCGGAGCAGCTCCGAGCCTGTGGAATTTTGAGCCTCACCGTAATTTTAGAATGATGCGACGTTCGAGAAAGGATGGTAGCTGCAAACTGACTCCGGAGAAGTCCCCTTCGATTCAAATACTCAGCCAAGTTCTATACATCCTCATCATGTCCTACCTCTTTAGAGAGAGGCAGGCTCAAAATACTAGATCAGTCTCTACTCACAACTGGTCCTCCATCATTCTACCAAAGCTAGAGTTTGTCACTATGAGTGTCACTGTCCACGTCCATCTCAAAATGGATTTCTGAATTTTGAAAAGATCTGGATCTGAGGTGGTGGGGTGAAATTGGGATGAATGCGTGTTCCTTCCCCTCATCTCCGGTAGCATTCGTCAGAAAGCACATCCGCAGTTGTCGACATTCGGTGCTCATCCTTTCATTTGTAGTGTGGAAATGCCTTTCTACCCATCTCCGTAACTGCAAATTCATCTATGAACGCTCAGTCATCTTGATTCCTGAATTAACCCCTAAGTGCATGTGCAAAAAATTAGAAAGTTCACTTCAAAGCTCAATATCTAATAATAGAAACTTCTTCAATACATTTATATCTTCTCATATTGTTGAAGAAATTTCCTTCTTTCCATTGGTATATAACATGCTCCTTTGTAGAAGATTCTAAATAATTCATTTTGAGTCATCAAATAGATATGGAAATGGACACTTTTGTCCAAATAGGCATTTAGGGGTTAAATTAGACCTCAAAACAACTTGAGATTTGTAGACATTTGTCCACTCATACATAACATGAAGAATACTCTTATTCATTAGCTCATAAATCAAAAATTAACTAGTGTTGGGCAAATATAAGTCAATAGTATCTTGATTTTAGTCTGTGCTAGATTTAAAATATTTGCAAGTAAGGATAGAATATCTCAAACCTAACACTAGGCTATGGGCTACATAACCTTTGAGAGCCGGTAGGCTTGAAAAGATTTCAACCTTACATAACCATTTGTACACCAAGCTTATAAATTGTGAACTGATTCTAGTTTTCATCCTCAATGATTTATTTTCTGTAGCTCGGATTTGGCTTGCTACCAATTATGGTACAAAATTTTGAAAGAACTGGTTGGTTTAGGATTTGGATGGCTTTTCAGATTCAATTAGTGCTTTACAGGTTATAACCTCCACCTCTTGCACCAATCATCGCACTTCATTCATAGAGCACATGGTTACAGTCTAGATATTATCTT
This sequence comes from Physcomitrium patens, assembly GCF_059467195.1. Classification (NCBI taxonomy): domain Eukaryota; kingdom Viridiplantae; phylum Streptophyta; class Bryopsida; order Funariales; family Funariaceae; genus Physcomitrium; species Physcomitrium patens. Next base: position 488,584 of record NC_143428.1, read on the forward strand.
TTACCTTTAGAACATTTTAAATCATGTTACATATATATTACTCAAATATCCTATTTGGATGATTTTGTTCCTTCAAACTTCTTCAAAGCTTACAAAGCAAAACCTTCCAAAAATGTTGAAGGTTCCTCCAAAAAATCTTCCAAACACCTTTTACATGTACAAAGTGTTAATAAAATTATTTGAGTAAATGTGAGCATACGATTTAGTATGCCAAAACTTATCTTCAATAACTATGCATGCAATTACTATGCATCTAATCACTATTCATGCTGCAATCAATATACATGAGCCATTTTTTATTTATAATGATCTACTTTTACAATATTTTGGAACTCACACTGTGTATATGAAACCGTGTAGTTTTTTTTTTTTTTTTTTTTTTTTTTTTTTTTTCTTTGTTAGCTCCAAAAAGTAGTTGTTAACAATTATTTCTTTGAGCAAAATGAAAAAAAAAAAAAAAAAAAAAAAAAAAAACTACCGTATCCAATACCAAATTGAAACCTCTAAATCAAGTTTGAATAGAGGCGCTTTCTATATTGGCCTATATATATTATTAAAACTTTCCAATTACAACACAATTGGAAATGCTCTTATCAACCCATATCATTACAGTGATGGAAACAAAGAGTGCAATATTACATTCTTATGTGACCTAATACTTGTGGCCCCATTGTTGTGTCGTAAATGGTGGCACTATGTAAAAAGTTAGTAAAAGCAGTAAGAAACTTTTGTTGAGGTTTAAGCGGTGACAACCGTTTGAATTGGGTTAGTCATCACGATCACTATTTATCTTGGGGTACACATACTGCATTTTACCACAGCCGAGGAAGTAGGGGTGCTGATTGGATGTGTAGCTTTCCTGCCTGCATTTCTCGCTAGCAGTGCCTGGCCACAGGTCACATATGCCAGTCAATAAGGCCATCAGGATTCGTATCCAGGCCGGCTCTGAACGGCGCATCCGACTGTACCAACCAACCAAGCTCATTACTTAGCAGTCAATAGTTGTGCTCGCAAGATTTTATGGTGTTCGTTTCATTTTGTTTAGTCATGTTCCCTTTTTTCCATTAGTTTATCCTTATTCCTTTCATTTTCCCAATTTCTTTATCAGTTTCCATTAGTTTCTTTTATTTCCCTTTTAATGAGAGCTGATGATTAAATTTTAGGCAAGTGGTTAGGGCTGAAGTGAGTGTGAAAGGAGAAGGGCTTTATTATTTAAAGATGGTTTGGTGGTAAAGGCAAGTCAACATCGTCGCCTTTGTCCATGAAGAAAATTAATGACTAGTTGGCAAGAACATGGTGGGACATGCATGAAATTCATGGAGAGAAGTCAAAGTATAATGGAGGGAAATGAGCTGATTAAAAATCCAATTTCAAAGGCCACAGGGGATGCTTGACATCTAATTTTCTCTCTAATAATTTTCTTGGCCAAGTGGAGAAAATGGTAGAGTAGAAGAAGTATAAATTGAGAAGGAGAGGAAGGGTTGGACAGTGTTGAGTTAGTGTGTTTTTTAAAATTGTTTGAGTGTATTAGTGTGTTTGGAGTGTGTATATTTTGGAGTTGAGAATTTAAGCTGGGATGTAGAGGGTTTAATTTGGAGTCTGGGAGTGTCGGGTTTGAGATGAGCTGGGAGACTGGATACAGTTTGTTTTAGATAGTTTTATCTTTAGAAAGAAAAGGACAAGGCATGATTGAGGGATAGGGATCGGGGAGGAGGGTCAGAGTCGGGGCGAGTCAGAAAGGTGACATATTGTAGGGCGAGCTGCGGATTTGGAGGAAGCCAGCAAAGTGATCAAGGATTTGCTGTCGGTCAAGGCGCCTACAACTGTTAGGCGAGGGCCCCAGTTGGGCAAGGGGATAGGTCGGGACTAGGCAAGGACTGGGCTAGGGGTTGGAATTTGGAACTGGGGTTGAGGGGGCCAGGGCGTGGAACTTGAAACTGGAGCTGAGCGGGCCAGGGTGTAGCGTCGGACTGGGTTTGCGGGATATTGTTTTAATTTTTTAAATGTTTTTTAGTTTTCCGAATTCAAGTTTGGTGATCAAGCTCCGGGAATTGGGAGTTTAGGGGAAAAAGGAGTTCGGGGGTTGAGGGGCTTCTTGTGAGTTTTAAGTTAATTTTTTTATTTTTTTTAAAATTTCATTTCTTTATATTTTTAGTTTTTTTATCATGAGAGAATTTTGAGAGTTTTTTTAGTCAGAAATCCTTGGTTTAGATTTTTAGAGGGGTTAGGTTCTAGAATAGTTGGTTAGTGAAAAAGGTTGGAGTTGGAATGTGATATAGATAAGTATAAGGAGAGTTTTACTTAGGAAACTTGAACTTATTTTCACAAAGCCTAAGTATGATCATAAATGCATAGAGGCTTATATGAAAGAAAGTTTATGTGAACTTGTTTCACTTAATATCACTAAAGGAAGTTGATTTTATGGGATACCAAATATTGGCTCATTCTTGAAGTTCATTTAAATTTTGATCAATCTAGTTGCAGCGAGGAACCTGGTGTTTTCTTGAGGCAAACTCTCGCTACTCAACACCGCCTTGCACCCTTCTCCTTCTAAATATGCATCTTATGCTAGTACTTTTAACTTTTAGTCCATTGAGGTAGTCTTGGAGTTCAAGACCACTGGTCAGAATGTAATAATTGTTGGTATGACATGATCAAAATTGACATCAAATGATATGGCTTTGGTGTGTAATACTTCTTCAATTGTAATATATATTTTTTATATTGGTATAAGTGCTACATCTTCTTAACTGTGTTGGTATGTATAGGATTGGTAGATTATAGGACTTGTATGTGAAAATTATGGTAGATTAGAGAATTAAGCAAGATTAGTATATTTCTGAGTTTCATATGAAATTTACATTTCATGCAACTTCAAAATTTTAATTTTGATATTAGTGAAGACCATATGAATATTATATGAGATTCAATGCTTCTTTTTCTCTAATATTGATACTAGTTCAATATCATTTATTTGCAAATATAATTTCAATGTCATTTTAGCATCATAATAATGTTGTACCCTTGGTAAGAATAACACCTATCATTAGATGTTGCACCTTACATTAGAATAACACCTTAGTTTTCTACTGGTTCCTCAAAATGAGACCCAATGTTCCATTAGAAAATAAAAAGGTCTAGTAAATTTCATATGAAGTTGATATAAAAACATCAAAGTGGAAATTTTGAATACTACCTTGATGCAAGGTTCATATGAAACTCACATATACATAAAATTAGTGTGGATTTCCAAATATTAATGTGGATCTAATATTCCCGAAACTTACATACATATTATGGAACTCCACACTAATTTTATGTTTATGTGAGTTTCATATGAAACTTGCATCAAGGATGGGATTAAATTTCCTTTCTGATGTTGATGAATTTCATATCAACTTCATATGAAATTCATAGACCTTTTTCCTCTGATGTATGTCTAGCAAACTCTGGAATTAGGGACATTGCAGCCACAAGGCTTCTACAATACATTGTTTTAGGTGGAGATTTTGTGACCTTGAACTATTAAAAATGAATACATTTTTAGTTTTTCAAGTAGAAACATGAGTTGGGAACACAGATTTGCAAAAATAATGTTCATAAGCTTTCACGATTTCAAACTGAAGAGATATTAGATGAGAGAGGTCAAAACTGGTGGTGAAAAGTTCTCTCCTGGGGGGGTTAGCAGCCAAGGTGAGCGGTGACTCTCCAGCTCTCGTTTCACAGCTTCTCTGCACGGTGACTCTCAACTTGGTTTGCATTACATCTTGGTGAGCCGATCTTGTCATGAGCAGACGATGTCTACAACATCATTTGAGTTTTGCTGTATAGCTAGTTTCAATGGTGGCATCCTGTGTTTATCTGATGTCGGAGGAGATTATCATTAGTCATGCGCGAATTCAGAGCATCCTTGGATTTCTGTACTATTTGTTCTCATTGTGCCCTTACTTGGTGCGCATCTCACATACACACATAGCCTCACATGTGCAAGGTGATCTCAATCCTCACACACTTCAAGGCTATTCTGAATATCCAACACAAACAGTTCAAACTCTCAGCTTGAAACCCCCTCAATTGGCTGCACATCAATCGATCACATAATCTTCCTGCAACCAGCTTGACACGACCACGTTTGCACGATTTCACTCAGTTGCCGCAGCCCTTGCACATACACAACTAGGGTATTTACTGCAACTCTTATTTCTTCATGTGGGTTATGGCTGAAGACAGAATCTGTCAAGACAAGATGTGTAGTAGGCTCTGTGAATATGTAACTCAGGTGACCTTGTATGATAATGATAATGGTTAGTAGCTAAGTTTTCTGTAGAGCTGGCTCAGTTGGTCAATTGATTGAATGTTGCATTCAAGAGGCAGTTCAGTTGTTACTGCGAACGTCCTGGGTGTCGAGAGTACAATGACGATCTGCAATCGATTAGGAGGAAGAGCAGTGCGGAGAAGAAATTCAGCTCCTGTTTGCGGCGTTGAATACAAACCCTGATTGTGGCAAAGAAGTGTGACGTCGTTCCGCAAAGGTGAGGTTAATGACGAGATCGAAAGCCTTTATCCAGTGTTCAGACAATTTGCTAAAGCTAGCTCACCTTCCACTCTTCGGCAACAGCACTAATTTTTCATCTTTCTGTTTGAAAATCCTGTTTCAAAAGAGTGAATGCGCTTCTAAATGTTAAACTACGATTCAGCTTATCTAGAAAAGAAAAAATCGATTTGCAATCGATCGAGAGGAAGAGAAGCGAAGAGAAGAGATTAAGCTTAAATTTCATCGGAAAACCTCGCGTGAGAGGACGCTAGCGGCGATGAGCGGTCGAGTGTGGTCAGGTGAGCGGTAATACCCACGTTTACCACTATTCTTCTTTGACTACCGGAACACAGCTCAAAAGCAGTGGGACAAAACTCTGATCTTAGTGCTTGGTGGCACGAGTTGTCTTTTAAAGTCTTACTTCAAAGTTTTCCGAAATGTAAACGATTTCAAGCATCGTAAAATGTTTCCCGCCTGTCTGTTGCTCATTTCGCACTAAATCTATATGCGAGCTTCCGTTTGAAGCGAGTGCAAATTGGATATGTCTTCTCCTAGAGCATATCGATTATAATATTTATACACACATGTCTAGCCAAACCCAGTCTGGACAATCAGTGGGTCCATGCAGGATGGGAGGTGTAACTTATTGCATTTATTGGGGAGAGTTTTGTACATGGCAGCTATTGCATCTCTGAATCCTCTTCTGATTCCTCAAGCTGCTAAGGTAACAATATTTCCAGGATCTGAATCTTCTGTTATACAGTACGCCTTATATCTGCACTTATTGCTTGCTCTTTCCGGTGTTCATCTCCATCATTGTACCAATTTCGCTGCTCCTTTCGCTAGTTCTTGGTGCCGTGCAGTTTCTTTAAAAGCTGCAACAATCAGTATTTTGTTTGGGAAGCTTGAACCTGCAAGCAAGGATCCACTACAATCGTGATGTTGAGAGCTAGAAATGTTTCTAAAACATAAACATTGTAGTGGCTGTGAAAAAACCTCATTATTGTATCGTAGTTCAAATAGATGACCAACACTTAAGACAGATAAAACATATTAAGGCGACTATCAAAGGAACTTGGTTCACATGTTGGATTACACTTCAGGCACGTCTTTGTGTGCGCAGTTACTACTCATGTGAATGTGAAAGGAGTGGAGCAATAGAGATGTACGGAAATACTACTACCTGGTATTGACGATGTCCCTTTTTCAGCAAATAGCCAGCAACATTTAACTTGATAAGTGAATCCACATCCAGAACTTGGAGGCAGATTTGATCTACAATACTGAATAACTCCTGCCAAAACGAAAAGGATGAGATAAAGGACAGGATTGAAGGATGGAAGTAATCCAATATGTAAATTACAGTTATTAAAATAAAGATTATTCAAAAAGCAGGTTCACTTTCGCTTACTGCTGTCGAGAACAAATTCCTCTCTGCTGCAGCTTTGCCCTGAAGAAGCTCAAAAATCGCTTGCCCTCTTTCTGTTGACTCATGCCACCCTAGCCAGTGGGTAGGGAGAACCTCTCAATGTCTTTAAATTGATGAGGAATAACGCACTTACACTTGGGACACGAGAAGTCCCGACTGGTGACAAGCGTTTTCACGACACTCATCCTTACACAGTTCCTCCCACTGAAATTAGCTTCCCTATGATATTGAGATTTTCCGGTAAATAATAAGATAACCTTATCTTTAAGATTCCGTCTGAATTCTCTTCATTGCATAATTACCTACGTGGTCGTTTTGAACCACGGAAAATTTTGTAAGACGAGACCATAATGAACTTTTACGCCAGGAAGATTACTTATAGATGATGCTTTCAAAAGTTCAGTGCAAGCAAAGACTCCGGATGATTATGCAGCCTGACGGTGATCCTCTCCGGACTTACCACCTGCTCGCCTCTGCAAAATAAAGCATGCAATTTATGATATCAATAATGCTTGTCTTTATTACATGAGTCACCACTGCGTTCCTACACAATGCTAGCGACGAGATTTAGAGCATAGACTCCAGGAGGCCACGAAGAATAGACCTCAATCACTGCAATTGCATCAACTTATTATCAATAATAGTAAAATAGTGATTGAGTGGTGTTGTCAGTGGCCTACTGGAGAATCTGCTCTTAAATTGGCAGCGCTTGAGCTGGTCTACAGTAAGTTCATTTTCAAGTTTCTGCTGAAACTTGTATGAGAAAGCAATAACATTAGATCAATGAAAGGACTAATTGCTCCATTAATCATCATCTTACGGGAATAGGCAAAATCATTCTCAAACTAGATCTCTTTATTATCTCATGTTCCTGTTCTTTCAATCCAATCCTCAACATCACTCTTGACTTTGTGTCAGGCTTCAGATGTACGGGCTTGCACCAAATTAGCTTTGCACAAGTCCCTCATTTGAAGGACTTGAAGCCCACCGGCAAACAAATGTTGGACAAGTCAATAATGTCAAAAATGTTGAACAAGTCCAAGGATTTGAAGGACTTGATAGTCCACCGGCAAACGATACGTACCAATATCCAATATCACCTGTGAACGCAATTCCATGGCATACACTATTGTAAAAAAACTGGAAATAAGGAGGTTAGGTACAAGTTAACCTACATTCATTGACATTCTCCAATGAATCTGCTTTGCTTTGCTACGCACGGCTCGTAAAGACTGGAACATAAATATCTCCTAACTCCATTCTGACACGTAAAACCGAGCTCCGACAGCAACGATCCAGACCTCAAATTGAGACACAAAAATTGAAGCCAAAATAACAAGGAATGCAAATCTGAGCAATTTTCTGACAGTCTACTAGAAGCCAACATTTCCTACACTATCTGATAGAACAAACAAAGATATCTAATAGTTCATTTCCGATACTATCTTGTCTTGATTGTGTGCATAGTCAGAAGTACTTAATTAAGAATCCAAAATATCATTTGCACAACCTCATACTCAAATAATTAACTCCGAAGTAAAAGAAACAGAAGGTAATGAACAATTCAATCATACCTTGGCTGATACGATCTGCTTGGCAGCACTGGTCTGGAAAAAGTCTAGCAAACTCTTGATAAGCATTGCTCTCCTATCCTCAATCTGGAACTCCTCTCCAGGAAAATACTCCAAGTTCCACAACAGCGGAATATCAGGTGAGTGAGGAGAAGACGCCTTCTCCACCTCCAACTCCATCATTCCACAAGAAGCGCAAACAAAGAGCGCGAAGCGGAAAATCGCACGTCAACGTCTCCCCGATTCAACCAACAGCCATTCCTTCATAACCAACATCAACTCCAAATGCTCTAACAACTTAAATCCACCAGCGTCGACTCTATGTTCTTCAGGAGTTATGCAAAAGAACCGGATGGAAAGTGCAACCTTAAAGTTTGCTCTGAGTTGAACAGATTACGATTGTGCAGCATCATGCTCTGCAATCTAAACGATGTTGGTGCCCCTTGCAACCCGAGTGAGATGCCCACACAAGAAAGCTTTGATCTGCGGGCCGAGGTCGAGTCTGCCTTGAGGCATTAATCATTAGAAAGTAGTTATAATGATGGTAATAGCTGGCCATGAGTGCGTGATCTACAGACACTTTGATACTTTTCCATATACTCACGCAAAATTTGATAAAATGATTATTGCGGCGGTCTGTCACATCAAAGCCTATCCTGCTAATATGTGTGAAGAAGCTTTTTGCCGTAGGAGCTCGGTTAAGCTTTCCAACATAAAAGGTCTGCGAGTTTCCGTAGCCATTACATGCTTGAGCAGCTCAAGAGCAGCTCCATCCACAGTTCGGCATTTAAATTTTTTTTTTTTCTGGAAATAAGAGAACCGGGATTCAATTGCGAGAAGAAAATAGTGTACACCCGAAACCAGTTACGGTAACAGGGAAACGAACCGTCACTCACTCACTATCCTCACAGACTAACCCATCCCCTCCCCCCCGATCATGATGAAACTTGCCCCAGGTGACTTTCAGCTCCACTCGCTGGCAGAGAAACAGATGCTTAGCCCAAACAGAATCAAACAGATCTAGTTGTTTCTGTTGCTCTTTTTCGGGCTTATGTTTGCTCTGGGAAACCTTCATCCAACCAGCTCTACCATATCCTACCAAGCTAGCCCAGATCACTGGCGCGACTTTTTCCGGAGACCATCTAACCTGATTGAGCACAGTCATTTCTTGCAATCCACAGGATCCACATACTAATGCCTCACAAGAGATTCCAAATCGTAGTGACTTCAGAAAAACGGTTAGGCAGCCGGTGGTCAAGATGGCGTAGCGAAAGTTGAACTTGCTACGCGGTAGGGCTGTATCCGAGGATTGAAGTTGATACAGAATGGAAAGGACAAAACTCCACGCATGAGTAACCCTGAGGGCAAGCTCAGAAGCGATGAAGCACAGACTCCTCAGCTCCAAGCTCGCACACAAGACAAGCAGCATCAAGAGCATTAAGGATCTTCCGTCTCCACACATTCACAGCCACGGCCCGGTGCCAAACTTGCCATGTCAAGCCAGCTTCCTTACTAGCACGATTGGAATCCCATACCGCTTTCCACTTGAACCTGCAGTTAGCCAGTAGTGTACAGTTCGGCATTTTCATATTTCTGCAACTTAAGGTAAAGTGCAGCTCTGTTCCAGGCAGAAGAAACCAACCACTGAGCTTCGTCTTGTGGATAGACATTGTTACCTAACCCCGAGAGAATTTGTTGTGCGTGCTTGTAGAGGTCAAGTACCTGAAACAAATTCACATCACAAGTTCAACAACCAGGCTTTACTAAAATAAGCAACTTGATTCGGCAGAGTTTTACGCTCCTTTTATGCTCCTGGGACTGACCACTAGGAGAATAGAGGACGGAGAATTAGTGCTTGCGTCTGGGCCATCTTTGCAGCGCCTATTTGCGAGGTTAATCATCTTTCTGATGACCGCAGCAGCTACTTTGTAATCAGCATTTGGATCACTAAGTGTTAGGGTCAGGCACATGCGGAATGAGGCTGTTGCAACTTCCATAACAGGCTCTTTTCTCTTGATACAGGTCTCAAGGTCCATCTTGAAGAAGTGTTTAGCTGTGAACCCTGGCATGCTGCTGCATCATTTCAAAATATTGAGCTGTTCTGCATCTTCTCTTGCTCGTCCTTTGAGTTCGAAGAGTAGCAGATTCAGGCAGATGTCATAGTTTTCGTCGATTACGATCCAAGAGTCCAGCATGGCAACAAGTGTCTTGTATACTTACAGGAAATGAAGATAAGTAAATCCACTGAAATTCTGAAGTCATCCACCTAAGACGAAGACAAGGTAGCTAGGGGTGTGTGATAGAACGCACCTTCTGACATTTATCCAAGTAGTTTGTTGCAATATGTGTCACCTCGTTCTTGTTCACATCAACTGCTGCCAGCAAAGCCGATACAGAGTAGCAAAGCTGCTTGTACAAATTGGAGGCTGCCGAGGGATTTGGGAGCACAGAGTATAAGGTTGAAGAAATCGCATAAAACTCAGCACAAGACTTTCAGTCTTGTTCACTATCACATTCCATGGCCTGGTTCCAAGATGCACCGGAAAACCATTTAGCTTCTCGTTCCCCTTTGCTCCCGGCACCAAAGAATTTCTCGTAACCTACGTCTTGCAGCCGCTTCTGTGCGCTCTTGAAGTGCTTTAATATGTCATTGTGTTTGTTGCTTTCGTAGACCAGTAGTAGGATGAGGTTTCTGAAAACGACTCCTCCTGTGGCCATGATTTGTCCCGAAGAGTATAAGCTTAGCCCGCTGCAGAGTGCAGCAGCGCAACTGTAATCATTTTGCAAGCTATTGCCTAGTGGCATGCAAGATTCAGGAACTCGGATTCAAAGTCGAGGCATTTCAACATCCTCTCAACTTGCTTGCAAGCCTCTGTTTCATTTCATGCTTGCAATGCGATTTTGAACTGCATAAACAAGTGTCTACATCAGCTGAATCTGTACGAGGAGATATATTGCTATGCAAAGGAGATTTCAGCGAGGATAATCAGAACGCGTGCCTTTCAAAATATGATCCTAACACTATCAAAAGGACGAGGAATAGTGTACCTTAAGGAATATGGTGGCAATACAGGAATCGATCTGGCAATGAAGATCACTGGAAGTGAGGACGTCAGTGAGAGAATGCAAGGTTCGGTGAAGATCTATGTTTATAGTATGCTGTGCTGCAACTAACTAGGAGGATGTGGCCCTTGCTTACTAATACCTGATAAACTGCTCCAGGTCGACATGGCCTCTGGTTTAAACGTCGTTGATAAAAATTGACATTGGTGAATACAGATTGGAAAAAGTCTGAACACATTCTCCAGATGTTGATTGGGAGACCTAGGCATTAGATTCTTTACCTTCTCCGCTCTATCGAGAACCTCGGTAGCACGAATTGAGAGAGAGCCATGTGGCAAAGACAAAGAACGCTAGTTTTCCCTCTTGAAAATCATCTTCTATTTTCTGACTCTTGTTCCGTATTCTCATATCCCTGACAGATATCAGTTTCACGTTCATTTTATTGAAACTATTTTTGAAGGTGTAGGAATGTCATAGCTTCATGGGGATATAATTTCTTCCCTCATTTGGACATTTGGAGATAAAATTATGAAAATTTAGGAATTTTGGTTATGGTTAGATCAGTTTAGATTTGCACACACATTACATGCACACTTTGCAAAAATCGGATCATGATTTGGAGTTATGGAACTCTTGGAAAATGTAGGGATACATTGCCAAATACACCAAAAACACTCAAATACAATGAACATCTACAAATACGATGCTGCATACTATGTGGTATTTCTTACACATGAAAAATAATTTTGGTCAAAAAATTTGATTTAAATTTGTCTTCAAAAGATTCTTCATTGTTTTATGACTGCTGATCTCTCTCATCACATACAAAACTTCCATTATGATCCATACAAATTTTGGTACATCTATGTATACAATCAAGTAGAAGGGAGTTGAAAATTTATCAAAAATCATGCATGCATGTTTACTTCACTATGTTGTGAATCAATGCAAAGCTACCAACTTAGTGCATGTCTGAACCACGTCAATCTAAAGTACAAAATTTCCAATACGATTCTATTCTTGGTAAAGTAGCACACCCTCTAGAATCTCCAATTTTCACTATCAATATACAATAACTTTGAACACTATAATCGCTTTCATGAACCATTGGATGTTCTCCAAATTTTCCTCAAAGTTTAGGACACGGGATAAGTTCAATTCTATACGATTTTAGATACTAAAATTGGACATTCTATTTTCATTAGAAATTACTCAAAGAAAAAAATCAGCATAAATCCTGACATTGCCAAAAAGTGCCTTGGTAGGTAAAGGGTTAACTTCAATAGACAAGTTCTCAAACACAAAAATGCAGTGCTCCTCCATTAATTTAACAACAATCTACATCCTCGACAATACCTGCTACAATATCCCTGACCTTAAAAGCTCACCAATTACAGAGGCAATCAAAGACCGGACCATGAACATGAGGATTTGGTGCACGGATTTAAGAGCGCACGGATCTAAGAGCAGAACAGGTGGCCTCACGTCGGTAGACCCCACACGGTATGCAAACTCGGCAAGCAAAAGACAGCCTCAAGAGTAAATTGAATGATTCTCACGACCCATCCTACACCTCCAGACATGAAGAATGCACATTCTCAATCTTCAGAGAATGGGTACGGTAGCCCTTTTTTCATGGGAAAGGTGCAACGATGGGTGTGACTACCCCTAGTGGTTACTGCACCATCATGTAATTACTTCGCCGCATGTAGCAAATCTCACTAATAACGATGTTGGAAATTGGTGCCAAAAATTGAATGTAGTGTATGCCCTGATGAGCACTCTCGGACGAAGATGTATGACGGAAGTAGATGGGTGACGGTAATTAGATATATGAAAACAGTATATGTCGACTCTAATTAGATAATGTACGAGAGTAGTAGATCTAGTCATGGTCGACATATACTGTGGTCGTACATCTAATTATCGTCGAGAGCAATAGATGTGTCCACGGTTTTGAGATCCTGCTCTATCACCGCGTCCTCTCACTCCTCTCGCTCTCGACTCGCGCCCTTTTCTTATGAAAATCGAACTTGTTTCTTGTTTCTTGTCCGTCTTTTGCTGTGACAGATTCGTGGTGTGGAGATGGTTTTCCGTGGATTTAGGTGAGCTCAGCGCAGGACGTCCTCCTTTCAATTTCTGGCCGATCCATGTCTCGTCGTTTTCGGTTCAGAGTTCCGTCCGCGACCTGAAACCTATCCTCTTCGTGAAGACAAAGCGATGAGCTCGTCCTATCTTCGGCGGAACTCCGGATTGAGTAGCTTACTGTTTTTTAGAGCAGCCTATTTTTTCCTTGAACTGCTAAGTCTTTTGTTGCGGATTTGCGAGTAAGGATGGTCGCCATGGCTGCGTTGCTGGCGCTCAGCGCGTCTCTTCCGTCGAGGATCACAGTGACATCCGCGGCGTCGACTTTCTTCAGGAGCGGCCAGTACGCAATGACTCTGCCGACGCCTTCCTTGCGCGCGGGCCGTTCGCGTCGGTTCGCTGCTCTCGGTATGAGATCGTCCTTAATGTGACGGTTGCTGTGGTTGAGGCTTTTTTGAGGTCCTTTGGTGCACTGTGTTAGTCCTTAGTTCATATTGAAAGAATGGCATCATGAATTGAGTTTGCGACAGAGAGTGTGCACACATTGATAGTTCTTGAGGTTCTCTGTTGCTGTCGCTTGTTCTGGTTTTTTCTTTTTTTGATCTCTAACATTTTGTAGTTTCGTATGTTAATTAGTTGGAAAATCATGAACTTAAGAGTTCAGTGATCAGGAGCAAATTTCTGTCTACTGTTTCGTGATCGCTCCTCCGTCGATCAGTTCGTCGTTGACTCTTAGGGTGTAGTGCACTGAGTAGAGATTGCCTGTCCGAGTACCCTTCGCGGCAGGTCTTTGTTTTCTGTTTTGAGGGGTTGGAAAGGGCAGTCATCGATCGTCAGAGCCGGGACTGAATGTTCTCTTTTGTAGTGACTACCTGTTCAAGCTCCTGCTGATTGGAGACTCAGGTCGTGGAAAGAGTTGCCTTCTGTTACGATTTGCGGTAAGTAATTAAAGTTGTAGCAGTGTTGTCCTCGGAAGACTTGCTCGGCTAATCTGGAGCGCGTGATTGTTTTGGAAAGTCTGTTATTTTTGAGTTCTGTAAAAACTCCTTGAGAATGCTTCATCTTTAATCTATCCCAGAAATTATGACTTCGTGTTTTGGTTGAAATGTGAGCGTGCGGCGGGTTGAGAGGGAGGTTTTCTTTTGGATTTGAGCGTCTGGTGCAAATTGGATGCGCTTGAGATGGTTGTGTGAGGACAGTGAGAGTGATCGTGAGCGAGTATGGGCGAAGGTTTCGAATGGTATTCAGATGCGCGGAAGGAGCCGTCCTTTTCTGAACATGAACCTCGCTCACTCTCTGAAGTCAGATTCTCATTCTCGAAGTTCGGCATTTCCCCTTTGAAGTTTATTTAATGGTCTATGTGAATTCGTACAGTATCAGCCATTTTTCTATCTTGCTCTGTAGTATGCATAGATGAATTGTATATTTGTGTTAACACTACTTCCAGCAAACAATTTTATTAGAATATTTTTGGATACGTGTGTCCAAAACAGCCGTGACCCTAACAAGGTTCAACCAACAAGGACCTGGCAATGATCGGTCCCAAGTTTTGCTAGTCAAGCCGATAAGAAGCAGAAGCTAGAGGGAGGGAGGCTTCGGCAGGTGTTTACTCGAATATTGTAATGGATTTGCGATTCTGAATGAGTAATCCTAGTCGTATGGATTGTTTTTCTGCTTGACATTGCTCAATTCTGTTGTATTTAACTGTATGCAGATACCTTATATGAAAGATCGATTGCCGAGATATAAAAATCCTCCGACGTTGACAGTAGCTCACGAGTTCCATCTTCGAACTGAAGAAAGGGCGCTTACTCACCAACGAGATCCAATCAAGGTTTGCTTTTATGTGTGTAGCAATTTTCTATTTCTTATAGAGATGATGCCTCGTTCTCGTTTTTAATTCTTGAGATTTACACATTTACCCTAAACCTGACAATTTTCATCGGCAAAACAAACCTAATAACCTATGAGTATTCTGACATGTGTTCCTCGTCCTTGCATTCACGTTTGCAACTAACAGAAAAGCTCTTCAACTCATACACACCCTTACAAAAAAAAGAAGCGAAGAGCATGTAATCGCACCTGAAAACGAGAACGGGCCTATGAGAAAGAACGTCGTCTGGGGTTTCAAGGCTGAGAAGCAAATCCTGCAGATTGAAACCACATCCAACCATCCATCACATCAGTATGCCAAGAAGCGCAACACGTTCCTCAACAGAATGCTTCACCAAACTTGCGCAACACTATCTCCAGTGCACAACTACTATGAAACATCGCTGTTTTTGGAGCTCCTTCGCTATGAAATCCAAGCCCATGAAAGCCATTAACCCTTAAACGTCAGAAGGTGCCACTGGTGGCCACAATGTTCTACGTGTATGGTGTCGTATTTGAACATGATAAGGTTCAGATATTGAAATGCCACCTCTAATTGAAAGAAAGTTGTTAGTTGAAGAATCTTCAATCCAAAGGTGGAAGTCGCTTCCGCGATCCATCATTCAGACTAGAACTAGGTGAGCCTCTTCAGAAACTACACTAGCTTAACACAATCCCAGGCTGCTCAGTACGTTTCTAGCAATCATCTGGCATGGTGTAACGTTCCTCCGAGCAGCTGAGAGCACCAGCAGGGGCCCGGAAAAGAACGAAAACAATAACGACGTCAACGCCGGTCGAGTGGAGACTCAGTTCAGGTGAATTTTGAATAGACAATCTGAATCATTCCAAGGAACTCATGTGGCCAAAGTGGGAAACTAGAAGGAGATGCATTCCCCGCCCGAATAAAGAATTCTTGCTATATCTTGCAGCGACGACGATGAGCATTGGGAGCAGAACTGGAGCCATGTTGGTAGCTTATGATGATATGTCCAAGGCCATGAGTGATGGGGTGTTTGGTGCGTGGACCGCTGAAACTAAACCAAATGAGGCTCTTCGAAGATGCTCTTCGGCATTTTCCACCTGTCTCCTCGCTTGCTTGGAACCTGCGAGTCCGTCAATTCTGCACGGAACACCTGCATCTGTAACCGGCCACGAATCAGCATTGCTCCAGAATTGGGATAATCGACTAGTGCCACCGCTCCTCACTGCTCACGATGAGGGCAGCCAGTGTTGCCGTCATACTTCTGCAGCAATTTCACACGATCGTTCCACTCGGTGATCTGACCTCGTCTGGAAGAAATTCCTCATCAGGAGTGCCCATTTCCCAGTTCGCCTGGACTGTGAACCCAAGTACCTCTTCTCCAGTCTAAGAAGGACCCCACTAAGAGACTTCGCCATGGCAAGATCGGGAGGTTGCTTCGAGGACCGAAGATACAAGTGACTCCATCGACATTCGGTCCACGAGCAGTGTTACGGCCGCCAACAGATGCGCCGCCAACAATGTGTCCTGCGTTCGTGTCAGCGATTCTTCTAGATGCAGCAAGATTGAGCGTAGTGAGTGCTAAATGATTATCGAGTGCTTCACTACCAAGCATGAGCTACAACCGTGTGATCCAATAGCGCTCGCATTCAAGGAATGAGCCAGTAGTTGGAGAAGAAAACAACGACTCAGAAATGCGTTCCTACAAAAGTTCGTCCCTCCAACTCCAATCGCAGTGAACACAGTTTCTTCTACTCTGATTGAACAGGGAAGTGTCACTTAAGTGAGGTCGATAGGCTGCTGTCTTCCCTGCTCAGAGGCCTTCTGCTGTCACAGTACCGTTAACTGCTCCAACTCTGCAATGGCACCCAGTCACTGGGGAATGACCACGTCAGATATGTCCCGTCAAAATGCGCTGAAAATGGCGACCAAAGGGTATATACTCGGAGCAAGAACCTAGATGCACCCGAGCTTCGAAGGCCACAAGGGATTGTCCATGCAAAGAGGGGAGGGAGGTCGATTCACATCCGCGTCGTCTCCGTCTAGAGTGTAGCAGTGACCAACGTCTCCAATCTTCTCTCTGTCTGCTCTGAGGTCCGCCCTTCATGAATTTCTCCAATTCTTTCAGATCTCGTACCACCTGCCTCTGCAGACCCCTTCAGCATCTGGATTCTCTCAAAATATTCTTGCAACATGGTGGAGTTACACTGGACGTCTCTTTCAGTACGGTCAACCTCCATGCAATATCGAAGGGAACCTTTACGTTTCCTGTATGCCGAACCAAGGGTCGACCGGAATGCCAGCTCCAGCTACTGTCTGCTTTTGACCTTTCCCCAACACGTTCTGCAGAGCCAATCCTAGCTCCAGCGATGACCATGCTGCTAAGCAAATCAACCGGTACAATACTTCTGCTATGCCTGTTTACCTGCAACACTCCAGTAACTCGAACCTCTCAAACATGCCCAAGATTCCCACGTCATCCTCGGGACATCGAAAACTGAGAATTGGTCATACGCAACGTACAGGCACTGCAAGTCCCAGAAAATCCTCATCCGAAACCTCATAGGCATTGAACACGAATGTCTGCACAAGTAGGACAATGGTTCATTCCCTGGCCGAGGTGTGTGTGGACAAACGGACGGAGGTGAACATACCGCTCCAGGTTGAGCCTCAGATCAACGTAGTACACACCCTGAACACGCAAGCGAGGAGCTCCCTACAAAATTTTAACTTCGAAGACAATGTCGACATAGAATTCCTCGAACCAACCTCCATATCAACCAGAAACGCCTCCCCTTGATCCAATTCCAAGATAATAAAAGCCACACGACAATCACCGCTTCACTCATCAGCATCTCGCCACGCAGTCTCCACCAAAGAAGGCATCACACAAGAACCCTAGCAAATCCTATCAAGAAAGCAGAGCTCTACACGCCCACAACAGGCACCCCATCGAAGCGAATGAACAAGCATCGTACATTCATCAGCACAATGGAAGAGGGAAGGACTAAACTCACTTGCAAATCCAAGTTTCCAGAATCTCGAAGAGAGACCACACCATCTGATAGAGCAGATTCAAGTCTCTCAAAACAAAAATCTCAATACTCTCAATGCTGAAATCACATGTTGGAGGCGTACTGACGATACATTTGATGGCACAATAGGTGAGCAAATACGCTGTAAATCAATAGCTACACAATATCAAAACCACCTAGTGCTAATTGCACCCCTCTCCTCGAAAGAACCCGAGAGAGAAAAGAAACCAACTCAAAAGGAAGCAACAGTCTTGTCATTGTTATCAAGTGTACCAAGCTGAGCGGGAAGGAACTTGCAGGAAAGGTAACTCAGTTTTACTGTCCCTGCGTGGTATAGCTCAGAAGGCACCAAGGACAGGGATATGCAACCGCAGGCAGCTATTGAACCCAAACGTCTCAGCGTAAACAGTTTCAAACATCTCAGCAGCTGCAGGATCTGTAACCAGAAACACCTGCTTTGCAACGGTGGCCATGAAGCTGACTGCCTTCAACGTAGCTGCCTCATGCTTACTGATCGTGTCCATGGAGCCTGTACCCCTCCCGCTTAACCTTAAACCTAATATGAGCATCTTTAAGCCCTGGGATGGATGTAACCGGCAGCAAGAAATATGCAGCAAGGCTCCCACCCAATCATCTGCAAAGAGGATTCGGAATCTGTGCATAAACATGAGCAGGGTCTGTAAACATGAGCAGAGTTTGTGAACGCTCAAAGTTCCCTCAGGCCTCAAAAGTTTAGGCATCAACAGCTCTACTGATTTGTTTTCCATTTTGATAATTCTTTTTACCACTTACCACGTTACAATTGTATTCTTCATCACAAGGCTCTGAATTCAAATCCAGGAAATGCCTAACTTCTGCAAGACTGCATCAGGTTTTAAAAATTGAATCTTGCACACCAGACGCACCAACTTTATACAATAGCTCATCTTCAGCAAATTATCGTCCAGCTGCACTTTTCCCACCCCAACTCTCATCATTTCTTCCAAGACGCGCTGCAACTTCCTGAGCTCTGCCTTCTGTGAATTCCTATTGCTGCTGCACCGCGCGAAGCCAAAATCCACAAGGTGGACAGAAGGCTGTGTACCCCGCACAACTATAATATTCCGTGCCTCAACATACATTAGCCACCTCCCCAGTCACTATTGCTGAGAACCAAAAACAACACATTGAAGAGTAAATAGATACATACTTTGGCGTTGTGGACCACCAAAGATATTGTTCCAGCATCATGACACAGCAGCACGCGAACCTTCGGATCAGTAGAGGAGGACGACCACACTCCGCACTTGCTGGTTTCAAGAGCTTATTACTTAGCAGGTCTGAGTGGACTGCCATCGATCAACTCTATTGCTACATAAACAATCTGGCAATGAGCTGTGGTTCCATATCCTACTAATGGGTGGACAAAAACCCCCCAATGCTCCTGTAGCTTCAGATAGGCGCCCACCTCGTTCAATAGAGTCTGTACAAGCACGGCCAGAAGACGGTACAAAGAGAGCAAGATCAAAAGCCCGTAGGGTGTGGCATACTGCACATGCATTTTAACAGAGCAACGCTCCACGTTGCATCTAGCAAAGACTGCTGCTATGAAAGCAATCGCTGACACGACCACTCTTAAATCAGACCCGGATTAGACCAATTAGTAGCCAACTTTTAAATAGGCACGCAACATTTCGATATGATCCAACTCCAGCTCACCTCTGCTCGTTCCGACTTGGGAGAGCAAACTTCACAACAACACGACGACCATTCATGTGGCCACCAACCACGCAGCCGCTCCATCCCTCATTGGTGATGGGGTGGTCTCCTAGATGAAGGTTGGATGCAAAAATCTCCTGCAATTGCTTCTGCCTCCTATTTAGCATGCCTCTCGAGTCCTGTACATAAGCTTGCCACCATTCCACCGTTTGTTCTCTTCTATCTATCCCAAAAAACATGGCAATGTTTAGGTAACTGGCTTGACAGGTTACCTAGTTGAAGATGTTTCAAAACTACCCAAAAAAAATTTATGCGGATGGTAGTTAGGGTCCTCATCTTCATCATCTTTAGAACCACCACCGGGACTGGTAGAAGGAGTCGCCTCCCAATTCCAGGAACGCTCACCATCACTGGGTGAAACATCAAACTCACCACTGGTGTCCACGGCAGTATTGATCAAATACTCAATTGCAGCATGTAAAGGTAGTTTCTTGTCACCCCACTTGAAAACCACTGAGACATAAAGGCGGCCGGTATGATCTCTTTTGAAGAGATACCAGCTCTGGATATCGGTGAGAACGCCATACCCAACCTTCGCCGTACAACTCAACAAGAAAGCAGATAGCATAAGGACCACCTCACTCTGTAATCATCAGCTTCTGATTGGAGTATCAAACTTATGTAAGACAATTCCTCGTGAGTACCAGGATTTGAAATTACTGAGCACGAAGATCTCCTTATATCTCAAGAAGATTTGCTTTCACAACATTTTGCACAAAATGTTGTGATGATTTTGCGCAGGTTTTAGGTTTAGGTTTTAGGGTTAGGTTTTAGGGTTTAGCAAGCAAGAGGAGGTCTCCAAGAAATAAAGAAGATCAAGAGGAACAAAATCTTGAGAAGGTGCCTTCTTCTACTCGTCCTGGAGACACACCATTACCAAAAGAGTGGTGGGAGAAAGACAAAATGAAGGAAAAGGATGATTCTAACAAAGCTAAAGGTAAAACTCCTACCTATAAGCTTCAATCTGATATAGAGTCATCAACAGATATGAAGAGTATTTTAGAGGAGAAGATCTTGGATGCAAAGATTGAATTCACTCTAAGAGAGGCTCTTGGTATTGCCAAGAGGGATTTCCATGAGCTGATTATCAATGTGATAAAGAGAAAGAGGCAGATGACAACTGAAGCTATTATGGTGGAAGCATTGGACACTTGGGTAACTGTGGATGAAGAAAAAGAGATAGGGTAGGTATTTGCACAATTTGCAATGCCAAAAGTTGGAAGTAAGATTGATATAGAAGACAAGGATTCACTTAAATAAGTTGGAGTTATAAAAGAGCATCAAGTGGAATATACATTTGATGAATCTACTGTAAAAAAAGAGATTGTACAAGAAGCATGTGTAAACACTTGTTCTAAATGTGATAATGATGGAATGGGAAATAGTAGCTATTCAGTTCCTTATTGGGCTAGAGCTACTACAGAGGCATATGTGAGATTGGGAGATTTTCAAGATCCAACTTTGGCCTTAGTTGATCATGGATCTGAAATCAATATTATGCCAAGGCGGATATATGAGAAGAATAAATGGCCAATTGACATCAACCATGGTTGGGTAATTAGAGCAGCAAATAATCAACAAGGTAATTTATATGGAGCTTGTCCAGCTATAAAGACCAAGATTGGAGATGTGGAGGTGGAACAAAATTCCTTCGTACAAAATTCTGCTACATATCCAGTAATATTTGGTCAGCCCTATATTACTGCTGCTAGAATGGAGACTAGAATCTTGGATGATGGTTCACATTATGCCAAGATTTGTAGTTGAGATGGAAAAAAAGCTGTATAATTTATTACTGTGAAACCTATTCATGACAGGCACATGGAGCAATTAAGAGGGATGCTTTTGGAGCCAAGAAACAATTTTGTAGATTTCTAGAGAGCACTTCAATTGGATGGAGACACATGGGTGCAAATGAATCATCTATAAATCCCAGTGTAGATAATATGAGTTTTGGATTTTTAAACTTGACTAGTAATGGATTTGTGAGTGTTCAAAAGATCAAAGATTTAGATTTTGTAAATAAAAGAAGGGTGAAGAAATAAGAGAAAAACTTAAAAAGAGTGGGTTTAGTTTCAAGTGATGAAGCCATAGTTGGAATGATAGAAGAAGTGGATTTTGAAGAGGATTTGATAGAGGTTTTGGAGGATTTGGCTGTAAGCATGGATGGAGATGCCATTGTAGAGTTACACTCAAGGGGAACTTATAAGGAGTTAGAAAAGATAGTAGCAAATGGTGGACTTGCTACAAGCTATGGGTTGAAACAAGAGGCTAAAGTACAAACTAAATATAAAACTATCACGGCCATAATCATATAAGCTAATAATTACATATAAAAATAGGTAGAAGTAACTAAAAGTAGGTAAAAGTAAGTTAGTTCTATAGTATTTAATATAGAAGCTTCCTAGAAACTTCATAGATGCTGCTTTGACTTCATAGGTGTCTTTAATTGACTTTTTGGATTAGAAACGTGGTCAACAAGTTGGCCATGTGCCACACATGTTGTTAGCTTGAAGATCAAGCTAACTATGTGGCCCACACATAGAAAAACTTGCCTTGTAAGTCAAAGCATGTATCCTACAAAGTCAACACATATTGGAGGTCCTATAGAACGTTGCCACGTAGCCCGTAGTTAGATAGTATATATAGAGATAAGAGTGAAGGCTTCTTCATTCTTGTCAACTCCTTTTGTGCTTCTAGTCAGGTTCAAGAGTCTCTAGTTTCTTGTCTTGTGGCAACAGCCATTCGAGTTTCTTTTTAATATACATATTTGTTTATATTTTGACTTATTATATTGAGAGAGACTTTTTGTGTATATTTTTTTTCATGGAGTCTTTGTCCTTGACAGATTGACAAGAATACACTTACAATATCAGAGCTTTGTTTTTCTTGAGTAAGAGTGGATTACCCCTTTCTCTTGACAAGACATAAGCGTATTAGAAGTTTGCGGATTATCCACTTCTAAACTGATATTGTTCTTAGTATCTTCTTTGTTATCAAGTCTTTTCTTTTTCTTTTGTCTTGAGCAATATCAGACAAATTTTTCTTCTTAGTATGATTATGGCAGAGCTTGTTGAAATGAAGAATGCAATGGCACAAATGCAAGAACAATTGAGGGAGTTAATGCTTGCGATGCATCAACTCAATTCACCAACACAAGAAAGAACAAGAATAACAGAAAGTGGAGATATAGAGATGATCGGAGCTGCTTCAACATTTGCACCAAATCACATTCCTTTTCCAATTGTACAACACCTTGTAAGCACTAGAGAACCAAGAATTACTTTACCCGAGAAATTTGATGGTACAAGATCAAAGTTTTGAGGATTCATCAATCAAGTACAATTGGCAATTGAACTTTAACCGCAAAGCTATCCAACTCCAGGATCATAAGTCAAGTTTATTGGCACTCTACTCTCTGATTCTGCATTATCGTGGTTTTCGTCTTTTCTTGAACAACAAAATCCAATATTGGATAATTTGGAAGCTTTTTTGGTGGAGTTTCGATCTATGTATGGTGAACACGATGCAACTCGTGTTGCAACAAACAAGATCCGAATTTTGCGACAAGGAAACCGCTTAGTAACAAAGAAATTGATGCTCAACTTACTTGATTCTCAAACTTTGAGTAAAGCAATCGATTTTGCGGTAAAATGTGACAATCGACTTTTTGAATTTCGATCCGAGAGTTGTACATGGGAACCTCAACATTATTACTCAATGGCAACATCAGCATCTTCGCCAAACGTACATTCAAAAGTAGAAGACATGTAAATTGACGGGGTACGTTTTAAACTCCTAATTGAGAAAGAAAAGATTCGTCGTCGTCAAGAAGGATTATGTTTATATTGCGGAGAACCTAAGCACACTGCTCAACATTGTCCAAAGAAACAATGCAACTATAAAATGAGGGGTACGGTGGTCAAAGAAGACAACATGTCAGAAAATGGATTCGTCCAACTACAATAGGGACCATGCAGCTGGAACCTTGTACAATTCCTAATGAAGGTCCTATCCTCTCCTCAGAACCCTCTCCTTATTTTATAATAGACTTATATTTAGGACCTAAGAATTACAAAGCCTTTGCTTTATTAGATTCGGGAGCCTCAACGTGTTTTTTAGATGAACAATTTGTTAAAAGTCGTAAAATACCTTTTGTACAAAAAACTAAACCCGTACATGTAGAAGTCATTGATGGCCGTCCTTTGTCTTCTTGAGATGTCACTCATGAAACTCGCCCTATAAAAGTAACAATAAACGGTCATGATAGCTACATAACTTTTAACATAATTAAATCTCCGTCCAATCCAGTTATTTTAGGTTTATCCTGACTAGAAAAATATAACCCTCGAATAGATTGGAATTCTCGTAAACTTGACTTTTCCCAGAGCATTATTAATAGTTCTACCAACCAAGTAAAAAGTTATAAGTCTAGTATAGTAAAACCCGTACTTATAGGTGCAAAATCATTTATACACGCAGCAAAAGAAGGATCAACTTTTGCTATTTATGCTGCACCTATTTCTGAAAGCGTAAAGACTTCAAGTGGCATTCCAAGTCAATATCAGGATTATCAAGACGTTTTTGAGAAAAAGAATGCAGATATTCTTCCTGAGCATCGCCCATATGATTGTTCAATCGACCTCAGGGAAGGAACTCAACCACCATTTGGACCAATTTACAATTTATCGCAAGATGAGTTGGCTGAACTCAAGACGTATATTGACGAGAATTTAATGAAGAATTTCATACGCCATTCAAAATCTCCAACAGGAACTCCAATTCTATTCGTAAAGAAAAAAGATGGATCTTTGCGAATGTGTGTTGACTATCGAGGACTCAACAAGATCACAATTAAGAACAAGTATCCATTACCTTTGATATCAGGATTCCTTGACCAGTTGAATCAAGCTAAGATTTATACAAAAATAGATCTAAAAGGAGCATATAATCTAGTACGAATCAAGGAAGGAGATGAATGGAAGATTGCGTTTCGAACTAGGTACGGACATTTTGAATATAATGTCATGCATTTTGGACTCACGAATGCACCAGCTGCTTTTCAACATCTCATGAATGATGTATTTTGTGAATTCTTAGACAATTTTGTTGTCTGCTATTTAGACGATATCCTGATCTATTCTAAGAACGTTGAAGAACATGAAATACATGTTCGTCAAGTATTACAAAAACTTAGAGATGCAGGATTGTATGCCAAGATGGAAAAGTGTGTATTTCACACTACTCAAGTTGACTTTTTAGGATACATCATTTCAAATGATGGTCTCATGATGGATTCTAAGAAAGTCCAGACAATCATGGATTGGAAGATTCCAAGGACAGTAAGAGATGTCCAATGTTTCTTGGAATTTGCCAATTACTATCGGATCTTCATCAAAGACTTTTCACGAGTTGTAGCTCCACTTACACGCTTGACCAATAAAAAAAAATTCCAATAGAATCAAGAAGCGGAAGCAGCATTTGAAGCCTTGAAGACATTGTTTGTCTCTGCACCAGTCTTATATCGTGTTGACTTTTCCAAAGCATTTTTTATAGAAACAGACGCATCGGATTTTGCCTTGGATGCAGTTTTGTCACAAATGGGAACAGATGACAAACTTCATCCGATAGCTTTTCATTCAAGAAAATTCTCAGTAGCCAAGATCAATTATGAGATCCACGATAAAGAATTGCTTGCAATTGTAGATTCCTTCCAAGAATGGCGTCATTATCTAGAAGGCACTTCTAGTCCAGTCGTTGTGTATACAGATCACAAGAACCTCGAGTATTTCATGTCAGCATGCGTGTTGAATCGTCGTCAAGCTCGTTGGAGTATATCTTTGTCAAGATTCGAGTTCATTATCACTTATCAGCCAGAAAAATAACAAGGTTTGTCCGATGCCTTGTCTAGACGTTCTTGTTTTGCACCAAAAGAAGGAGATGCAGCTTTTGAGCAACAAAGAACGGTCCTCTTGAAACCAGAGCAATTTCATCTCCGAGCAATGAAATCAACATTGATTTTTGATTCAACTTTTCTCAAGTAAATCCAGTCGAGTATGTCCTCAGATCCTCTTGTTCATGATATCGAGAATAATTCTTCTAAGTCTCATGATTCTTCTAAGTTCGAGTTCAAGAATAATCTATTATATTTTGAAGGACGCCTATATGTTCCAGAAGGAGAAACACGTTTACGTGCTCTTCAAGCACGTCATGATTTTCCAGCAGCAGGACACTTTGGATATAATAAGACTTTGGAACTTATATCAAGAGATTTTTGGTGGCCTCAAATGTGGAAGTCAGTCAAAGACTTTGTACAATCATGTAATATTTGTTCAAGATCAAAAACTCCTCGTCATCGACCTTACGGACTTCTTCAGCCATTACCTATACCAGAGCAACCATGGTCTTCTGTTTCTATGGATTTCATCACAGATCTTCCAAGCTCAAGATCTTATGATCCTATATTTGTGATAGTAGATCGTTTCACCAAGATCGCACATTTTGTGCCATGTACAAAATCTATCACAGGTGAAGAAACAGCTAAGCTTTTCATTGATAATATCTATCGATATCATGGATTACCTAAAGATATCATATCGAATAGGAGAACTCAATTTGTGTCAAGATTCTGGAGGACCCTTTTCAAGATTTTAAAAGTGGACATAAAGCTATCTTCGACTTTCCATCCTCAAACTGATGGACAAACAGAGCGCGTAAACCAAGTCTTGGAGCAGTATTTAAGGTGTACCATCAACTACCAACAAGATGATTGGACAACCCTTTTGCCATTGGCAGAGTTTGCTTATAATAATACGGTACATTCCTCCACGCAACAAACACCTTTCTTTGCCAATTATGGCTATCATCCACAACTTGATGCTTTTGATTTTTCAAAAGTTGATAATCCTGTAGCAGAAGATATGGCAAATCGGTTGTCAAAGTTACATGCAATAATGAAGGCGCAGTTGAAGGAAGCTCAAGAACGACAAAAGATAAACGGAGATGTATATCGTAAAGAGCAACCACAACACAACGTGGATGATAAGGTATGGCTACTTCGTCGTAATATCAAGACCACTCGTCCTTGTGACAAGTTGGACTATCGAAGGTTGGGACTATTTTCTATTTCTGTACAAATCAATCCAGTTGCATATCGTTTACATCTATCGAAGACAATGAAAATCCATCCAGTATTCCACGTATCTCTTCTTGAACCATACAAGACAGTGGACATATCAAGAAGACGACAAACTCCACCTCCTCTTATAGAAGTGGACAATAATGAAGAGTTTGAAGTAGAAGAAGTCTTAGATTCAATGCGGCACCGAAATAAAATAGAATATCTTGTCCATTGGCACGGATATGGTATTAATGAACGCACATGGGAGCCAATGAAGAATCTTACAAATGCAACAAAGGCGGTGGAGGCTTTTCATTGACGACATCCATCAAAATCAAGATGAAAACCTTCTTTATAAAAGAAACAACATCTAGGCCATATAACATTCTACTTTCAATTCTTGTTCGTAGCTTCATTGTAGTAGTGGCGCTCAGGAGATGGAGAATCAACAACCAGCGGATTCAACTCAAGAGCCTTCATTTGCTGACATGCCGGACGAGACATTACGATTGTCACAACCTTCAAGACGATGCAATCGAGATGAAGAGCTTCAAGAACGACATGTTCTTCCTCGAATAGATGGTGAGATACAACGCATTTGGTATCACGATTTGGAAAGGGACTCCTGATGTTTGGTGATTTTGTTATAGGTAGGAACAATTCTTGATGGTGTTCCAAATATTCTATTCGAAGGAAGTTACGAAGGCCTCAACAATGATCAAATAACTGGGTAGTCTTCTCGCCCTGGTATGGGACACTACCGATGGTTGAGAAGCCCTATCAATCATCTTCAAAGAGAACAGAGAACAGAGTATGTGGCGAATACAATTCATCGCATCATAGATTTTCTCAACATATGATGACCGCTCCTCGTGGAACTCGTCCCTAGAAGGGGGGGTAATGTCACGGCTATAATCATATAAGCTAATAATTACATATAGAAATAGGTAGAAGTAAGTAAAAGTAGGTAAAAGTAAGTTAGTTCTATAGTATTTAATATAGAAGCTTCGTAGAAACTTCATAGATGCTGCTTTGACTTCATAGGTGTCTTTAATTGACTTTTTGGATTAGAAACGTAGTCAACAAGTTGGCCATGTGCCACACATGTTGTTAGCTTAAAGATCAAGCTAACTATGTAGCCCACACATAGAAAAACTTGCCTTGTAAGTCGAGGCATGTATCCTACAAAGTCAACACATATTGGAGGTCCTATAGAATGTTGCCACGTAGCTCCTAGTTAGATAGTATATATAGAGACAAGAGTGAAGGCTTCTTCACTCTTGTCAACTCTTTTCGTGCTTCTAGTCCAGGTTCAAGAGTCTCTAGTTTCTTGTCTTGTGGCAATAGCCATTCCTGTTTCCTTTTAATATACATATTTTTTTATATTTTGACTTATTATATTGAGAGAGACCTTTTGTGTATATTTTCTTTGATCGAGTCTTTGTCCTTGTCAAAAATTGTAGCTAAAAAGATTAAACCTGTAACTACCTAGTTACCAGTGGATACTATGGAGCATATCAAACAAGCAATTATGGAGCCAAGTTTAAGAGAAAGGCGTAAAATTGAATATGAATTTACTCAAGAATCATTATTTAAGCTGAAGATTGGAGGAGGTGATTTCTTGACATCAATAGAGAGGAATCTTTTTCAAGAAATGCTTATTGAACATGGTAAGGCATTTGCCTTAAATCCTCATGAGATTGGATGTGTAGATCCTAATTTTATAGCACCTATGGTAATCTTTACAATACTACATATTCCATGGGATTTAAAACCTATACCTGTGCCTAGAGCTTTGCTTCCAAAATTAATAGAATTATTGAAGGAAAAAGTGAAGATGGGAATTTTAGAACCTTCAATTGCTCCCTACTCTAATAGATGGTTTACAGTACCTAAGAAGTCAGGGACATTGAGGTTCATTCAGGATATGCAACCTATAAACAAAGTGACTATCCGAAACATGAGATCAAGACCTATAGTAGATGAAGTGGCTGAGCGATTTGTAGGTCATGCCATCTATTCTATTGGAGACTTGTATTCTGGGTATGACCAATTTCAATTGGCTAAAGAGAGTAGAGATTTAACCACCATGAAGACTCCTTTGGATTTAATGAGGATGTGTACTTTATCTCAAGGTGCAACCAACTCAGTGGCTCATATGCAAAATGCTATGAACCAAATATTAAAAGACTTTGTACCTGAGAAGACCATGCCATTTTTGGATGATATACCTATTAAGGGAGATAGAAAAGTAGATAAGGATGAGACCATGGAGGTTGAAGGTTGTAGAAAGTTTGTCAAGATGTATATTGAAGATGTGGCTAAAATATTGGAGAGATTGGAATCAGTTAACTTGACATTATTTTTGGAGAAATCAAGCTTTGGAGTTGATGAAATTCTAGTCATGGGACACATGTGCGGTAAGTATGGTAGAAAACCAAACCCTGATAAGGTTGATGCTATATCTACAATGAAGGCTTGTAAAAATATTACAGAAGTCAGAAGGTTTTTAGGGGCATGTGTATTCTATCACATTTGGGTGCCTCACTTTGCTCATATCTCAGAACCACTATACAAGTTATTGAGGAAAGGGAAGAAATTTGTTTGGGGAGAAGAACAAAAAATAGCTATGGAAAATCTAAAGAAGATGTTGAGTTCACCACCTGTGCTTAGACAAGTAGATTATCAATGTAGAAGACCAGTGATTGTAACAGTGGATACAAGTCCTATAGCAATTGGATGGGCAATTGGACAAGATGATATGGAAGGGAGAAGATTTGCTATAAGATTTGGAGCTAGGATTCTTACAAAGAGGCAAAGGGCTTATCCACAAGTTAAAAGAGAGCTTTGGGGAGCACTCATTGCTCTAAAGGCTCAAAGGAATTATTTGATTGGAGCAAGTGTGGTTTTAGAAATAGATTGTTTACCTTTACTTGGAATGATAATTAAGTGCACTACTCCAAATATTGCTATGCTAAGATGGATAGCATATATAAGAACATTGAATCCTGTTTTAGTACATATTACTGGTAAAGAAAACTTAGTGGCAGACATGTTGTCTAGAGCTAGATATACCTTTGAAGAAGAAATGGTGTCTCATGAAAGGAGTGAAGATCAAGAAGACAAGAACTACGAAAATTTATTTTCTACAGGTGGAATGGATTTTAATGATGAGGCTGAAATTTTCCATAAGGATTTGTATGAAGGCAAATTGAGGGATATTGGAACTTACTTGAGCACAATGAAGAAGCAAGAAGGATGGATGGATAAGACCTTCAAAGATATTAGACATCAATCCTATGGTTATCTACTTAAAGATGGATTCTTATGGAAGAGGCCAAAAAGAGGTGATAAATTTCCGTTAAAGGTAATAAGAGATCTTGAGACTAAAATTCAAGTTTTGAAAGAATATCATGATACACTTTGGGCAGGACATAGGGGATTTTGGACTACATATACCAAGATCAAGGAAAGGTATTGGTGGAAGGGTCTATACAAAGATGTAGAAGACTTTGTAAGTTCATGTACAAAGTATCAACTACAATCCAAGGTTAGATATAGAGATGGATTACATCCTACTTATTCACCTTCTATACATTTTCAATGGGTGATTGATTTGGTAGCTATGCCATTAGGACTTTGGGATATGAAATACTTGGTTTTGGCAAGAGAAGAGCTATTAAATTATGTTGAAGGGAGGGCTTTGAGAACCAAGACCACAAAAGTGGTATGTAAGTTTATACTAGAAGATATCTTCAGCAGATATGGAAGCATTGGAAGGATGAGAGCCGATAGGGGGGAGTTGGATGCTGTTGAAGTAAGAGAATTCTTCAACAGGTATGGAGTTCATTTGAAATTGACTACTTCTTATGATCCTGAAGCCAATGGCAAGAGTGAAAGAAGTCACCCTCCTATTATTTATACATTGATCAAGGCATGTAAGGGTAAGTCAATTCAATGGCCTAAATTACTTCCATTTGCTTTATGGGCTGATAAGACTACTCATAGTACTATCACTAGTTATATGCCCATGGAATTAATGTTAAGACAAAAATTTATAATGCCAGATGAAAGAACATATCCTACATGGATGTTTTTATCTTCGAAAGATAACATTGATAGGGAAAGATTATTAGAACTTCGAATCTAATAATTGAAAAGGTTATTTGAAGACTTGCAAATTGCAGTAGAGAGGTTAAAAGAAGCAAGGTTAAAAAATAAAGAAAGATTTGACAGGACTCATAGATTAAGGCCTAGGCCTATAGAAGCTGGAGACTGGGTTCTAGTTTATGATAGTAGCCTTGAACATCAACATAGCACCGTAAAGAAATTTGCAAAAAAATGGTTTGGACCATATGTGGTAGTCACAGTCCATGATAATGCCACATACACCTTACTGGAGTTAGATGGAGCTATCATTAGAATTCCAATAGCTGAAAAGAGGATAAAGGCTTTTAAAAGAAGAGATGGGCGGTTCAAAATAGAAGACCTTGAAGAAGTCCTACCTCAATATTTGGATCAAGAATATAAAGGAAGAGAATCTATGAATGATTTGGAGCACTTTCAAGAAGAAGGAGAGGAGTAAGACGTGGCACATACTAGAGGATGTGTAGGTTTGGAGGAGGTGGATGTCGTAGTGTAAATGCTTATAGTATGTAAAAATTAGTTAGAACACATTAAATGTTAATAAATCTAAATTTATGTTAGAGTGGATAATAGATTAAATTAAAAAGAGTTGGAATGAAAAAACTTTATTTTGTTTTCCTTACTTAGTTTGATTATAGTATATAAAAGTTATAGAACCTTAATGTTAAGTATGAAGCCTTGAGAGGAGATAAGGGCCTAAAGATGAAGATTTAAACTAATAAGAGGTTAATTGGGAGGGATGAAACCAAGGCATGGTTGGATGAAGGTAGAAATAAGGATCTTCATCCCCATTGGTCGAAATCCATGCCCAATGGGCTTTTAGGAGGCTGCCTGCGACCTTGATAAGGGTTTCGGCGACTTCAAAGAGGCTATTAGGAAATCAGAGGCACGGATTGTAAAGGTTAGGGTTTTGGCTACAATTTTTGTGCAAATTTTATAGGGTTTGGAGTTGGGGTGAATAAGTTATAGCCGTTTGAAGTTAAGGTGTCAATTTGAGACCTACTGTTACTCTTTTGAGTTTAAGAGGAGTCTTACGGAAACTTTTGGAGATCGGAAGGTGCGGCTGGAAGGGCAACTTCAAGACATACATCTTTTGCAAAGAAAATTTTGCATTTGGAGTTTATGTGAAGGAGTTATAGGAAGTTAAAGACAGCGCATTCAAATCAAAGGCAGTAAGTGAGCAGTTTTGTTCAAAGTAGTGTTAGGAGCCATAACTTGAGTTTTCAAACGAAATTTTTGTTCAAACTTTGAGAGAATGTAAAAATTTGTGTTGAAAAACTATCTATACAAGTTTCGTGGCATTTGGACTTATGGTTTGTGATATATGAAGAAAATTGCGCGTGGGTATATAAAGATTAGGGTTTGAAGCGACTGTTAGGGTTTTGAAGATATCTCAAGATCCGTAACGAATTTGCGGTTGAAATTTGTTGTACAATCTAATAACAACATATCAGTACTTCTTGTAAATTTTGATCTTGTTTGGACGGTTGGATCAAGAGTTATGAAGTGTTGAGGTTCAAGAGAATTTCCACATAAGGATATATAAGGTTTTAGAGTACTTCTACCATATTTTGGGTGTTGTTGGTTATTTAAGACTTAAGTATTTGGTGTAATTGTCCCAAAAGGAGAACTTATATATATAAAATTAGGGTTTCCTTATTTTAAGCTTGATTGAGCAATTAGTGACAGCCAGAAGCCCAGTGCTTTCTTGAGGCAAAACCTCTCTACCTCGACAATGGTCTTAGGGTTCTATGTTTTTAGGGTTCTAGAGTCTTGGGGTTCTAGGGTTGTAGGATTCTGGGTTAGAAGAGTGTCCTAGTGGTTTTTGATCCTATATATCTTTCAATGTATCAAATTTTTTTCCATTCTGAAATTTTGCCAAACTTTACATCATCAAAAACACCTTTATAAATGTTTTTGTTTCTCAAAAATATGTGTTTCATTTTTCATAATGGAGGATTTAAGAACCCTTATTAGGGTTTGAAGACGTGGATTTGGAATGTGAATTTTATATTTCTTATCATGTAAGAACTGTGTATAGAGTTAGAATGCATACTAAATTTTGCTGTTCCAAACCAAATCTTGGAAGTATAGCATCACAAAATTTGTCGATCAAGGTGACTAGATAGGTTGTGGATTATGGATCTTAGGATCTTAGGATCTTAAGATTTGAGGGTCTTAGGGTCTTAGGGTCTTAAAGGTTCTAGGATCTTGGGGTTCTAAGGACTTAAGGTTCTATGATCTTAGGATTCTGGGGTCTAAAGATTTGTGAGTTTATGGTTTAGGGTTTAGAGTTAAGGATTATAAGAGTGTCCTAGAGATTTTTGATCTTATATTTCTCTTGATGTATCATAATTTTTTCCATTCGAGATTTTTGCTAAGCCTTACATTGTTCCAAAGACCTCTATAAACATCTTGGTTTCTCAAAAATATGTGTTTCATTTTTCATAATGGAAGATTTAGGACCTTTATTAGGGTTTGAAGACATGGATTCAGAATGAGAGTTTTATATTTTTTATCATGTGAGAACTATATATAGAGTTAGAATGTGTATCAAATTTTGCTGTGCCAAAATAAATCCAAAGTGTGTGGTATTACAAAATTTGTCGTCTAGGCTGACTAGATGGATTGTGGGTTGTGATTCTTAGGGTCTTAAGATCGTAGGATCATAATGTTTGAGGGTCTTAGGGTCTTAGGGTCATAGGATCATAATGTTTGAGGGTCTTAGGATCTTAGGGTCTTATAGGTTCTAGGGTCTTAAAATTCTAGGATCTTAGGATTTTAGGATCTTTGGATTCTAGGGTCTTATGGTTCTAGGGTCTTAGGATTCTCAAGTCATAGGGTTTGTGGGTTCCGAGGTCTTAAAGTTCTAGGGTCTTAGGATCTTAGGATTTTAGGGTCTTAGGATTTTAGGGTCTTAGGGTTCTAGGATCTTAGGGTCTTAGGGTCTTAGGTTCTTAGAGTCTTAGGGATCTAGGGTCTTAAGATTCTTAGGTCTTTAGATTTTGGAAACTTAGGATTTTAGGGTTCTAAGATTCTGGGTTACAAGAGTATCCTAGAGATTTTTCATCCTATATATCTTTCTTAATGTATCATAGTTTTTTCCATTTTAAAATTTTGCCAAATCTTATATTGTCCAAAATACCTCTATAAACGTTTTTATTTCTCAAAAATATGTATTTTATTTTTCATTATGGAAGGTTTAAGAATCTTTATTAAGATTTAAAGACCCGATTTTGAAATTAGAGTTTTATATTTGTTATCATGTAAAAACTATGTAAAGAGTTGGAATGCATACCAAATTTTGCTACACCAAAACCAATCCTAGGTATGTGGTGTCACAAAATTTGTCATCCAGGCTGACTAAATGGGTTGTGGATTTTAGGGTCTTAGGGTCTTAAGGTCTTAAGATTTGAGGGTCTTAGGATCTTGCGGGTCTTAAAGGTTCTAGGGTCTTGAGGTTCTAAGGTCTTAGGATCTTAGGATCTTAAGGTTCTAGGATCTTAGGGTCTTAAGGACTTAGGGTCTTAAGGGTTCTAGTGTCTTGGGATTCTATGGTCTTAAGGTTCTAGGATCTTTACATTCTGGGATCTTAGGATTCGTGAGTTTATAGTTTAGGATTTAGAATTAAGGGTTATAAGAGTGTCTTAGAGATTTTTGATCCTATATATCTCTCAATGTATCACACTTTTTTCTATTATGAAATTTTGCCAAGCCTTATATTGTTTCAAAGACCTCTATAAATGTCCTTGTTTTTCAAAAATATGTGTTTCATTTTTCTTAATGGAAGATTTAAGATCTTTGTTAGAATTTGAAGATCGTAATTCGGAATTAGAGTTTTATATTTGTTATCATGTGAGAACTGTGTATAGAATTGGAATACAAACCAAATTTTGTTGCGCCAAAAAAAATCCCAAGTATGTGGCATCATAAAATTTGTCATCCACGATGACGAGATAGATTGTAGGTTATGGATCTTAGGGTCTTAAGATTTTAGGATTTGAGAGTCTTAGGATTTTAGGATCTTAAGGTTCTAGGGTCTTAGGATTTTAAGATCTCAAGATTCTAGGATTCTAGAGTTTTGAGTTGCAATAGTGTCCTAGAAGATTTCGATCCTATATATCTCTCAATATATCACAGTTATTACCTTTTGAAATTTTGTCAAGCCTTATATTATCCCAAAGACATCTATAAACATTTTTGTTCTTCAAAAATATGTATTTCATTTTTCAGAATGTAGGGTTCAGAAATCCTAATTAGAGTTTGAAGACACTGATTTGAAATCTGAGTTTTATATTAATATTCATGTGATAACTATGTATAAAATTGGAATGTGTACTAAATTTTACTATGCTAAAACAAATCCCGGGTGTATGGCATTTTAAAATTTGTCGTTCAAGCTGACTAGATGGATTGTGGATTGTGGATCTTAGGGTCTTAGGAACTTAGGATTTGAGAGTCTTAGGATCTTAGGAATTTAAGGATTCTAGGATCTAAGGATTTTAGGGTCTTAGGATTCTAGGGTCTTAGCATTCTGGAATCTTATGGTTTGTGAGTTTTGAAGTCTTAGGGTTCTAAGATCTTAGAATCCTAGGGTATTATGATTATAGGATCTTAGGGTTCTACGATCTTAGAGTTCTACAATCTTAGGATTTTAGAATCTTAGAATTCTAGGATTCTAGGGTTCTAAGATTCTAGGTTACAAGAGTGTCTTAGAGATTTTCATCCTATATATCTCTCAATTTATCAAAGTTTTTTCCATTCTAAAATTTTGCCAAGCCTTACATTATCAAAAAAACCTTTATAAATGTTTTTGTTTCTCAAAAATATGTATTTTATTTTTCATAATAGAGGGTTTAGGACCCTTATTAGGATTTAAAGACCTGGATTCAAAATGTGAGTTTTATATTTGTTATCATGTGAGAACTGTGTATAGAGTTGGAATGCGTATCAAATTTCACTATGCCAAAACAAATCCTGAAAGTTTGGGGTCATAGAGTTTGTCAACTAAGTTGACTAGATGGATTGTGGATTATGAGTCTTAGGATGTTAGGATGTTAGGATTTGAGGGTCTTAAGGATTTTAAAGTCTTAGGGTCTTAGGATTTTAGGATTTTAGGATTCTAGGATATAAGAGTATCTTAAAGTTTTTCATCCTATATATCTCTCAATGTATCACAGTTTTTTTCATTCTAAAATTTTGTCAAACCTTATAATGTCTCAAACACCTTTATAAATATTTTTGGTTCTCAAAAAGATGTGTTTTATTTTTCATAATAGAGGATTTAGGAACCGTTATTAGGGTTTGAAGACTCGGATTTGTAATGTGAATTTTATATTTGTTATCATCTAAGAACTATGTATAGAGTTGGAATGCGTACCAAATTTTACTGCGCCAAACCAAATCCTGGGTATGTAGCATCTCAAAATTTATCGACCAGGCTGACTAGATGGATTGTGAGTTGTGGGGCTTAGGATCTTAAGGTCTTAGGATTGAAGGTCTTAGGATTTTAGGGTCCTAAGATTCTGGGGCCTTAGGATTCGTGGGTTCAGGGGTCTTAGGGTTCTAGGATCTTAGGATCTTAGGATCTTAGGATCTTGAGGTTCTAAGATCTTAGGATCTTAGGATCTTAGGGTCTTAGGAATCTAGGGTCTTAGGATTCTTGGGTCTTTGAGTTCTAAGGACTTAGGGTTCTAGGATTCTAATTTTTTAGGTTACAAGATTGTCATAGAGGTTTTTCATCTTATATATCTCTCAATGTATCACAATTTTTTTTCATTCTAAAATTTTGCCAAACCTTACATTGTCTCAAAGACCTCTATAAATATTTTTTTTTCTCAAAAATATATGTTTTATTTTTTATAATGTAGGATTTAGGAACCTTAATTAGGATTTGAAGATCCGGATTCGGAATTTGAATTTTATATTTATTATCATGTAAGAACTGTGTATAGAGTTGGAATGCATACCAAACTTTGCTATGCCAAATCAAATCCGAAGTGGGTGGCATCACAAAATTTGTTGTCGAGGCTAACTAGATGGGTTGTGTGATTTGGATCATAGAATCTTAAGGTCTTAGGATTTGAGGGTCTTAGGGTCTTAGGATCTTAAGGGTTCTAAGGTCTTAGGATCTTAAGGATTCTAGGGTCTTGGGATTCTAGGCACTTAAGATTCTAGGAACTTAAGGTTCTTAGGTCTAAAGGTTCGTGTGTTCCGAGATCTTAGGATTCTACGATCTTAGGATTTTAGAGTCTTAAGATTCTATAGTCTTAGAATTTTGAGGACTTAGGGTTCTAGGATTTTGGAGTTCTAAATTACAAGAGTCTCTTAGAGGTTTTTGATCCTATATATCTCTCAATGTATTATAATTTTTTCCATTCTAAAATTTTGGTAAGCCTTACATTACTCTAAAGACTTCTATAAACATCCTTGTTTCTCAAAAATATGTATTTCATTTTTCATAATAAAGGATTTAGGACCCTTATTAGGATTTGAAGACCCTAATTTGGAATCAGAGTTTTATATTTATTATCATGTGAGAACTGTGTATAGAGTTGGAATACGTACCAAATTTTGTTGCGCCAAAACAAATCCCAAGTATGTAGCATCACAAAAGTTGTCGTCCAAGCTGAATAAATAGGTTGTGGATTTTGGATCTTAGGATCTTAGGGTCTTAGGATTTGAGAGTCTTAGGATTTTAAGATCTTAAGATTCTAGAGCCTTAGGGTTCTAGGATCTTAGGATTCTAAGGTTCTAGGGTTTTAGGTTATAAGAGTGTCCTAGGGATTTTTTATCCTATATATCTTTTAATATATCACAGTTTTTTCCTTCTGAAATTTTGCCAAGCCTTACATTTTCTCAAACAGCTTTATAAATATTTTTGGTTGTCAAAAGTATGTATTTTATTTTTCATAATATAGAATTTAGGAACCTTAATTAGGGTTTGAAAAGTCGGATTTAGAATCTGAGTTTTAAATTTGTTATCATGTAAGAACTATGTATAGAATTGGAATGCGTATCAAATTTTGCTATGCCAAATCAAATCTCGAGTGAGTGGCATCACAAAATTTGTTGTCCAGACTAACTAGATAAGTTGTAGAATTTGAATCATAGAATCTTATGGTCTTAGGATTTGAAGATCTTAGGGTCTTAGGATTTGAGGGTCTTAAGGTCTTAGGATTTGAGGGTCTTAGGATCTTAGGGCCTTAAGGGTTCTAGAGTCTTGGGATTCTAGGCACTTAGGATTCTAGGGTCTTAAGGTTCTAAGGTCTAAGGGTTCGTGTATTCCGGGGTCTTAAGATTCTATGGTCTTAGGATCTTAGGATCTTAGGATTTTAGGGTCTTAGGATTCTATGGTCTTAGAGTTCTAGGGACTTAGGGTTCTAAAGTTCTAGAATTTTGAATTACAAG
This sequence comes from Physcomitrium patens, assembly GCF_059467195.1. Taxonomy (NCBI): domain Eukaryota; kingdom Viridiplantae; phylum Streptophyta; class Bryopsida; order Funariales; family Funariaceae; genus Physcomitrium; species Physcomitrium patens. The sequence continues at coordinate 526,587 of NC_143428.1, forward strand.
AGTATCCTAGAGGATTTTGATCCTATATAACTCTCAATGTATCATAGTTTTTTCCATTCTGAAATTTTTTCCATGACTTACATTGTTTAAAATACTTTTATAAATATTTTTGTTTCTCATAAATATGTATTTCATTTTTTATAATGGAGGGTTTAAAAACCCTTATTAGCATTTGAAGATTCGGATTCAAAATCTGAGTTTTATATTTATTATTATATGAGAACTGTGTATAGAGTTGAAATGCGACCAAATTTTGTTGCGCCAAAATAAATCCTGGATGTGTAGTGTTACAAAATTTATCATTCAAGCTAATTAGATGGGTTGTGCGTTGTGCATCTTAGGATCTTAGGATCTTAAGGTCTTAGGGTTTGAGGGTCTTAAGATCTTAGGATCTTAGGGTTTAAGGGTCTTAGGATCTTAGGGTCTTAAATGTTTTAGGGTCTTGGATTTTAGGATCTTAGGATTCTTAGGTCTTAGGATTTTGGGGTCTTAGGATTCGTGGATTCTGAGGTCTTAGAATTCTAGGATCTTAAGGTTCTAAGATCTTAGGATCTTAGAGTTTTAGGATTCTACGATCTTAGGATTCTCAGCACTTACGGTTCTAGGATTCTAGGGTTTTGGGATACAAGAGTGTCATAGAGGTTTTTGATCGTATATATCTCTCAAAATATCATAGTTTTTTTTATTCTAAATTTTTGTTAAGCCTTACATTGTCTAAAATACCTATATAAATATTTTTATTTATCAAAAATATGTATTTTATTTTTTATAATAGAGGATTTAGGAATCGTAATTAGGGTTTGAAGGCCTAGATTTGGAATCAAAGTGTTATATTTGTTATCATATGAGAACTGTGTATAGAGTTGAAATGCGACTAAATTTTGCTATATCAAACAAATCTCAGATGTGTGGGGTCACAAAATTTTTCATATAAGCTAACTAGTTGGATTGTGCATTGTGGGTCTTAAGGTCCTAGGGTCTTGGAATTTGAAGGTCTTAGGATCTTAAGGTCTTAAAGATTCTAGGATCTAAGGATTCTAAGGTCTTGGAGTTCTAGGATCTTAGGATTCTAGGATCTTAGAGTTTTTGAGTCTTAGGGTTTGTGGATTGCGGGATCTTAAGGTTCTAGGATCTTAGGGTCTTAAGATCTTAGGATTCTAGGGTCTTAGGATTCTACGGTCTTAGAGTTCTTGGACTTAGGATTCTAGGGTTCTAGAGTTCTGAGATTCAAGAGTATCATAGAGATTTTTGATCCTATATATCTCTCAATGTGTCATAGTTTTTTCCATTCTAAAATTTTGTTAAGCCTTACATTGTCTAAAATACCTTTATAAATATTTTTTTTTTTCAAAAATATGTATTTTATTTTTCATAATGTAAGATTTAGGAATCCTAATTAAGGTTTGAAGACTCAGATTTGAAATCTGAATTTTATATTTGTTATCATGTGAGAACTGTGTATAGAGTTGGAATGTATACCAAATTTTGATGTGCTAAACTAAATCCCAGATGTGTAGCGTCTCAAAATTTGTTGTCGAGGCTGACAAAATGGATTGTAGATTGTGGATCTTAAGGTCTTATGATCTTAGGATTTGAGGATCTTAGGATCTTAGATTCTTAATGGTTCTAAAGTCTTGGGATTCTAGGGTCTTAGGATTCTAGGGTCTTAGAGTTCTGGGATCTTATGATTCATGGATTTCGGGGTCTTAAGATTTTAGGAACTCAGGATCTTAGGAATTTAGGGTCTTAGGATTCTACGGTCTTAGGATTTTAGGATTTAGGGTTACAAGAGTATTTTAGAGGTTTTTCATTATATATATCTCTCAATGTATCATAATTTTTTCCATTCTAAAATTTTGCCAAGCCTTACATTATCGCAAATACCTTTATAAACGTTTTCATTTCTCAAAAATATGTATTTTATTTTTCATAATATAGGCTTTAGGAGTCCTAATTAGGATTTGAAGACTTGGATTTGGAATCTGAGTTTTATATTTGTTATCATGTGAGAACTGTATATTGAGTTGGAATGCATACCAAATTTCGTTGCATCAAAATAAATCTCGAGTGTGTGGCATTACAAAATTTGTTGTCCAAGCTGATTAGATGAGTTGTGGATTGTAGGTCTTAGAATCTTGGGATTTTAGGGTGTGAGGGTCTTAGGATCTTAGAATCTTAAGGATTTTAGAATCTTAGAATTCTAAGTTCTTGGGGTTTAGGATTTAGGATTTAAAGTTTAAGGTTAGAAGAGTGTCCTAGAGGTTTTTCATCCTATATATCTCTCAATGTATTATAATTTTTTCTATTTTAAAATTTTGCCAAGTTTTATATTATCGCAAAGACCTCTATAAATGTTTTTGTTTTTTAAAAATATGTGTTTCATTTTTCATAATGTAGGATTTAGAAATCCTTATTAGGATTTAGGAACCTTTATTAGGATTTAAGAATCTTTATTAGGATTTAAGAACCCTTATTAGGATTTAGAGACCTTTATTTGGATTTGAAGACCCAGAATTAGAATCTGAGTTTTATATTTGTTATCATGTGAAAACTGTGTATAGAGTTGAATGCGTATCAAATTTTGCTGTACCAAAATAAATCTTGACACATGAATTGTTGACTTAATGGAGGTCCGGTGTCGTGTTGTAACACGAGTATACAGTGAAAATAAAAAGAAAGGAGAATTTTTTTAATATTCAGTTACCTCGAATATTGGGAGCATCGACCAACTCCAGTGCAAATACTGAGTGGTCAGGTTCAGTCACTCCGTTACAGTCAGCCGGGGCATACTGAAATGCTCCATTTGATTCCAATAACGGGAGTCAGCAGGAAGAGAAGGACCAATTCACACGACAGGTTCGAAGAGCCAATTGGATCCAATTTCGAGAATCCAATCCGGGTCTTCTTATCCAATATGAGACCTGAATTGGCCGGTCAATCCAATTACGAGAAATCCAGGTCTTACTACGGGTCTTAGCCAATCCGACGCGAGGACCAATTTGACCCAATTACGGGAACATCCAGGTTACTACTAGACTCTTATCCAATATGAGACCTGAATTGGTCGGGCGACTCAATGTGGTCCCAATTATGGGATTCGATTTTGTTTCAGGCTGTCCTGTTCTCTGTGCCATTTCAGGAAACATTATTTTCGGTAAATGAATTTCTTAAAGGTAAAAACAGAGGAGAAAGCTCTGACGACAGGAGCCAATTTCGGATCCAAGCTTGACGGTGGGAGCCAATTCCGGATCTAAGACGGAAGATTGAAGAAATTCAGAGGATAAGATTAGGGGGGATATAGTTTTGAGAAAAAAAGTTTTTGAAGGAGGGATTAGAGAGAGGAGCTTCATGCTTCGGGTCAGGGAAGGAAAGACATAGGATTTGGATTTTTCTTCTTCGTAGAGTTTTGGGGAAGACTGAGGCAATCGCTGCTGAAGTCAGTGTTGTAATGGTGAATCGGGATTTTTAAATGAAGTGGGTTTGAATACTCTTGACTGTTTTGTGAAATCGAGTTACGTCTGTGATTGAAGGATTAAAAGGGTGTCTATAGGATTGAGTATGCAGAGTGAATGAAATTTATTGGGTTAATCTAACAAGACAGTCAGTGGATACAAGATTGTAAGTACAAAGCAGTATTGAAGGTTAACAGTTTGGATTGTACGGGGTTCTCTGTAACGTCTAGAGATCTACCGGCTGGGGCAAAAAGGACTTCGACAAGCAGTCGAAGAGCACCCGTATAGATTTACGGTACATTGTTGCAGTCGTTTATATTCCAGCAGTCAAAAACTGATAGACTGCTTGACTATCGGCAAATCTCCATACTACCTTCTACAGCCAGACGCCCGGCGCGTTCTCGAGCAGGAAAGCACGTAATACGACATAAGTGGTGAACCCAACGTGAAAGCTTGAGGTAGAAGGTATTGGATTTCGGTTGATTTTATCTTTATTTTTTATGGAAAATGAAAATAAAAATTTTGATGGATTTTTGGGAGAAATTTCTGGTGGGGAGTCTTCTAAAGGACAAGGTATGCACATGGATCCGTCTATTGCTAGTTTGTTTCAAGCCTTCTCATTGTCAATGCAGCAACAGCAAAGCAATGATCGAAAGGAAGCTTTGGCAACCAAAGCATTGCAAGCAGTGGTCAATAAAATTGATCAATTTGATGGGAGGAATATTTCAAGGTATTTAAGATGTTATGTTCGTGAAATGGAATTAAATCGGGTTTCTGAGAAGAAAATGGTTGCACTATTTGGACTTGCCACGATACCGGAGATAAGGGACCACATTACATCGATTACGGATCGTTGTGGGAATTCATGGGAGGATTTTTCACATGCATTGAAAGACGAATATTTCTTGAAGATGCTGATCGCGTTACTAAGAAGCTGTTTCTGGGATGGATTGAACGGCCCAATAAGAATTTGCAAGCAACAGAGCTACTAAGGGAATTTGAGAGGCAGTACTCTCAATTATCGAAGGTAGAAAAATTGACATTGGAGCCGAACAAAGTTGATCTATTTCTTCAAGCTGCTGATGGAGAATTGCAAGAGAAATTAGAACCCCTTCTTGAAGACAAAGAAGAAGATGAAGGATTGACAACGAAGTGGAAGAACGTTGAAGATGCGGTGGGGTTGCTTACAAAAAAAGAAAGGAGGAAGGATAGGAGTAATATTTCGAAAACAGTACAAGCACCCAAAGCTCCAGTACGTACAACACCACCAACAATGCCTACAGTTCAACCTTCGACATCCTTGTCAAAGAAAGCAGATATGGGTATGGAAGAAATTATATGAAGAATGCGAGATCTTTAAATCAAATTGGCAAGACTTGAAGAGAATACTTCAATAAACAATTCGAAGAATGTTTCAAAACAAGGATATGTACAAAGATACATTTGGTGTGATGATGCTTCACACACTAGAAAAGATTGCAATGAATTTAATAATATGATACGGCAGGGAATTATTTGTTGGAAAGATGAGAAGATAGCATTGAAAGATAGGGAGGATCTTCTTCAAATCAATTTTGGCAAGGGAGGAATGAGAGCATTGGTTCAAGATTACTTAAAAGGGCATGAAACAGTAGCACGAGAAAGTGCAAGTTATGGTGCTAGAGTAGATGATGAAATTGGTGGAAGTACGGAAACTAGTGAGTTTTGGGCTTCTGCCGTTTCTACAATGCAAGAAGGGAAATTACCTCGAGAAGCATTATTGAGAACTGCAGCTACAATACGAGGTAGAATAGGTTGGAAGGATCTTGTTGAGTCTCTTTCAGTTCATGCATATATTGCTAAGAGCCAACATGAAGCTTTGATGGAAGAGAAAAGACGAAGAAATTTTGATGATAATAGAGAAGGAAATTCTTTTAAGAGGCAAACTTGAGGAGACAAGGCTCGGGAGGCAGCTTCACAAGAATTGCCTGTAAAGGATACCTCAGCATCATTGGGAGAAAAAACAACGGAGACAAAAGATAAGGGCAAATCAATTGCTTATAAGCTACTTTCTGACATTGAAGCGGCAACAAATTTGAAAGGGGTGTTGGAAGAACGTATATTAAACGCTAAGGTGGAATTCACATTGAAAGAAGTCTTGGAAATTGCAAAGAAGGAGTTTCATGATGTTATCATTGACAGCATTAAGCGAAAGAGGCAATTAATGAGCGAAACTGGAATGAGTCATGCTATTGACGCAAGAATATGTAGAGATGAAGAAGAGGTTGATATTGGTTACAAGCAACCAATAAATGAAAAGAATGGGTATAATCAGCGAGTACATTTTGAAGATTCTAGTGACAAGGAAATGGAAACTTTGAGCCATTATACTCGAAAGCATTGGGCAAGGGCAACTACTGAGGTATTGGTGAAGGTAGGAGATATAGAAGAACCAATAGTTGCTTTGGTGGACCATGGTTCTGAAATAAATCTCATGTCTAAAGATCTTTATAAGAAGCAAAAATGGCCAATTGATATGGAACATGGATGGGCAATACGAGCAGCTAATAACACACGAGGCGAATTATATGGAGCTTGTCCAGATGTCAAAATTCGGATTGGGGATGTTGCTACGGAGCAACATTTCTTCATTCAAGATACAACGTCTTATCCGTTGATTTTAGGACAACCTTATATCACGGCAACACGGATGGAAACAAAGGTACTTGACGATGGTTCTGCTTATGCAAGGGTACGGAGCGAAGATGGGAGGAAAGCTGTACAATTTCTAACAGTACCTCCTAACCATGAACGGAATCGAGATAGGTTGAGGGAGAAACCATTGCCAAAGATTGTTGAAGGATTTAAGGATTTTGGGGAGGTACCACTGTAAAGCGAGATTATGGAGGTACAAAAGAGGAGGTACTCTCGCGAGATGAAGGTGCCTTTGATGCGAGTTTTATTGGTATATTGGAGAATGGAAATATTATGTATAAGAAAGTTGATGATTTTAAAAGAAAAGAAAAAAAAAGATTATATAATATTGAAGGACAATTAGACAAGATAGGTACATTGCAAGATGATGAGAGGATTTTAGGTGTTTATGACGAAAATGGACTGGAAGATTCATTGGAATTGATTACATCTATTGGATTCGGGGATAATGATAAGATTGCTGAGATTCATTTGAGAGAGGTTTATACCATGCTTGAATCTTTTCAAGCACCAGAAGTCACAGTAGAGACGAGATATAAAACGGCAGATAAGAAGATAAAGCCTGTTGCCGGACCATTACCAGAGGATTCTAAAGAACAAATGGGAGAAGCATCAAAAGAAGCAAGTTTAAGAGATCCAATGAGTATTGGACATCAGTTTACTGAAGAGACTTTTGAAGAATTGAAGATTGGTTCTGATGGTTCTTTATTGCCGGAGGAAATTACTTGCTTCAAAAAGATGTTGGCTAAACAAGGTAGATCGTTTGCCTTCAAATCTCATGAAATTGGGTGTGTGGATCCAAATATTATAACACCTATGGTTATCTTCACTGTACTGCATGTACCTTAGAATCTAAGACCGATTCTAGGACCGAGGGCACATTTACCTAAATTGGTGGAACTATTGAAAGAAAAGATAAAGATGAAAATATTAGAACCTTCATTTGCGCCGTATTCTAGTCGATGGTTTACGGTACCTAAGAAGAATGGGTCACTGCGGTTTATTCAAGATATGCAGCCGGTGAATGCTGTAACTGTCAAGAATGCAGGAATTGGACCTATTGTGGATGAATTTGCTGAGGCGTTTGCTGGAAGGGCGATGTATTCAATGGGTGATTTGTATTCAGGTTATGATCAATTTCAACTTGCCGAAGGAAGTAGAGATATGACAACGATGAGGACACCGCTTGGATTGGTTAGAATGTGCACTCTTTCTGAAGGCGCGACCAACTCAGTTGCGCATATGATGAATGGGATGAATAAAGTATTGAGAGATTTTATCCCGGAAAAGACAATGCCTTTTCTAGATGATGTTCCTATAAAGGGGTACAAAGAAGGAGACAAGGATGAAACTTTAGATACGAGGGGGTGTCGCAGATATGTTGTTGATCATATACAAGATTGTGAAAAGATTTTAACTCGGCTTGGAGAAGTTCATCTTACATTATCGGGTATGAAGTCCGTATTTGGAGTGCGAGAGGTTGTAATTGTTGGACATTTATGCGGATCTTACGGAAGAAAACCAGATCCGACTAAAGTTGATGCATTTGGAAGGATGAAAGAGGATTGTGGTTCTTTAACAGAGGTTCGCAGGTTTTTGGGTGCATGTGTATTTTATCGAATCTGGATCCCTCATTTTGTTCACATAGCGGATCCATTATATGAACTGTTACGCAAGGGTTACCGATTTGAATGGAAAGAAAGGCATATTCAAGCAATGCAAAGATTGAAGAAATTTTTGATGTCACCTCCAATATTGAGGAAGGTTGATTATAAGTGCAATAGACCAGTGATTCTTACTGTAGACGCTAGTCCAATTGCCGTTGGATGGGCTGTGGGTCAAGATGATTCGAATGGGAGTAGATTTGCAGTTCGATTTGGGGCTAAAGTTTTAAGTATTAGTCAGCGTGCATATTCGCAAGTCAAAAGAGAACTTTGGGGAGTCGTTTTGGCTATGAAAGCTGAAAAGGACTATTTGATTGGGGCAATAGTAGTAATTGAAACAGATTGCTAGCCATTGCTTGGAATGATTATTAACTGTTCAATGCCAGATATTGCAATGTTGAGATGGATTGCTTATATTAAGTCACTAAATCCAGAATTTAAGCATATCACTGGAAAGGACAATTTAGTAGCAGACATGCTATCTCGAGCAAGATACGAGAGGGAGGACGAAATGGTTGAAGACATTGATGATGTCGGATTGAAATTCTATTCAATATCAAATCTCAACAAAGAAGACAAGCTATTTCTTGAAGAATCTTATGAAGGAGAATTATTAGATATTGGTCATTATGTGAATACCTTGACTAAGCAGGGAAATTGGTCTACAGAAAATGTCAAACAAATAAGAAAAAAAGCATATGGATTTTTACTTTGAGATGGATTCTTACTTTGAGATGGATTCTTATGGAAGAGACCGAAGAAAGGAATTGGGATGCCACAACGAGTGATAGGCAAAAAGGAAAAAAAACTAAAATTATTAAAGGAGTTTCATGATAGTTTATGGGCAGGGCATAGAGGAATTTGGGCTACTTTTGCTAAACTCAAGAGCGATATTGGTGGAAAAATATGTATCGAGATGTGCTCTCATTTGAAGAGTCATGTGAAATCTGTCAATCGTATTCTAATATCCGACATCGAGATGGTCTTCATCCTACGTATCCTCTGGCTATTCATTTTAAATGGGTTGTTGATTTGGTTATTATGTCGGTTGGGTTATGGCAGATGAGATATTTGGTTTTAGCTCGTGAAGATTTATCAAATCAAGTAGAAGGAAGAGCATTGAGGACAAAATCTACAGAGGAGATTTGTAGGTTTTTGCTTGAAGATGTCATTTGCCGTTACGGGTGCATAGGAAAAATCACTACAGATCGTGGAGAATTAAATGCACAAGAAGCTCGTAAGTTCTTTGAAAGATGTGGAATTAAACTATCACTGACTACTGCTTATAATCCAGAAGGGAATGCGAAAAGCGAACGCGGTCACCCGCCGATTGTGAAAGCATTGGTTAAAGCTTGTAATGGGAAAGTTAAAGAGTGGCCACGGCTATTGTCTTTTGCATTATGGGCTGATCGAACAACACACAGTTCGGTGACAGGATATATGCCAGTAGAACTTATGACAGGTCAAAAACCAATTATGCCGATTGAAAAAAAGGTACTTACTTGGAGTATGCTACCATGGGAAGATGGATTGATAAGAGAAGAACTTGTGGCTATTGGGATTCGACAATTGGAGCAAAGAACGGAAGATGTCCAGATAGCATTGGAAAGGTTAAAAAGAGTAAGGTTACAAAACAAGGCGCGATTCGATAAGCAACATCGATTGAGACCAAAGGTAATCGAGGAAGGTGACTGGATACTTGTTTATGACAATAGTTTGAATAATCAACATAGTACTTTGCGGAAATTCTCAAAACGTTGGTTTGGACCATATGTGGTAACAACTGTTCATGATAATGCGACTTACTCATTACGGGAGTTAGATGGTACAAAATTCAAAAAATACCAATTGCAGGGAAGCGAGTAAAAATATTTAAACGAAGACACGCAGAGATGAATATGAAAGACCTTAATGAAGGTATAGAGATTCCACAGCAAGAAGATGAAAGTGATTTGGATAATGAAGGTGACAAAGACGAACTGGACAAAGACGTAGAGGATATATTCTGAATCAAACAGCAATTGGATAAATTGGTGCATACCGGAGGATGCACAGGTTCAGAGGAGGTGGATGTCGTGTTGTAACACGAGTATACAGTGAAAATGAAAAGAAAGGGGAATTTTTTTAATATTCAGTTACCTCGAATATTGGGAGCATCGACCAACTCTAGTGCAAATACTGAGTGGTCAGGTTCAGTCACTCCGTTACAGTCAGCCGGGGCATACTGAAATGTTCCATTTGATTCCAATAACGGGAGTCAACAGGAAGAGAAGGACCAATTCACACGACGGGTTCGAAGAGCCAATTGGATCCAATTTCGAGAATCCAATCCGGGTCTTCTTATCTAATATGAGACCTGAATTGGTCGGTCAACCCAATTACGGGAAATCCAGGTCTTACTACGGGTCTTAGCCAATCCGACTCGAGGACCAATTTGACCCAATTACGGGAACATCCAAGTTACTACTGGACTCTTATCCAATATGAGACTTGAATTGTTCGGGCGACTCAATGTGGTCCCGATTATGGGGTTCGATTTTGTTTCAGGCTGTATTGTTCTCTGTGCCATTTCAGGGAACATTCTTTTCGGTAAATGGATTTCTTAAAGGTAAAAACAGAGGAGAAAGCTCTGACGACAAGAGCCAATTTTGGATCCAAGCTTGACGGTGGGAGCCAATTCCGGATCTAAGACGGAAGATTGAAGAAATTCAGAGGATAAGATTAGGGGGGATATAGTTTTGAGAAAAAAAGTTTTTGAAGGAGGGATTAGAGAGAGGAGCTTCATGCTTCGGGTCGGGGAAGGAAAGACATAGAATTTGGATTTTTCTTCTTCATAGAGTTTTGGGAAGGCTGAGGCAATCGCTATTGAAGTCAGTATTGTAATGGTGAATCGGGATTTTTAATGAAGTGGGTTTGAATACTCTTGACTGTTTTGTGAAATCGAGTTACGTCTGTGATTGAAGGATTAAAAGGGCGTCTATAGGATTGAGTATGCGGAGTGAATGAAATTTATTGGGTTAATCTAACAAGACAATCAGTGGATACAAAATCGTAAGTACAAAGTGGTATTGAAGATTAACAGTTTGGGTTGTTTGGGGTTCTCTGTAACGTCTAGAGACCTACCGGCTAGGGCAAAAAGGACTTTGACAAGCAGTCGAAGAGCATCCGTATAGATTTACGGTACATTGTTGCAGTCGTTTATATTCCAGCAGTCAAAAACTGATAGACTGCTTGACTATCGACGAATCTCTATACTACCTTCTGCAGCGAGACGCCCAGCGCGTCCTCGAGTAGGAAAGCACGTAATACGATACTGGCATTGCCTCCAGATTCGTGCACTCTTGATTTGCTCCATTATTGGCTCCTTGTCCTTGTTCTCCTCCACATGGCATCACATCTTCTAATTCTACTATCTTGATATCATTCTAATATTAGCGTCCCTGATATGCTTTATGAGAACCGACGCAGTGGTGACGGTATCATCATGTATTGTTGCTGCAGCCACTGTGTAGTCAATGTAAGACACGCACCTCAAATCTCCATCATTAACTTCTGAACGTACTCCCTTTGATAACGTCCTTGTCGACCTTGGATGCATCCCTAAGTATAGCCTCCAATGGTCTCTCACGCTTAGTATGGATAGCATTGGTATCAAATTCAAGCAATCCAAATATCGCTTATGTATCGGCATCGCCAAAGACTGCATGTGTCTACCTAGCCCGTGAGCTTGCACTGCTTGTTGTGGCGTTGCTTGCAGCAACATCCCAGATTGTAACTATTGCATCTCTTTATACCCTACCTCTTTGAATATCCTCTAGTGTATCCTGCATTCTTTGATACCCCGCCTCATAAGATATCTTGCATCTCTTGATACCTTGCCTCCCATAATATCCCACTATCGTATTATAAATGCTTATAGTTTAGAAAAGTTAATTAAATTATATTATATGTTAATAAATCTAGATTTGTGTTAGAGTGGCTAGTAGATTAAATTAAAAGGAGTTGATATAAGAAACTTTATTTTATTTCTTTACTTGTTTTGATTTTGACATTAATATATATATATATATATATATATGAAGGACCTAAATATTTAGTATAAAGCTTCGAGAGAAGGTGGAAGCCTAAGGATAAAAATCTAAACTACTAGGAGGCTAATTGGGAGGGATGAAAGTAAAGCATGGTCGGATGAAGGCAAGGAATGGGAAACTTCATCCCTATTGGTTGAATATCATATCCAATGGGCTTTGAGGAGGCTACCTACGACCTTAATAAGGATTTTGGTAACTTCAAAGAAGGCATTTGGAGATTAGAAGCTAAGATTATATAGTTTAGGATTTGGAATACAATTTTCATACAAAAATTAGAGGATTTAGAGTAAGAATGAAGAAGTTATAGCCGTTTGAAGTTAAGGTGTTAATTTAAGACATACTGTTATTCTTTTGAAAATACGAGGAGTTGTACAATAGCTTTTGAAGATTAGAAGGTGCGATTGGAACAGCGATTTTAAGGCCTATATCTTTAATAAAGGATTTATTGCTTTTGAAGTTCATATAAAGGAGTTATAAGAAATTGAAGGCGGTACTTCCAAATTAAAGGGAGTAAGTAAGTGGTTTTATTTATAGTAATGGTAGGAGCCATAACTTGAGTATTTGAAAGAATTTTTGGCTCAAACTTTTTGGAGAATGTAAAATTTTGTGCTAAGAAGCTATACATATAAATTTTGTGGCATTTGAACTTATATTTTTTTGAGATATGAAGAAAATTACACGTAGATATATAAAGAGAAGGGTTTGAAGTGATTGTTAGGATTTTCAAGATATCTCAAGATCCGTAATGAATTTGCAATTGAAAATTATTGTAGAAGTTAATAAGAATACATCAGTACCTCATGGAAAATTTGAGTTTGTTTGGACGGTCGGATTAATAGATATGAGGTGTTGAAGTTCGAGAAAATCTCCATGTAAGGATATACAAGGTTTTAGAGGTTTTTATCATATTTTGGGTGGTGTTGGTAACTTGAGGCTAGTGTATTTGGTATAAATGCTCAAAAAGAGAAAATTTATATATAAACTTAGGGCTTTCCTTATTTTCAAGCTTAATTGAATAATTAATGACAACTAGAAGCTCAACGTTTTCTTGAGGTAAATTCTCTCTACCTCGACACTTCCTCCATATATGCCCTGCCTTCCTCGATATCTTACCTCTCTCAATATTCTTATTTCTTTGTCTAATCCAAATATCCCTCATAGACTTCAATTCATACTCAAAACAAATATAAACAGTCACCCTCGAAAAAAGAAGAAGAAGGTGACTCGTAAACACTCATGTAGAATGATCACAAACAAACATGTAAAATGATCAATCAATGTATGGCTCCACTTAAGTCACATAGTAGAATGATGACAAACAAGATGTCAAGAATCGCTTTTATTGAAAATATAATGTAAGATAAAAGAAATTACCATTATTGAAAATATAATATAATATAAAATAAAAAAAATTGTGAACATTTCAAGGGAGAATGAATACTTAGTCTCTAAGGTATGAGCCATTCATCTTCTTCCAACTTCCTAGTATTGTGCTATTCATCTCAATCCTCCTCTTCCAACTTCCTAGTACTGTGCTACTCATTTCAATCCCTTATTGCTCACAATCGCCAATGCAATTGGCTATACTCAATATGCAATCACTCCTTCCTTGCACAGTTACTACTCTTACAAGGCGTTTCCATGATTCAAGCTCTTTGTCCATGGTGCATGAGATTAGCATGGAACAATGCCATACTGCACCTCTCTCTTCTTTAGGCCATTATAGTCACTCCTTGCGCAAGGCATATGTATATATCAAGATCCAACAGAAATATATCACGGCGCTCGCCTCCTTCTGCATCCACATCCGTGATATGTCAGACCCTTTTTTTTTCCTCCCTTCCCCTCTCCACGCTTCTCTCATCTTCAAATCATTGTAGATATTCTTTGCGAGGGGAGGAGAGGGGGGAGGAGGCATGCATATACTATTATTTAAGATAGATACCTTGCGATGCTTGTTTAATTTACACTGTTTGTCCACTTATGACCTGAACCTCAATCCTGCATCACTCTTTGCATCAAGTGTATGTGTGTACAGCAATATAGGATAAACGACCCGCGGTGCTTATTTTTTTCCGCTTTTCCATCCGTGGTACGTAGAATTGACATAGAACAGTGCCATGCCATACCTCTTCTTCCTTAATACCATTGTGTCCTCTCTTGATTCCTTATTGCTATATTTATCTCAATCCTCTACTGCTTGCAACCACCAAAGTAGCTGACTTTACTTAGTTTGCAATCACTCCTCCCATGGCCATTTTCCACAATCTAAGATAAATGCCTTACGGTGCCCATTTCCTTTTGTGTTGAATTAGCATGGAATAAAGCCATGCCGTACCTCTCTCCTTTTTATACTGTTGCACTGACTCCTCTTATTGGGCGCATGCATGCTCTACAATCCACAACAAATACCCTGCCGTGCTCGTTTCCTTCCGCCTCTTCGTCCATGATTTGTTGGATTTCTTTCTCTTCCACTCTCCTTCCTTTCATCCAAACTGCTAATTTATACTACTTTCCTTTCCATGACCTAAACCTTGATCATGAAGATGATAAGCAAGATAAGGACCAAGTATGAGAAAAGGGGACTGCCAGAATATGGAATTCCTCTGAATTAGATATGACATGTATGGTCGCCCAATTCTCTCAAACTGAACTAGACGATGTAAGAAAGGGGGACAACTTTGAACTAGACGTCACATGCATAGTTGCCTAATTCTCTCAGACTAAACTGGACAATGGTGTACATGGGCTTCTCAATGTCACCGTATGTCTAGGTGGTCTCAAATGTAAGTCATACTAAAATAATGTAATACTTTCATACTACGTGCTAATAGTCCATCTTTCCTTGTAAAACAAAAAAAGAGATGACCTAAGTGCTTACTGTCCTAGTGTTGTACCTTGGCCGCAAATTGATGTACTCATCGCATCCTATTTGGAGGTCAGTCTTCAATACTCAAAAAATTGAACAATCTTATGTAGAGCCACCTCTTTCAATTTCATGAATTTCATGCGTATTTGGATACTAAAATTATATCGAATGTTCTGTCAACTCACAAACACTAGAATTCTTTTTCAAATTGTAGGTTATTATTGGAAGAATATTGTGTCTATCGATGTCCAGTGATTGACAGGACGCTAATCGTGAGCTTTTCTGACTTACATTTTGAAGGTTACTAAATTGTGTCATCTTTTGTTGTGTTCAGTGTGAGAAGCATATAGCATCTTCTTTTGTTGTATGGCATGCATGTAGGTGGATACTTTTTGTTTTAAGATTATTTTCCATCTCCATGATATTAGACTAGAAATTTTTTCATTGAGATATGGTTTTCTACATAGTCAAGTTATGAAAATCAATTAGAGTTCTGATGGAAGGACTTGATTTTTATATTGGCCGGACTACGTTAAAATAGATTACATTGGATTTAATCATAGAATCATATGGTATGAGATTTATTAAGCCTTCGTCATCTCATTGAGCCTAGTATACAATCCATCAACCTCTGCCAATTGAGAACCATACAGGCACACACACACACAAACATGGAAGCATGTAGAGTTTTAGATGATGTTTTAAATATTATGTAAGTGACCAAGTAGACAAGAGTTGACTTAATAAGGGACATGCGAAGCAATGTAACTTCCCTTTGTCTCAAGCTCCTATTTCAACCTAAAACACAACAAAAAAATACAAATATTCACTATAGAAAATACACACAAAAATAAAAAAATAAAAAAATAAAAAAATAAAAAAAATACAAAAAGAATTCAAATCGCCTCAAGGATGCCTTAATTTTACTTCGAAAGAAAAATAAATCAACACAAGATAGCTGAATTTTGATTTAGCATAGGATCACCTCCAATGCTTGAAATTCAAACTTGGAGTTTAGTTCACCTCGCCTTGCATCACAACTTCACCTTTGACTAGAATAAGATTTAGGGTTTAGGATTTTAGGATTTAGGGATTTTACAATACTCGCAAATTCTGAAGCTCAGTTCACAATTACTTTCATGGTTCTACTCATTTTCAAGTCCACAATTGAAGATTACTAGCTGCTGTATACCTCAAACTGTAATAGCTTTCATCATTTCATGTGAGCCAAAGGAAGCAACATTCATTTATAAATAACCAACACTTTCTATACAACACAAAATAAAAAAATACAAACAAAGCCAAATACACAAAATCGACCAACAGCTTGAACAAAGCAACAAAATGTATGAAATAAATGTGTTGTATAAAATTTAAAAATCTAAAAATGAAAAAAAATTCCACATTCTCCATCAATCCCAAACTTAGTCAACCAGCCAAACAACAACAACAACAACAACAACAACAACAACAACAACAATAAGAAGAAAAAAAAAAAAAAAAAAAAAAAAAACCTGAAATACCTTCCGAGAGACTGTAGGCAAAATCTTACACAAAATATATTTCTAAATAAACCCACATGCATTCGAGGATGGAAAATACATGTGACAACTCATGAACTTGAGCAGTGAATCCTGTCCTCGCATCCATAATAAGGGCCCACAGATTTGTACAAGAAGCCACATTGCTTACATACAGACCATCTTCATTATTCTTTTCCACATGCTCCGTAAGCCAAGAATCAGCTACATCATAGTTATACCTACACGTCAAAACAAAATAGGAATGAAAGTTCAGTAAATGGATCTGTCTGAATCCAAGCCGTTTGCTGAAAGTAAATGCATGTCGTAGAAATTGGAATTCCTAATCAACATCCAAGAAGACAAAGTGAAAATCGACAATGCAAACATGACCGAGCTGATGCCTAATTGAGCAACATTATACCACATCAATGGCAAAAGTTCACACCACCTTACCTCTACTTCATTTGGCTACCAAGCATTGTAAATGTTACAATCCATTGAGTTCCAGGAATTTTTAATCAGATCATTTTCTTAGATTGGTCATCCTACATCTTCTTCAACATCTAATTTGCCCTCTCTTTTGACCAACTTGTAAAAAATACTAGAACCAAAAGGCTTTATTAATATGATGATCAAATGAAGAGTAGATTCAAAAAAACGAATCCTAATTGTAGGAATAGGAAAAATGAAGCAAAAGAAGGTCATAGAATGTATTTTTTCAACACCATATGTATTTATAGAACTCATAGTAAGATTAGGACCCAAGATACAATCGAAGAGTAGAATGAGCTTGCCATGATTTGACTCTTCATCAAACTTCATGTTTGCGACCATCTCCAAAACGTTTGTTTAAAAACAGAACCGGGCAGAAATAGCACAGCATTTCGGGAGAATTTGCCATTTTCTTCTTACTCTACACATCAGATAATCTTTATTGTTGCCCTATAAAACCAAACATATAGCATGTCCAAATAAAAAATAGTGAGAAAGAAGGTTGAAAAAAAAAAAAAAAACAAATCCAAAAAATCCAAAAACATATATCGCATTGATTACTTCCTTATTAGCTACTAGCCACAAAGTTAATCAATACTTGATAACCTTGCCAAGGAAGACTACCCTGTAGAAGGAATATCAAAGTGTAAGCCAATGATTCCAAGTTGTACTTCCTACTCTCAGTCCTTCCTATATGTGTATGCACACTCGCATAACGAACAGTTCCATTACATGTACAGAAATTACATGGAATCAAACTATAGCTCAAAAGCAAAACAATTGCTCTCAACCGCCAAAACAAGAATAGCAACTACAGATCAAGACAGAGGAGAAGAGCCTCACCGGAACACATTAGGTCTTTGGTCATATTCTACATGCTGACCAGTCGTACCATTCTTCCATCGAGTAGCTGTATATATAGAAGAAAGAGATTAATCTTAGTGTGAAATTGACTTGTGCATGAACATAGTGGTAATAAACTCATCCAATTCCTAGTCTAGATGCACTTCATGTAACAGTTCACAGATCTAAAAAAACTAATGTAATACCAAATTGAAGTAAAGGAGGTTACTATTGTGTGAACAAAGAACAAATTGCAGCACAACAATACTAAAAACTCACCAAGCCCGAGATGTACAAAAAAAAACTTCTTCTCTTCAAGTGCATTGGATTATTCCAAGAGAAAGTTCTCGGGCTTCACGTCTCCATGTACATACCTACCCAATCAGAATGAGCTGCTTTAAATATTCACGCTTGATCTGAAGAGTTTTAGACATTCTAGAGACTTGGCCTGAGCATATCCATGACCTACAGCATGTGAACAAAGTTGAAATCAGATTAAAAATAAATAAATAAATAAATAAATAAATAAATCATGAGAGAAGTTTGAAAAGAAGACGACTACATAAAAATCGAAGGTCTACTTGGACTATAATAATTCAATAGGTGACTCACCATGATGTAGTAGTCGCCTTGTCAACCTTTGTAATATATGCAACCAACACCATGACTGCCACCAAGAATACTAGAGAAAGAATATGTGCCAACCATCAAGGTTTAGGAGACAAGCCTTAATCACATTTGAATGATGAAAATGAAAAATACAGAAAGATAAATGTAACACTAATCATCACATCTTAAGAGTGAAATCACAATGGTACAAACTTGAGACGCACTTGTAAACCTGCCACTCACAAGGAGGACCATAATTGCAACCCTTACTACTCCAATGCTCAAACTTGCTTGAATGTCAATACACAACATGCGTAAACAAGTTCAATGTGAATACAAAAAACTTATTACATTAATGATTACAAGACCTTGATGTAATGTACAGAGCATCTTCCAAACATGCCATTGTGACCATAGTTTAGAGAAAAATAAATTATAAAAAATTGAATACTTCAATAACTTGTGGACCAGCATGCTCCGTCCTTGTCATTAAGTTGGTAGATTCTTTTATACAATATACTGCGGATGTAGCATTGAATGAAAAATAAGAACCATGAGGAGGTTTAAAACAAATCCCATATTCATTGAGCCAAAAAGTTGTCAAATCTTCTAATTCCATTCTAAAACAAATTTAATCCTAAATCAAGTTTCAACAATCCATAAAACAATTAAATTGGGAACCATGCTCCACACAAATATGGAAGCATGTAGAGTTTTAGATGGCATTTTAAATGTTATGCAAGTGGTGGAGTAGACAAGAATTGACCTAATAACGGACATGCGAAGTAATGTAACGTCCCTCTCCTTCAAGCTCATACTTCAACTTGAAACACAATAAAAGAGTACAGTTACTTATTTTAAAAAACAAACAAACAGAAAAACAAACAAACAAACAACCAAACAAAACAAAATAAAATAAAATAAAGTAAAATAAAGGAAAAAAAAAAAAAAAAAAAAAAAAAAATGATTCAAATTGCCCCAAGAATGCCTCAACGTCACTTTGAAAGAAAAATAGACCAATACAGAGTAGCCGAATTTTGATCTAGTACACGATCATCTTTAATGCAAGGAGTTAGAGCTTGGAATCTAGCTCACCTTGCCTCACATCACAACTTCACCTTTGACTAGACTTACAGAATTCACCAAGTTTAGAGATTACCCTCAATACATTACTTGGTTACGGTCATGAGTCTAAACACAATACTTTCGCAGCTGGGGAATCTTCACTACACATGCAACTAAGTATATTTCACTCTAATACTTTTTCACATTACTATTATAATTATTTAAAATAAAATTTATTTAGCATAAAAAAAAATAAAAAAAATAAAAACAAAAAAAAAAGTCAACAAAGAATAAATAAAACCTTGGTCTATAAAGACAAAGAATTCAAGAGGTTTGAAGGATCTGAAATTCCAATTTAGAATTTAGAAACTTGTGCCAAACTAGAATTCACGTCAGAATTGAGAGTCATGGGACTAGAGGGATTCACACCGAGATTGAGACTTGCAGGACCAAAATTCATGTCGAGATTGAGAATTATAAGATTGGGAGTCTTATAGGGACTAGAACTTGTAGGATTGAGACTTGCACTGGGAGTAGAATTCATGCCAAGAGTGGGACTCATGGAACTGGAACTTAAGTCGAAAATGGGACCAACTCCGAGGTCCGCTAACTGATATCGCATCCAATCCTCACTCCCATTGCAAGGGTGCAAGTCTTAGTTTTGATGCAAGTCTCGGTGTCGTATTACGTGCTTTCCTGCTCGAGAACGCGCCGGGCGTCTGGCTGTAGAAGGTAGTATGGAGATTTGCCGATAGTCAAGCAGTCTATCAGTTTTTGACTGCTGGAATATAAACGACTGCAACAATGTACCGTAAATCTATACGGGTGCTCTTCGACTGCTTGTCGAAGTCCTTTTTGCCCCAGCCGGTAGATCTCTAGACGTTACAGAGAACCCCGTACAATCCAAACTGTTAACCTTCAATACTGCTTTGTACTTACGATCTTGTATCCACTGACTGTCTTGTTAGATTAACCCAATAAATTTCATTCACTCTGCATACTCAATCCTATAGACACCCTTTTAATCCTTCAATCACAGACGTAACTCGATTTCACAAAACAGTCAAGAGTATTCAAACCCACTTCATTTAAAAATCCCGATTCACCATTACAACACTGACTTCAGCAGCGATTGCCTCAGTCTTCCCCAAAACTCTACGAAGAAGAAAAATCCAAATCCTATGTCTTTCCTTCCCTGACCCGAAGCATGAAGCTCCTCTCTCTAATTCCCTTGATCTTCAAAAACCTCCCATCCCCAAATAAAAACCCACACCACTCCAAAACTATATTCCCCCTAACCTTATCCTCTGAATTTCTTCAATCTTCCGTCTTAGATCCGGAGTTGGCTCCCACCTCAAGCTTGGATCCGAAATTGGCTCCCACCTCAAGCTTTCTCCTCCGTTTTTACCTTTAAGAAATCCATTTACCGAAAACAACGTTCCCTGAGACGGCACAGAGAACAGGACAACCTGAAACAGAATTGAACCCCGTAATCGGGACCACATTGAGTCGCCCGACCAATTCAGGTCCTATATTGGGAAAGATGCCCGTAGTAACTTGGATGTTCCCGTAATTGGGTCAAATTGGTCCTCGCATCAGATTGGCTAAGACCCGTAGTAAGACCTGGATTTCCTGTAACTAGACTGCATTGGGTTGCCCCACCAATACAGGTCTCATATTGGGTAAGAGGACCCGGATTGGATTCTCGAAATTGGATCCAATTGGCTCCTCGAACCCGTCGTGTGAATTGGTCCTTCTCTTCCTGCTGACTCCCGTTATTAGAATCGAACGGGGCATTCCAGTATGCCCCGGCTGACTGTAACGGAGTCACTGAACCTGACCACTCAGTATTTGTACTAGAGTTGGTCGATGCTCCCAATATTCGAGATAACTGAATATTAATAAAATTCCCCTTTCTTTTTATTTTCACTGTATACTCGTGTTATAACACGACATCCACCCCCTCTGAACCTGTGCATCCTCCGGTATGCACCAATTTACCCAATTGCTGTTTGATTCAGAATATATCCCCTACGTCTTTGTCCAGTTCGTCTTCGTCACCTTCATTATCCATATCACTTTCATCTTCTTGCTGCGGAATCTCTGTACCTTCATTAAGGTCTTCCATATTCATCTCTACGTGTCTTCGTTTAAATATTTTTACTCTCTTCCCTGCAATTGGTATTTTTAATTTTGTACCATCTAACTCCCGTAATGAGTAAGTCGCATTATCATGAACAGTTGTTACAACATATGGTCCAAACCAACGTTTTGAAAATTTCCGCAAAGTACTATGTTGATTATCCAGACTATTGTCATAAACAAGTACCCAGTCACCTTCCTCGATTGCTTTTGGTCTCAATCGATGTTGCTTATCGAATCGCGCCTTATTTTGTAACCTTACTCTTTTTAACCTTTCCAATGCTATCAGGACATCTTCTGTTCTTTGCTCCAATTGTCGAATCCTAATAGCCAAAAGTTCTTCTCTTGTCAATCCATCTTCCCATGGTAGCATACTCCAAGTAAGTACCTTTTCTTCAATCGGCATAATTGGTTTTTGACCTGTCATAAGTTCTACTGGCATATATCCTGCCACCGAACTATGTGTTGTTCGATCA
Organism: Physcomitrium patens; assembly: GCF_059467195.1. Classification (NCBI taxonomy): domain Eukaryota; kingdom Viridiplantae; phylum Streptophyta; class Bryopsida; order Funariales; family Funariaceae; genus Physcomitrium; species Physcomitrium patens. Next base: position 548,507 of record NC_143428.1, read on the forward strand.
GCCCATAATGCAAATGACAAAAGCCGTGGCCACTCTTTAACCTTCCCATTACAAGCTTTAACCAATGCTTTCACAATCGGCGGGTGACCGCGTTCGCTTTTCGCATTCCCTTCCGGATTATAAGCAGTAGTCAGTGATAGTTTAACTCCACATTTTTCAAAGAACTTACGAGCTTCTTGTGCATTTAATTCTCCATGATCTGCAGTGATTTTTTCTACGCACCCGTAACGGCAAATGACATCTTCAAGCAAAAACCTACAAATCCCTTCTGTAGATTTTGTCCTCAATGCTCTTCCTTCTACTTGATTTGATAAATCTTCACGAGCTAAAACCAAATATCTCATCTGCCATAACCCAACCGACATAATAACCAAATCAACAACCCATTTAAAATGAATAGCCAGAGGATACGTAGGATGAAGACCATCTCGATGTCGGATATTAGAATACGATTGACAGATTTCACATGACTCTACAAATGAGAGCACATCTCGATACATATTTTTCCACCAATATCGTTCCTTGAGTTTAGCAAAAGTAGCCCAGATTCCTCTATGCCCTGCCCATAAACTATCATGAAACTCCTTTAATAATTTTAGTTTTTCTTCCCTTTTGCCTATCACTCGTTGTGGCATCCCAATTCCTTTCTTCGGTCTCTTCCATAAGAATCCATCTCGAAGTAAAAATCCATATGCTTTTTTTCTTATTTGTTTGAATTTTTCTGTAGACCAATTCCCCTGCTTAGACAAGGTATTCAAATAATGACCAATATCCAATAATTCTCCTTCATAAGATTCTTCAAGAAATAGCTTGTCTTCTCTGTTGAGATTTGATATTGAATAGAATTTCAATCCGACATCATCAATGTCTTCAACCATTTCGTCCTCCCTCTCGTATCTTGCTCGAGATAGCATGTCTGCTACTAAATTGTCCTTTCCAGTGATATGCTTAAATTCTGGATTTAGTGACTTAATATAAGCAATCCATCTCAACATTGCAATATCTGGCATTGAACAGTTAATAATCATTCCAAGCAATGGCTAGCAATCTGTTTCAATTACTACTATTGCCCCAATCAAATAGTCCTTTTCAGCTTTCATAGCCAAAACGACTCCCCAAAGTTCTCTTTTGACTTGCGAATATGCACGCTGACTAATACTTAAAACTTTAGCCCCAAATCGAACTGCAAATCTACTCCCATTCGAATCATCTTGACCCACAGCCCATCCAACGGCAATTAGACTAGCGTCTACAGTAAGAATCACTGGTCTATTGCACTTATAATCAACCTTCCTCAATATTGGAGGTGACATCAAAAATTTCTTCAATCTTTGCATTGCTTGAATATGCCTTTCTTTCCATTCAAATCGGTAACCCTTGCGTAACAGTTCATATAATGGATCCGCTATGTGAACAAAATGAGGGATCCAGATTCGATAAAATACACATGCACCCAAAAACCTGCAAACCTCTGTTAAAGAACCACAATCCTCTTTCATCCTTCCAAATGCATCAACTTTAGTCGGATCTGGTTTTCTTCCGTAAGATCCGCATAAATGTCCAACAATTACAACCTCTCGCACTCCAAATACGGACTTCATACCCGATAATGTAAGATGAACTTCTCCAAGCCGAGTTAAAATCTTTTCACAATCTTGTATATGATCAACAACATATCTGCGACACCCCCTCGTATCTAAAGTTTCATCCTTGTCTCCTTCTTTGTACCCCTTTATAGGAACATCATCTAGAAAAGGCATTGTCTTTTCCGGGATAAAATCTCTCAATACTTTATTCATCCCATTCATCATATGCGCAACTGAGTTGGTCGCGCCTTCAGAAAGAGTGTACATTCTAACCAATCCAAGCGGTGTCCTCATCGTTGTCATATCTCTACTTCCTTCGGCAAGTTGAAATTGATCATAACCTGAATACAAATCACCCATTGAATACATCGCCCTTCCAGCAAACGCCTCAGCAAATTCATCCACAATAGGTCCAATTCCTGCATTCTTGACAGTTACAGCATTCACCGGCTGCATATCTTGAATAAACCGCAGTGACCCATTCTTCTTAGGTACCGTAAACCATCGACTAGAATACGGCGCAAATGAAGGTTCTAATATTTTCATCTTTATCTTTTCTTTCAATAGTTCCACCAATTTAGGTAAATGTGCCCTCGGTACTGGAATCGGTCTTAGATTCCAAGGTACATGCGGTACAGTGAAGATAACTATAGGTGTTATAATATTTGGATCCACACACCCAATTTCATGAGATTCGAAGGCAAACGATCTACCTTGTTTAGCCAACATCTTTTTGAAGCAAGTAATTTCCTCCGACAATAAAGAACCATCAGAACCAATCTTCAATTCTTCAAAAGTTTCTTCAGTAAACTGATGTCCAATACTCATTGGATCTCTTAAACTTGCTTCTTTTGATGCTTCTCCCATTTGTTCTTTAGAATCCTCTGGTAATGGTCCGGCAACAGGCTTTACCTTCTTATCTGCCATTTTATATCTCTTCTCTACTGTGACTTCTGGTGCTTGAAAAGATTCAAGCATGGTATAAATCTCTCTCGAATGAATCTCAACAATCTTATCATTATCTCCTAACCCAATAGATGTAATCAATTCCAATGAATCTTCCAGCCCATTTTCTTCATAAACACCTAAAATCCTCTCATCATCTTACAATGTACCTATCTTGCGTAACTGTCCTTCAATATCATATAATCTTTTTCTTTCTTTTCTTTTGAAATCATCAACTTTCTTATACATAATATTTCCATTATCTATTATACCAATAAAACTCGCATCAAAGGCACCTTCATCTCGCGAGAGTACCTCCTCTTTTGTACCTCCATAATCTCGCTTTACAGTGGTACCTCCCCAAAATCCTTAAATCCTTCAACAATCTTTGGCAATGGTTTCTCCCTCAACCTATCTCGATTCCGTTCATGGTTAGGAGGTACTGTTAGAAATTGTACAGCTTTCCTCCCATCTTCGCTCCGTACCCTTGCATAAGCAGAACCATCGTCAAGTACCTTTGTTTCCATCCGTGTTGCCGTGATATAAGGTTGTCCTAAAATCAACGGATAAGACGTTGTATCTTGAATGAAGAAATGTTGCTCCGTAGCAACATCCCCAATCCGAATTTTGACATCTGGACAAGCTCCATATAATTCGCCTCGTGTGTTATTAGCTGCTCGTATTGCCCATCCATGTTCCATATCAATTGGCCATTTTTGCTTCTTATAAAGATCTTTAGACATGAGATTTATTTCAGAACCATGGTCCACCAAAGCAACTATTGGTTCTTCTATATCTCCTACCTTCACCAATACCTCAGTAGTTGCCCTTGCCCAATGCTTTCGAGTATAATGGCTCAAAGTTTCCATTTCCTTGTCACTAGAATCTTCAAAATGTACTCGCTGATTATACCCATTCTTTTCATTTATTGGTTGCTTGTAACCAATATCAACCTCTTCTTCATCTCTACATATTCTTGCGTCAATAGCATGACTCATTCCAGTTTCGCTCATTAATTGCCTCTTTCGCTTAATGCTGTCAATGATAACATCATGAAACTCCTTCTTTGCAATTTCCAAGACTTCTTTCAATGTGAATTCCACCTTAGCGTTTAATATACGTTCTTCCAACACCCCTTTCAAATTTGTTGCCGCTTCAATGTCAGAAAGTAGCTTATAAGCAATTGATTTGCCCTTATCTTTTGTCTCCGTTGTTTTTTCTCCCAATGATGCTGAGGTATCCTTTACAGGCAATTCTTGTGAAGCTGCCTCCCGAGCCTTGTCTCCTCAAGTTTGCCTCTTAAAAGAATTTCCTTCTCTATTATCATCAAAATTTCTTCGTCTTTTCTCTTCCATCAAAGCTTCATGTTGGCTCTTAGCAATATATGCATGAACTGAAAGAGACTCAACAAGATCCTTCCAACCTATTCTACCTCGTATTGTAGCTGCAGTTCTCAATAATGCTTCTCGAGGTAATTTCCCTTCTTGCATTGTAGAAACGGCAGAAGCCCAAAACTCACTAGTTTCCGTACTTCCACCAATTTCATCATCTACTCTAGCACCATAACTTGCACTTTCTCGTGCTACTGTTTCATGCCCTTTTAAGTAATCTTGAACCAATGCTCTCATTCCTCCCTTGCCAAAATTGATTTGAAGAAGATCCTCCCTATCTTTCAATGCTATCTTCTCATCTTTCCAACAAATAATTCCCTGCCGTATCATATTATTAAATTCATTACAATCTTTTCTAGTGTGTGAAGCATCATCACACCAAATGTATCTTTGTACATATCCTTGTTTTGAAACATTCTTCGAATTGTTTATTGAAGTATTCTCTTCAAGTCTTGCCAATTTGATTTAAAGATCTCGCATTCTTCATATAATTTCTTCCATACCCATATCTGCTTTCTTTGACAAGGATGTCGAAGGTTGAACTGTAGGCATTGTTGGTGGTGTTGTACGTACTGGAGCTTTGGGTGCTTGTACTGTTTTCGAAATATTACTCCTATCCTTCCTCCTTTCTTTTTTTGTAAGCAACCCCACCGCATCTTCAACGTTCTTCCACTTCGTTGTCAATCCTTCATCTTCTTCTTTGTCTTCAAGAAGGGGTTCTAATTTCTCTTGCAATTCTCCATCAGCAGCTTGAAGAAATAGATCAACTTTGTTCGGCTCCAATGTCAATTTTTCTACCTTCGATAATTGAGAGTACTGCCTCTCAAATTCCCTTAGTAGCTCTGTTGCTTGCAAATTCTTATTGGGCCGTTCAATCCATCCCAGAAACAGCTTCTTAGTAACGCGATCAGCATCTTCAAGAAATATTCGTCTTTCAATGCATGTGAAAAATCCTCCCATGAATTCCCACAACGATCCGTAATCGATGTAATGTGGTCCCTTATCTCCGGTATCGTGGCAAGTCCAAATAGTGCAACCATTTTCTTCTCAGAAACCCGATTTAATTCCATTTCACGAACATAACATCTTAAATACCTTGAAATATTCCTCCCATCAAATTGATCAATTTTATTGACCACTGCTTGCAATGCTTTGGTTGCCAAAGCTTCCTTTCGATCATTGCTTTGCTGTTGCTGCATTGACAATGAGAAGGCTTGAAACAAACTAGCAATAGACGGATCCATGTGCATACCTTGTCCTTTAGAAGACTCCCCACCAGAAATTTCTCCCAAAAATCCATCAAAATTTTTATTTTCATTTTCCATAAAAAATAAAGATAAAATCAACCGAAATCCAATACCTTCTACCTCAAGCTTTCACGTTGGGTTCACCACTTATGTCGTATTACGTGCTTTCCTGCTCGAGAACGCGCCGGGCGTCTGGCTGTAGAAGGTAGTATGGAGATTTGCCGATAGTCAAGCAGTCTATCAGTTTTTGACTGCTGGAATATAAACGACTGCAACAATGTACCGTAAATCTATACGGGTGCTCTTCGACTGCTTGTCGAAGTCCTTTTTGCCCCAGCCGGTAGATCTCTAGACGTTACAGAGAACCCCGTACAATCCAAACTGTTAACCTTCAATACTGCTTTGTACTTACAATCTTGTATCCACTGACTGTCTTGTTAGATTAACCCAATAAATTTCATTCACTCTGCATACTCAATCCTATAGACACCCTTTTAATCCTTCAATCACAGACGTAACTCGATTTCACAAAACAGTCAAGAGTATTCAAACCCACTTCATTTAAAAATCCCGATTCACCATTACAACACTGACTTCAGCAGCGATTGCCTCAGTCTTCCCCAAAACTCTACGAAGAAGAAAAATCCAAATCCTATGTCTTTCCTTTCCTGACCCGAAGCATGAAGCTCCTCTCTCTAATTCCCTTGATCTTCAAAAACCTCCCATCCCCAAATAAAAACCCACACCACTCCAAAACTATATTCCCCCTAACCTTATCCTCTGAATTTCTTCAATCTTCCGTCTTAGATCCGGAATTGGCTCCCACCTCAAGCTTGGATCCGAAATTGGCTCCCACCTCAAGCTTTCTCCTCTGTTTTTACCTTTAAGAAATCCATTTACCGAAAACAACGTTCCCTGAGACGGCACAGAGAACAGGACAACCTGAAACAGAATTGAACCCCGTAATCGGGACCACATTGAGTCGCCCGACCAATTCAGGTCCTATATTGGGAAAGATGCCCGTAGTAACTTGGATGTTCCCGTAATTGGGTCAAATTGGTCCTCGCATCAGATTGGCTAAGACCCGTAGTAAGACCTGGATTTCCTGTAACTAGACTGCATTGGGTTGCCCCACCAATACAGGTCTCATATTGGGTAAGAGGACCCGGATTGGATTCTCGAAATTGGATCCAATTGGCTCCTCGAACCCGTCGTGTGAATTGGTCCTTCTCTTCCTGCTGACTCCCGTTATTGGAATCGAACGGGGCATTCCAGTATGCCCCGGCTGACTGTAACGGAGTCACTGAACCTGACCACTCAGTATTTGTACTAGAGTTGGTCGATGCTCCCAATATTCGAGATAACTGAATATTAATAAAATTCCCCTTTCTTTTTATTTTCACTGTATACTCGTGTTATAACACGACATCCACCCCCTCTGAACCTGTGCATCCTCCGGTATGCACCAATTTACCCAATTGCTGTTTGATTCAGAATATATCCCCTACGTCTTTGTCCAGTTCGTCTTCGTCACCTTCATTATCCATATCACTTTCATCTTCTTGCTGCGGAATCTCTGTACCTTCATTAAGGTCTTCCATATTCATCTCTACGTGTCTTCGTTTAAATATTTTTACTCTCTTCCCTGCAATTGGTATTTTTAATTTTGTACCATCTAACTCCCGTAATGAGTAAGTCGCATTATCATGAACAGTTGTTACAACATATGGTCCAAACCAACGTTTTGAAAATTTCCGCAAAGTACTATGTTGATTATCCAGACTATTGTCATAAACAAGTACCCAGTCACCTTCCTCGATTGCTTTTGGTCTCAATCGATGTTGCTTATCGAATCGCGCCTTATTTTGTAACCTTACTCTTTTTAACCTTTCCAATGCTATCAGGACATCTTCTGTTCTTTGCTCCAATTGTCGAATCCTAATAGCCAAAAGTTCTTCTCTTGTCAATCCATCTTCCCATGGTAGCATACTCCAAGTAAGTACCTTTTCTTCAATCGGCATAATTGGTTTTTGACCTGTCATAAGTTCTACTGGCATATATCCTGCCATCGAACTATGTGTTGTTCGATTAGCCCATAATGCAAATGACAAAAGCCATGGCCACTCTTTAACCTTCCCATTACAAGCTTTAACCAATGCTTTCACAATCGGCGGGTGACCGCGTTCGCTTTTCGCATTCCCTTCCGGATTATAAGCAGTAGTCAGTGATAGTTTAACTCCACATTTTTCAAAGAACTTACGAGCTTCTTGTGCATTTAATTCTCCATGATCTGCAGTGATTTTTTCTACGCACCCGTAACGGCAAATGACATCTTCAAGCAAAAACCTACAAATCCCTTCTGTAGATTTTGTCCTCAATGCTCTTCCTTCTACTTGATTTGATAAATCTTCACGAGCTAAAACCAAATATCTCATCTGCCATAACCCAACCGACATAATAACCAAATCAACAACCCATTTAAAATGAATAGCCAGAGGATACGTAGGATGAAGACCATCTCGATGTCGGATATTAGAATACGATTGACAGATTTCACATGACTCTACAAATGAGAGCACATCTCGATACATATTTTTCCACCAATATCGTTCCTTGAGTTTAGCAAAAGTAGCCCAGATTCCTCTATGCCCTGCCCATAAACTATCATGAAACTCCTTTAATAATTTTAGTTTTTCTTCCCTTTTGCCTATCACTCGTTGTGGCATCCCAATTCCTTTCTTCGGTCTCTTCCATAAGAATCCATCTCGAAGTAAAAATCCATATGCTTTTTTTCTTATTTGTTTGAATTTTTCTGTAGACCAATTCCCCTGCTTAGACAAGGTATTCAAATAATGACCAATATCCAATAATTCTCCTTCATAAGATTCTTCAAGAAATAGCTTGTCTTCTCTGTTGAGATTTGATATTGAATAGAATTTCAATCCGACATCATCAATGTCTTCAACCATTTCGTCCTCCCTCTCGTATCTTGCTCGAGATAGCATGTCTGCTACTAAATTGTCCTTTCCAGTGATATGCTTAAATTCTGGATTTAGTGACTTAATATAAGCAATCCATCTCAACATTGCAATATCTGGCATTGAACAGTTAATAATCATTCCAAGCAATGGCTAGCAATCTGTTTCAATTACTACTATTGCCCCAATCAAATAGTCCTTTTCAGCTTTCATAGCCAAAACGACTCCCCAAAGTTCTCTTTTGACTTGCGAATATGCACGCTGACTAATACTTAAAACTTTAGCCCCAAATCGAACTGCAAATCTACTCCCATTCGAATCATCTTGACCCACAGCCCATCCAACGGCAATTGGACTAGCGTCTACAGTAAGAATCACTGGTCTATTGCACTTATAATCAACCTTCCTCAATATTGGAGGTGACATCAAAAATTTCTTCAATCTTTGCATTGCTTGAATATGCCTTTCTTTCCATTCAAATCGGTAACCCTTGCGTAACAGTTCATATAATGGATCCGCTATGTGAACAAAATGAGGGATCCAGATTCGATAAAATACACATGCACCCAAAAACCTGCAAACCTCTGTTAAAGAACCACAATCCTCTTTCATCCTTCCAAATGCATCAACTTTAGTCGGATCTGGTTTTCTTCCGTAAGATCCGCATAAATGTCCAACAATTACAACCTCTCGCACTCCAAATACGGACTTCATACCCGATAATGTAAGATGAACTTCTCCAAGCCGAGTTAAAATCTTTTCACAATCTTGTATATGATCAACAACATATCTGCGACACCCCCTCGTATCTAAAGTTTCATCCTTGTCTCCTTCTTTGTACCCCTTTATAGGAACATCATCTAGAAAAGGCATTGTCTTTTCCGGGATAAAATCTCTCAATACTTTATTCATCCCATTCATCATATGCGCAACTGAGTTGGTCGCGCCTTCAGAAAGAGTGTACATTCTAACCAATCCAAGCGGTGTCCTCATCGTTGTCATATCTCTACTTCCTTCGGCAAGTTGAAATTGATCATAACCTGAATACAAATCACCCATTGAATACATCGCCCTTCCAGCAAACGCCTCAGCAAATTCATCCACAATAGGTCCAATTCCTGCATTCTTGACAGTTACAGCATTCACCGGCTGCATATCTTGAATAAACCGCAGTGACCCATTCTTCTTAGGTACCGTAAACCATCGACTAGAATACGGCGCAAATGAAGGTTCTAATATTTTCATCTTTATCTTTTCTTTCAATAGTTCCACCAATTTAGGTAAATGTGCCCTCGGTACTGGAATCGGTCTTAGATTCCAAGGTACATGCGGTACAGTGAAGATAACTATAGGTGTTATAATATTTGGATCCACACACCCAATTTCATGAGATTCGAAGGCAAACGATCTACCTTGTTTAGCCAACATCTTTTTGAAGCAAGTAATTTCCTCCGACAATAAAGAACCATCAGAACCAATCTTCAATTCTTCAAAAGTTTCTTCAGTAAACTGATGTCCAATACTCATTGGATCTCTTAAACTTGCTTCTTTTGATGCTTCTCCCATTTGTTCTTTAGAATCCTCTGGTAATGGTCCGGCAACAGGCTTTACCTTCTTATCTGCCATTTTATATCTCTTCTCTACTGTGACTTCTGGTGCTTGAAAAGATTCAAGCATGGTATAAATCTCTCTCGAATGAATCTCAACAATCTTATCATTATCTCCTAACCCAATAGATGTAATCAATTCCAATGAATCTTCCAGCCCATTTTCTTCATAAACACCTAAAATCCTCTCATCATCTTACAATGTACCTATCTTGCGTAACTGTCCTTCAATATCATATAATCTTTTTCTTTCTTTTCTTTTGAAATCATCAACTTTCTTATACATAATATTTCCATTATCTATTATACCAATAAAACTCGCATCAAAGGCACCTTCATCTCGCGAGAGTACCTCCTCTTTTGTACCTCCATAATCTCGCTTTACAGTGGTACCTCCCCAAAATCCTTAAATCCTTCAACAATCTTTGGCAATGGTTTCTCCCTCAACCTATCTCGATTCCGTTCATGGTTAGGAAGTACTGTTAGAAATTGTACAGCTTTCCTCCCATCTTCGCTCCGTACCCTTGCATAAGCAGAACCATCGTCAAGTACCTTTGTTTCCATCCGTGTTGCCGTGATATAAGGTTGTCCTAAAATCAACGGATAAGACGTTGTATCTTGAATGAAGAAATGTTGCTCCGTAGCAACATCCCCAATCCGAATTTTGACATCTGGACAAGCTCCATATAATTCGCCTCGTGTGTTATTAGCTGCTCGTATTGCCCATCCATGTTCCATATCAATTGGCCATTTTTGCTTCTTATAAAGATCTTTAGACATGAGATTTATTTCAGAACCATGGTCCACCAAAGCAACTATTGGTTCTTCTATATCTCCTACCTTCACCAATACCTCAGTAGTTGCCCTTGCCCAATGCTTTCGAGTATAATGGCTCAAAGTTTCCATTTCCTTGTCACTAGAATCTTCAAAATGTACTCGCTGATTATACCCATTCTTTTCATTTATTGGTTGCTTGTAACCAATATCAACCTCTTCTTCATCTCTACATATTCTTGCGTCAATAGCATGACTCATTCCAGTTTCGCTCATTAATTGCCTCTTTCGCTTAATGCTGTCAATGATAACATCATGAAACTCCTTCTTTGCAATTTCCAAGACTTCTTTCAATGTGAATTCCACCTTAGCGTTTAATATACGTTCTTCCAACACCCCTTTCAAATTTGTTGCCGCTTCAATGTCAGAAAGTAGCTTATAAGCAATTGATTTGCCCTTATCTTTTGTCTCCGTTGTTTTTTCTCCCAATGATGCTGAGGTATCCTTTACAGGCAATTCTTGTGAAGCTGCCTCCCGAGCCTTGTCTCCTCAAGTTTGCCTCTTAAAAGAATTTCCTTCTCTATTATCATCAAAATTTCTTCGTCTTTTCTCTTCCATCAAAGCTTCATGTTGGCTCTTAGCAATATATGCATGAACTGAAAGAGACTCAACAAGATCCTTCCAACCTATTCTACCTCGTATTGTAGCTGCAGTTCTCAATAATGCTTCTCGAGGTAATTTCCCTTCTTGCATTGTAGAAACGGCAGAAGCCCAAAACTCACTAGTTTCCGTACTTCCACCAATTTCATCATCTACTCTAGCACCATAACTTGCACTTTCTCGTGCTACTGTTTCATGCCCTTTTAAGTAATCTTGAACCAATGCTCTCATTCCTCCCTTGCCAAAATTGATTTGAAGAAGATCCTCCCTATCTTTCAATGTTATCTTCTCATCTTTCCAACAAATAATTCCCTGCCGTATCATATTATTAAATTCATTGCAATCTTTTCTAGTGTGTGAAGCATCATCACACCAAATGTATCTTTGTACATATCCTTGTTTTGAAACATTCTTCGAATTGTTTATTGAAGTATTCTCTTCAAGTCTTGCCAATTTGATTTAAAGATCTCGCATTCTTCATATAATTTCTTCCATACCCATATCTGCTTTCTTTGACAAGGATGTCGAAGGTTGAACTGTAGGCATTGTTGGTGGTGTTGTACGTACTGGAGCTTTGGGTGCTTGTACTGTTTTCGAAATATTACTCCTATCCTTCCTCCTTTCTTTTTTTGTAAGCAACCCCACCGCATCTTCAACGTTCTTCCACTTCGTTGTCAATCCTTCATCTTCTTCTTTGTCTTCAAGAAGGGGTTCTAATTTCTCTTGCAATTCTCCATCAGCAGCTTGAAGAAATAGATCAACTTTGTTCGGCTCCAATGTCAATTTTTCTACCTTCGATAATTGAGAGTACTGCCTCTCAAATTCCCTTAGTAGCTCTGTTGCTTGCAAATTCTTATTGGGCCGTTCAATCCATCCCAGAAACAGCTTCTTAGTAACGCGATCAGCATCTTCAAGAAATATTCGTCTTTCAATGCATGTGAAAAATCCTCCCATGAATTCCCACAACGATCCGTAATCGATGTAATGTGGTCCCTTATCTCCGGTATCGTGGCAAGTCCAAATAGTGCAACCATTTTCTTCTCAGAAACCCGATTTAATTCCATTTCACGAACATAACATCTTAAATACCTTGAAATATTCCTCCCATCAAATTGATCAATTTTATTGACCACTGCTTGCAATGCTTTGGTTGCCAAAGCTTCCTTTCGATCATTGCTTTGCTGTTGCTGCATTGACAATGAGAAGGCTTGAAACAAACTAGCAATAGACGGATCCATGTGCATACCTCTTCCTTTAGAAGACTCCCCACCAGAAATTTCTCCCAAAAATCCTTCAAAATTTTTATTTTCATTTTCCATAAAAAATAAAGATAAAATCAACCGAAATCCAATACCTTCTACCTCAAGCTTTCACGTTGGGTTCACCACTTATGTCGTATTACGTGCTTTCCTGCTCGAGAACGCGCCGGGCGTCTGGCTGTAGAAGGTAGTATGGAGATTTGCCGATAGTCAAGCAGTCTATCAGTTTTTGACTGCTGGAATATAAACGACTGCAACAATGTACCGTAAATCTATACGGGTGCTCTTCGACTGCTTGTCGAAGTCCTTTTTGCCCCAGCCGGTAGATCTCTAGACGTTACAGAGAACCCCGTACAATCCAAACTGTTAACCTTCAATACTGCTTTGTACTTACAATCTTGTATCCACTGACTGTCTTGTTAGATTAACCCAATAAATTTCATTCACTCTGCATACTCAATCCTATAGACACCCTTTTAATCCTTCAATCACAGACGTAACTCGATTTCACAAAACAGTCAAGAGTATTCAAACCCACTTCATTTAAAAATCCCGATTCACCATTACAACACTGACTTCAGCAGCGATTGCCTCAGTCTTCCCCAAAACTCTACGAAGAAGAAAAATCCAAATCCTATGTCTTTCCTTCCCTGACCCGAAGCATGAAGCTCCTCTCTCTAATTCCCTTGATCTTCAAAAACCTCCCATCCCCAAATAAAAACCCACACCACTCCAAAACTATATTCCCCCTAACCTTATCCTCTGAATTTCTTCAATCTTCCGTCTTAGATCCGGAATTGGCTCCCACCTCAAGCTTGGATCCGAAATTGGCTCCCACCTCAAGCTTTCTCCTCCGTTTTTACCTTTAAGAAATCCATTTACCGAAAACAACGTTCCCTGAGACGGCACAGAGAACAGGACAACCTGAAACAGAATTGAACCCCGTAATCGGGACCACATTGAGTCGCCCGACCAATTCAGGTCCTATATTGGGAAAGATGCCCGTAGTAACTTGGATGTTCCCGTAATTGGGTCAAATTGGTCCTCGCATCAGATTGGCTAAGACCCGTAGTAAGACCTGGATTTCCTGTAACTAGACTGCATTGGGTTGCCCCACCAATACAGGTCTCATATTGGGTAAGAGGACCCGGATTGGATTCTCGAAATTGGATCCAATTGGCTCCTCGAACCCGTCGTGTGAATTGGTCCTTCTCTTCCTGCTGACTCCCGTTATTGGAATCGAACGGGGCATTCCAGTATGCCCCGGCTGACTGTAACGGAGTCACTGAACCTGACCACTCAGTATTTGTACTGGAGTTGGTCGATGCTCCCAATATTCGAGATAACTGAATATTAATAAAATTCCCCTTTCTTTTTATTTTCACTGTATACTCGTCTTACAACACGACATCGGTCCCACTGCAAGTCCCTATTCCAATTCCCTTTCCATATGTCTCACTCCTTCCCTCTTCTACCATGCATCATTTGAATTTTCTTCTCTTTCCTTCTGGTGTACAGGGTCAGATTGGGCACCAAGCATTGAATGTTAGTTGCTTGTCTATCGTTATGTGGAAGAAAGTGACCAAGATTGGACTGAATACATGCACTGAGTATTTGTTGCTTGTCCGTCGTCACCTAGACATAGGAAGAAGGAGGAAGGGAGGGAGAGGAGGAGGAGAAGCGCTTTGCTTTGCATAATTGAACACGTACTTGATCTTCTCTTAGCAAGAGAATTGTAGAAAAATCTCCAAGAGGAAGCTAGAATAATCATTTTTGAAATTGAAAGCTCTTTTTTTTCATCGTAATAAAATACTACCACATCACAAATTTACGTTGCTTCTTTGCACAAGTGATACTCATCGAGAGGGAGATCATAACAAGTGTCGAGTACTTGCATAGAAACAATGAATCTGATGTTGTAAAGGTATTATTGCAACCATAGAACTCCTATGTACCCTTTGTTCAATGCATCTTTTGTGGGAATAGAAACTCTCAATAAAGTTGTTGGTTGCCATGCAAAGATGGATTTTCTCTTCTAGCCACATTTGATAATGGTAACTAAAGAGTAACCAAAGAATCGCAACTGCGATTCTATCAATGCTTATCAAAGTAGGACAGAAAAATCTGTAAACTTGGTCGAACAAGTCTTAAGCTCCATGAAAATGATGCTACCAAGCAGATTTCTACTAAACTTGGGATAATACAAAAAAAAAAAAAAAAAAAAAAAAACACTCAAAGTATGCTAGAAAGCCAAAGGCAAGAACTACTCTAAAATTTTATGGCATGGCTTTTGGAATGGGAAGAGGCAAAGCATCAATTGGAAGAAAAAGAAGAAAAGGCAGCCATATTGGAACAAGAAAAAATGAGGATATTGGTTGTCCAGTATATTGGATTGAAACGGAAGAATTACAGGCAAAAATAGGAACCTAGAAAGCTGTAGTGACAAAATTGGAGGGTGACTGAGCCAGTATTGATCGATCATGGATGTCTATCCCACTAATTTTAATAGTTAGTAAATTGGAAGAGAAGGTGAGACAACAGCAGCACCAATTGGGAGCAGCCAGGTTTTGAGGATTCTATGATTGAAGGCCTAAGTTCGTGAATTGAATTTAGGATACGATCAAGATTTATCAGTTCAATTGCAGAGAGAGTCAATTGAAGTATCAAAGGAGGATGATTAGGTTTCATCATTGGAGCCAGAACTTGTAGAGAACTACTTCTAATGAATGTTGGAGTTGATCAATCCGGCAAGCCCAAGGTAAAAAATTTGTAAGATAATTTAATAGAAAAGGTTTTAACAATTCATTGTTGGCAAAGATAAGAGTTTAGGGTTAACTAGGTTAGGAAGGAAAAAAGTAGTCAACATCGAATGTATAATGTTTGGTATCCAGGGGTAAGTACAAACCTATTGAAAAAAGAAGTAGAAGGGGCCCAAACTATGAAAGTGTAGAGCCGAGGCAAGTTGGATGTGATCTCTTATTTTTGTTTTTATTTTTGTTTTGTTTTTTTTTTCTTTTAATGTAAATATAGAGTTGAGAGGTTGGGATCCATTCCGATTGTTGAACAATGTAAATCAAGAGTATTGTGAGGAAATAGAAATTGGATCTCATGCTGTTGAGTAAGAAATCGAATTTTTGAATATTGAGTTCCGTTTGGCAAATTGAAAGTCAGTGATCAAAGATATTGGTGTAGTTCAATTGTGAGGGATGATGTTATGCCATATTGGCTATAAGAGTTGAACAATGAAGGAGATCTATATAAGAGATAGATAGAATTAGATGTGTGAAAAAAAATATAAAAGAAATGATTAGTTTCGGAATATGTTATTAGTGTGAAGATTTATATCCAATGATGAGAATATTCAATAGATATATGCAGTTGGTTAAGGCAATGCAGTATTACATGATAGTATTATAAGATGGAAGAAAGACAAGTCAGTGAAATAGGAGATTCATGGGAGACGAGATTACAAACGTTTTATATTTGATTGAAAAGAGAAATCTATGGTAGTTATAGAAATTGATGTCATTTTAAATTCCAGGCAATATTTCTGACGTAACTACTTTTCTTGATTGAATCATCCATCCTACTTCCTGAATTGACTGCTTGATGGATGATTAATCTATTTCACTAGGTCCTTTAATCAATTTCCTACAAAAACCAATTTCTACCCATCCTACAGTGATCTTTGCACAACAAACTGATTCATGCTCCTCTCATGAGTAGATTGAGATTGTTGCAACAATGAATAGAGCTCGTAGATCTCCACCTAGCATACTGATAATGTTTTTCATTACACCCTCTATCTGATTCACTATGTTGCAAAGACAATGATATCTCCTAAAACTCCCCTTTTGTTAGATGTCAAGGCACTCTCATAAGACATTGCATGAAAAACAAGAGCCAGTGATTGAGATGAGCTTCACAAAGATGAATTGAGCAAGAAAAATAATAATGGAGTATTTGTTGAGGCAGCATTGTCACTGGCACATGCAACTGTCACCCTAACCCTTAACCACCCATCTGAATTTTCCTCTATTGTAATATTCAAGTTGCTGTTGACCAAGTATTCAACTTTTGGTTGATTTTGCAACTAAGGCTTCATCCATATTTTGTAAGAATTATCAATGAAAATATAACAAATCAAAATTTAAAAATAAAAGATCATGTCAAAAGAAATAGAAAAAATGTATGGTTTGGAAATCAAACACAAAGTAATGTCCATAACAGTTTGTAGGAACCTGAGCTTTTCATGAATCTGAATTTTTTTGTATATTACATCAAGATGGAAATGAAAGTAAAGTGAATACTTTGACATGTAAATAAAAGTAATGTAAATATAGTGATGAAAATCAGTTGTGAAGGAGTTTTGGTTGATCAAGTATAAGTCCACTATAACTACACAAGTAGTGTGGCAATTACAAAGAACTTACAATCTCTCGTACTTTTCCAGGTTCGTCCATTTGTCCTTCAAGTCAACTTCAATGCACCCACGAAAGGCATCTGTATTATTGTTCAAAATCTTCTTCCAATGTCCTTTTTCATACTTTTGGACTTGTTACTTCAAAAGCTCAACCTCTTCACCCAACCATTTCTTTTGTAATCGTCTTTGTGTCGAGCCAGACTCAATTGCAAGAGAAGACTCACTAGATTTACATTCATGTATAGTTTGCTCGGAATTACAAATAAGCACTTCACTACAACGGTCAATCTTCTCAAAAGGCTGCTTCTCCTTCTGCCCTCCATACATCAAATCTACTATACTTGTGATTTGGGAAAGAGACCAAAACAATTCTAAGCCACGGACAGTTTATTTGATATTGTGAAGGCTCAGGTTGACTAGAAGGAGATGTGATGGAGACAAAAAATGGTCTTGTGAATTACTAGGATGTAAGTACTCGGAGGAAGGTTGAGAGTAAGGTGCGTTTGAAGAGGGACTATCTTTACCTTCATACATGTTATCATCTTCCAAATCTTGTGCATGTGCCAAAGGAGGCAAGTTCAAAATACTAAGTCCTAAACCAGAGGGAGTCCGTGGATTTTTGAAGCAAACATGTTGTTTACATACTTCTGTTTGATCCTTTATAAGTTTCTTCAACAAATAATGGACATCTTCCAATACTACAACTGACCTCTTTATCTCTGCAAACTTGACCTTAAGAATGTTTTGTAGCTCGCTTTGTGATACTCGAAGTGCTCCCTCCAACTCCTTGAACTTCCTATCAATCAAGGTTTCTTGTATGTCATGGAAGATGCGATCCTCAGAATCAGGGATGGCCATTGGATGAGGAGATTGTATCAAAGATTGGGCTCACAAGTTGTACTTCCCAGCAATAGTGGATGCTGCAAATTCTTCCAAAATGAGCGGATGCCATAAAATCTAAGTCGTGGCCACAAATATTCCAAACTTATCTCGGATGGCCTCTGTTTATTGGGCGTCTACTTTCTTTTTACCAAGCTATGTTTAGAGCTTGCTTTTGAGCTCCAAGAGAAGTTACTTTAGAGCTTTCTTCTCTAATGTAGGTTGCAGGGGCCTTCCTCGTACAAACTCTTCCAACTCTTCTATAGATTTAAAAGCAAGCAAATTCTTCAGTCCTTGAAGATATTACAAAGCTAGATTGACATCAATTTTGTTTAGAATTGGATTGTCCAATGGTTGGGTGATGTCCTTAATTAACACCATTTATCTCAATCTAAGAACACCTGTAGGAAACAGTAATAACTTCATTAGTTCCTGTATAATATTCACTCATATTGTATGGTTGAGAATGTATTCCTATATCCAAGCATATATAAGCTTAAAACCCAGTTCTTTCCTTCCTTTTGGTGTCTTCTCCTTGATTATTTTGGATTTTTCAACAATCTTCGGTCAAAACAAAAACAAACAAAAACAAACAAACAAAAAATCAAACAAAAAATACAAAAAATCAAGGAAATCAAACTTAGAAACAAAATATACTTGGAAAGAACAAAGATAAAAAATAGAATAAAAAATATATTAGAAGATTTAGGATCCAAAAGTATATATTAATTTCACTCAAACCATCCAAATTTAGATTGAAATTTAAATTATCATCTATTGTTGATAAAGACAAAAGCCAAAAAAGATGAAGAGAAAAAAAAAGCAAAAAGATGTTATAGTTTTGTAATAAGTATCATAGACATAACCAAAAGTCATGAACATGACTAAGAGATATAACTAAAGTTCAACATAGGGCGGAATTGTATTATTATAAAGAATAAATAAAATAAGCTTTTATAGTAGGTCTCATAGACATGACTAAAAGTTACATAATTAAAGTTCAGGATAAAGTTGGACTCTAAAAAAGACTTTTGTAGTAGGTGTCATAGACATGAATAAGCATGATAACTAAAGTTTAAGTTCAAGGTAGAGTAGTCCAGAAAGGTTAGTCTAATCTCACATACTTACACACACACAGAAAGTAGGAGAGAGATCCCATAGTCAATAGCCCTCCTTGCATCCATTAGTGGAATGAGTATCGTACACATGCACATGTATATACACATGCATGCATACACATACACACACACACACACAAAAGATGGAGAAAGTCAAAGAAAGATCCCACGGTCAATAGCTCGTCAATCAAGATTGGAAGTGGCCATAGAAAGAAACGTGAAGATGTAGCAAGCTAAATTACACAAAACAGTTCCCGATCTTGTGTGACAAAAACAAAAAAATGAAAAAACAATAGTAGATATTGTTGCTGTCGGAGGAAAAAGAAATAAGAAAATGACCAGGTTTATGAAGCTCCTTCATAGAATCCTACACATTCTCTCATCCAATCTTCATTACTATGGAGGGCAGCAAGTTCTAAGGCGATGATGTTTTCAACAACAGAAGTATCAATTGAACTCATGAAAGGTCCAAATAACCAAATGCCAAATGTTGGACCTGTAAATACAACAATCTCTTATAGTTGCTTAAGCAATTATATTATATATTATTCAAATAATAATAATAATAATAATAATAATAATAATAAAAAGAAAAATAAAAAGAAAAAATATTTCTATAAATATATATATTTTTTAATAATATTATAGTCTATAAAATTTTATTTTAAAAATCTATGAGACTAGTGGAATTTCAAGTTCAGAGTTTAGTATTTAGGAACCCTTAGTCCTAAATACTAAAACCCCAATTCATTCTCATTGTTGTTGATTTGAATGAATCCTTAGATCTAATTCCTTACACATGAGTCTTAAGGGCTAGCTTTTACATACTGCCTCCAATTACGTCCGTGCTTATTGATGAAGAAACGAGCGCCACCAATGAGATCTACATAGATACTATCTTTTTTTTCAATATCCTCTTCCTTCTATCTTTTGTAGTATTATGGGATCAAGATTTAGGTCTTTTGATCTGCTCTGATTCTATCAAGATGTATTATGCATGAAGTCCACAATCAAAAGACAAATTCCTTCTTCATCCAACTTCCAACCATCGTACTGGTACAAAGGACATTCATTTTTTTTTATTTTGGGCCAGTATGGCTTGCCTCCACTCCCGAGCCTCCTGGAGCTAGCGCTTCATGTTTTTGCCGCTCCATCCTAGTGCCTAACGTGCCTCTTTGAGAGCGAATCACATCCTAATGCTCGACTTTGTATCATTTCCACCCTGCATCAACCATTGCAGTTGTTGGATCTTCAATCTTAAGCTTCTAAGGACCTCATTGATAGAAATGTGTCAGACCAAAAAGGTTCCTTTCAACATCTTTTTAATACCCTCCAAATGTAAAACATCTAAGGTGAGGTAAATGCAATAGGCCTCAGCAATTGTGTCCACATCAAGGACCGTAATTTCAATCCTGGTATCCAGGAAGTACTCCTCGAGGTCATTACCATCATATTGTTCCCAAGCCTATAATAAGTTTGCAACTTGTTCCACCCGAGTGCGTATGATTTGCATGGTCTTTGATACATCATTCAAGTTATCCTTTGGTATTGCGGCAATGACCTCGTGGCACAACTCTTGATAGATCTTCATATTTATGATCTTTTCACATCCATCGATGTAAAATTCTAGAAAACCAAGCTTACTAGTATTAAACATTTTGTACACCTCTGCCTTCCTAAACCTTTGATGGGAATGGAATTGACTTTCACTAAAGCCAAAGATATTTATTGTTCTTGTTGTCACCACAATCCCAATGTCAAATCAGTTCCATGCAACCACAGTTGTTGTGCCATGAAGAATCATGTGATATTCCACAAGCAAGTCAATTTTAGGCTGGGCCTTTGAAAAGGCCCACTTCATTTCAAAGAATCCTACTCTGCACTCCACATGATCACAAGCATGGAGTGCATCTACCATGGCTCGAACGGGAACATTCACTTGGCTCTTCGAAAGAATTATTTTGCTATTATTGAGAGTCAGTGCCAATTGATAGTTCTTCCGCAGCTCTCGACAAATAGCATGCTTGTGAACCTGCCTTTCTCTACTTATGTTGTTAGCATTTACCTTTACAAGCACAAGGTCAAAAATCATGTATAATTAAGTTTGAAAATACTCTACATCCTTCACATGGACTTTTCGTTTGACTGGATGGGCAATTTCTCCAAAAAAACTTGGTAAATCATGCACATTCAATATGAAGTATACAGCATCCACGTCTACATTGAATGGACAAGCGATAGTGGATTCGATGGCTAAACTAGGTCAGGACCTAATATGGTCACAGGTACCATAGATGACATCCATTCTGGTAGCCATAATAGTGACTAAAGAATTTGGCTATGAAGTCGGGTTTTAATAGGTTCACTTTGTGAAGAAAGAAAAAAAAAATGAAGCACATTCAAAAATTACATTTGTATGTAAAGAAGTTACCCTAAATCCTACTTCTCTATACCAGCAATCAGCAAATGGACCTAACAAAGAGTTATTACTAAAATTAGAATTCTAATAAAGTTTTAAAAATAAATCACTTTTACTTTGGTCTTTAGATTACTTTTACTTTAATTTTAATATATACAAACTGAGGCCAAGAACATCTTAAGTTCCAGCAACACATATTTGAAACCATTTTTTTTGTTTTAACTATCATTAAGAATATAAAATTATATTTCCTTATTTTAATATCCTGTTGTATGGTTTTATTTACATCTCACATGATCTCATCTTATTATGCTCTATAATATTATAATCTTCTAATAAATAAAATATCACAATTAATAATCTCATCTCATAGTTTTACCGTCTCTTCTCTTTTTCAAATGTGTGACAACAATCTCAAGTAATACCACACTGTCTTAAAAGACAGCACACAATCATTCCATAATCCAATCATTGGAATCCTTCGCATCCAATTGTCATCCTTCCTACACTTCTTCACACAAATTCAAACTCCATAGTCTCCTTCTCCAATCCCAATATTTAATGTATCATGATTCTTCCATTCATTACCATTCTCCACAATTACTTCCCATCATCTACTTCCAATTCTCTACTATATTCATCCTACAAATAAATTCAATACTTCATTCGAAAACATCAAATCCCTTTTTTCATTCCAAAATTTCACGTCACATTATTCGGAAAACCATCCATGGCTTTTCTTCTGCAAAAAAAACAAAGAAACAAAGAAGTAGCACCAAGCTCACCCTAGCTCATGACCATTACAGGCTTACCATGCAACTCTAAACTCTAAACCTTAAATCCTAAACCTGAAAAAAAACTATATTACATTAAGAGATATATAGGATGAAAAACCTCTAGGACACTCTTGTAACCCAAAATCCTAGAACCCTAGAATCCTAGAACCCAAACACTTTAAGACCTTAAGACCCTAGAACCCTAAGATCCCAGAATCCTAGAATCCTAGAATCCTAAGACCCTAGAAGCTCAAGACACTAGAATCCTAAGATCTTAGATCCCCAAAACCCTAGAACCCTTAAGATTCTAAAACCCTAAGACCTTCAAATCCTAAGACCCTAAGATTCTAAGACCTACAATCCACAACCCATCTAGTTAGCGTGGACGACAAATTTTGTGACGCTACACACTCGGGATTTATTTTGGCGTAGCAAAATTTAGTACGCATTCCAACTCTATATATAGTTCTTACATAATAACAAATATAAAACTCGAATTCCAAATTAGGGTCTTCAAACCTTAATTAGGGTTTCTAAACCTTACATCATGAAAAATGAAACATATATTTTTTAGAAACAAGAATGTTTATAAAGGTCTTCGAGACAATTTAAGGCTTATCAAAATTTCAGAATGGAAAAAATTGTGATACATTGAAAGATTTATAGGATCAAAAACCTCTAGGACACTCTTGTACAAACCCTAAATCCTAAACCTTATTGATAAATTGAAAGATATTTAGAATCAAAAACCTCTAAGATACTCTTGTAATCCAAAACCCTAAATCCTGAACCTATAGGACGCCTTTGTATCCCTAAATCCTAAACCCTAAACCTATAGGATGCCCTTGTAACCCTAAACCCTAAACCCTCTAAGACACCCTTGTAACCTTAAACCCTAAACCCTTGCATGCATTCACTTTTATTCTAAAACATATTTTCATTTGTAAAAAATGTAAAATCACAATTCACACCTTATTTTTTTAATCATACAACCTAGACTCTAAAATTTTAATATCATAACATGTACACTAGGATTGTAATTTCAAACCTCAACGTTGTATTGTCATAACACATGTTTGAAATATAAATCCTATTTTTATTAATTCGTTATATTTTTTATATTTTATATTAGACTGTGCTTCACCAGTACCAAATAGATCTCAATCAGTTTGAGAATTTAACTTCTAAAATGTAAATATTATAATTTTACTTCTTTAATGCTATGTGAACTCTGTCATGTCTGCAAGATGCCACGTTGGATGACAATGCAGGGTATACAATAAATTAGAATTTAACCTCTAAACTTATACATTTTTAACATTTTCAAATTATATTTATTTTTGAACTGCCACGTGGACTATACCACGTCAACACGATGCCTACCACATCACATGACAATGTTAGGTGGACTGCAAGGGCTCACAGTTTCGAGGGCAGTAGTCTTCAACAGTCATCCAATTTTTGGATGAGAAAAATCATTGTCATCTTGAGACCATTGTGCAATCCACGGAATTGGATGAAAGTCAATCGATGAAACTAGGACAAGGCTGCTAACGGACTTATCTTAGAGAGAGCCGCGCGGCGCAAGAAGCTTACGGGGCATTTTGGACCGGATCCAGATCAGGAATATTAGAAGGTTGTTGTGGGGGGCTAGCACAGTAGTGCAGGGTGAGCGGCAGTTGACAAGAATCAAAGGTACGTTGATGCTTCTGTGAGAGACAGTTGCAAGATCAAACCGAGAAAAAACCATACTCGAGGTCTTTGTGTCGGGCGGCAGAGGCTGTTGTCGTGTCCACAAGAAGGAAGCCACATGGGAGCGATCGACATGTGATCGAAGTAGGATCTGTCGCTTACTAGTGAATGGCGACATTTAGTGGCGAGCTTGAGGTAGTGATGCGAAGGTAGTGACTTAATAAGAAGGCAAAATAGACTGCAACAACCATTGCGGATCTGACGTGGTTGGACAATAGTGATGTTGGGAAGACAGTGCAAACCAAGTCTTTAAATAAGCACAACACATCGTACTTCGAGGCGCGGCCGTTGAAAGAAGGTCCACCATGGATGGAAGTCGGACCGAGCATTAGATCGAAAAGAGTGCGAGATTGGGCCAATATAGTAGGTGCGGTCTGGGGTGGCGGAGGTGAGAAACCCGAAACTTAATCCGAGCAATGGAGCTCTCATCATCCATCTATGAGTGCATCCATCCACGGCTTCGATTGATGATGCATTTCCAATTCATCCCCAAGGAATCTCAACACATGGTTGAACTTTGAGCTCCTCCACAGCGGCCTCACGATGTCGCATGGAGACCTGTGCTTGAGCAGTATACTTTCTCATCCACCTCCCTCACTGCTTTGGGCACCACGCCGCTGCTCCCATGACCGCGCTCCAGCCTTCACATTCTGCTGTTGGGTCCCGTGAATTGGGTCTAGTGTTTTGTAAAGCTGGGTTCAGCATGCATTCCTTCTTTCTCCTTCCTAGTCTCGACAACATTGCCTCCGTAGATTTGGTTTCGATTAGCGACGCCGCTTGACTAGACTTGACTTGTTTTTAGATGAGTCTGAGTTTCAAGATCTTCTTCTTGTAGAGCATGTTTGCAGGATGCGGAAGCGCTTGTAGTTGGCGCATCGGATGGGGTGTATTAGAGGAGCTACAACTTTAGGGGTGGGGGGAGCGCAGGGCTGCATGCATTCAACATTTTCTTTTTGAGCCCGTCCCGCTCGCTGGTATTGAGGGGTGAGTTTTTGAGGTTTTCGATAGCAGATGAGATCGGCGTCGCCGCTGGGAGCCGGGGGATCGTCGATGGAGTCACCCATATTTTTCGATGCACTGTTCAACAAGTTTCTACTATCGAACAACGAGGACGAGGAGGCATGGCCGGTGGTGGACATGTACGGGTGCGATTAGTTCCGGATGTTTGAATTCAAGGTAAGGCGATGCATGAGGGGAAGGATCTACGATTGGACGGAGTGCCCGTTCGCCCACCTGGGTGAAAAAGCTAGGCATTGCGAACTGGATGTTTGAATTCAAGGTGATGCAATGTATGAGGGGGAGGAGCCACGATTGGACGGAGTGCCCGTTTGCCCACCCGGGCGAGAAAGCTAGGCGTGATGCGATACGGTTCAGTAAGTACGTGGCAGTTTGTACCGCTTCCCTCTGAGACTACAGGTTGAGATTTTTTGAGTGCAACATAGTTCGCACGCATTTGACGACGGTGCAATTTTCCCTTTCCGCGCTATCATTTTGTTTTAGACAATAGGGGCTCGTGAGTTCGTGTCAAATGCCAGATTTTTTTCAAGAAACTGATGAACTCCGCGCCCACATATTTTTCTCCCTGATTACTTCGCAGAATCTGGATTCTGTTGTTGGTTTGCTAGGGGACAGAATTGCAGAGTTTTTTGAACTTCTGTAAGACATTGCACTTGTGGCGAGTGCAATACACAATGCGGTAGCCCGAGTAGTCATCCTTGAATGAAACGTAATACCGTGTCTTCACAAAAGACTCATGATGCATGGAGCCGCAGACGTCATTGTGGAATAATGATCCTAGTATTTCAGCTCGCGGCGAGGATTGTTGTTTTGGAAAAATCAGTCGGGCGCTCTCCCCGATGGCACAGCCTTCAAAGGGTCCCTGCGGCACTGTATTTCTTTATAAATCGATCCCGTGGGTGTGCATGTGCACGATCATCGCGTTGTGCACATGCCCGAAATGTTGATGCTGTAAATCCAGCTTCTTTTTTGGCGCTTTGTTAGATCTACTTGGTGACTTTCTGAATTCGAGATTATTTCTGATGGTGTGTGTCAAGGCAATGTTGGCTTGGGCGGTTGGGCGGACAACTCACAGTTTCAGCTTGTATAATTTATCGACATAGAAACCGACAAGCACAAGCTTTCTGCATCCTTCGTCGCTTGTGAGGTAGCGCCTTGTGTAGGTTGTTACAAAACCTTTGTCGGCTGCTTGTCCAATCAAAAAAAGTTCTATCTTAATTTGGGGACGTACAGAATCCGTTCCATGCATTGGGGCTTCTAAGTATCGTTGATCTTGCATTGGGCGTTGATTCGAACGATGCCTCATATCCAAAGGCGCTTGTTGTCCGCGATCATAATAGGCCATCGTCCTTGTGGTATTGGTTTGAACGAGGCAAATTCAATCCAGACGGTCGATCATGTGGTTTATTGTTCTTCCATCCATGTAGCATGATTCTGTGCCGTCATCGACATCCTCATTGACATGGGCCATGAAGGCCGCGGAATCATCTTCATAGCAATCTTCTGTTACTGCGGCGTTGGCTTTGCAATTTTTCGCACCCATGCTTCTGCCCGTTGCTGGTTCGAAGAACCTATGCTTCCTGAAATTCAAGCATTCTCGCTCCTAATGCCCCTTCCGGCCGCACTTTCTGCATTTCGTTTGTTTCTTCAGCTCAGTGATCTTGGCAGATCGATGCCTCCTCTCTTCAGTAGAGAATGGCTTCTGATTCATGTTGGAGTTTTGACCTCGACTAGAGAAGATGTAAAAGCATTCTCGAACCTTGTTAAATCTTAAACCCATAAAAACTGCAAAAAACGAACACAAGAAGAAGAAGAAGAAGAAAAAAAAAAAAAAAAAAAACCATCTGCATAAGCAGTGCAGAACTAAAATATAATCATGTTTAAGTTCCAAAGAAATTACTATTCCAACACAATCAAATTCTATTCTATTTTTTGTTCATATCCTCTCTTACGTATTTTATGAAGAAAATAATAAATAAAATAGTTAAAAACCATAAAATATCAGATTTTAAAACATATTTTATATTTGCTACTTATTTATGTACTTAAAAGAATTCACAAAACGTTTTTTTACACTGAAACATAATACTTGAAAAACCCATGAAACAAACTGTGCATTATACAACGTTCTTAAAAAGTAATCCTACTAATAAATTTATATTCAAAATTAATATTATATATACACACACAATAAAAATTAAAGGAAAAAAAAAAAAAAAAAAAAAAAAATAGCATTAAAGACAAAGAAGATACATTCAGACGGAGCGAGAAACCCGAACCTTGATCCCAGTAGTGGAGCTCTCATCCATCCATCCATCCATCCATATGTACATCCATCCATCCATCCATCCATATGTACATCCATCCATCCCTATATACATCCATCCATCCATCCATCCCTATGTACATCCATCCATGGCTTCGATTGATGACGAGTCCCCAATTCATCCTCAAGGAATCCCAATACATGACTGAACTCCAAGCTCCTCCACCGCGGCCTCACGATGTCACATGGGGGCTTGTGTCCGTGCGGTATACTTTCTCATCCATCTCCCCCACTTCCGCCGCTGTCCCCATGACTGCGCTCCAACCTTCACATTCCGATATTGGGTCCCGTGAATTGGATCTAC
The DNA here is from genome assembly GCF_059467195.1 of Physcomitrium patens. Lineage (NCBI taxonomy): Eukaryota > Viridiplantae > Streptophyta > Bryopsida > Funariales > Funariaceae > Physcomitrium > Physcomitrium patens. The sequence goes on from NC_143428.1 coordinate 575,968, forward strand.
CGTTTTGTAAAGATGGATTCAGCATGCATTCTTTATTGCATGTTTCTCTCCTTCTTGGTCTCGACAACAGTATGCATTCTTTATTGCTTATTTCTCTCCTTGGTCTCGACAACATTGCCCTCGACAACATCTCCTCTGCAGATTTGATTTCAATTGGCGACGCTGCCTGACTTGACTTACTTTCAGATGAATCTGAGTTTCGGGATCTTCTTCTTGCAGGGCGCGTTTGCATGATGCAGAGGTGCTTGTAGATGGCGCGTCGGGTGGGGTGTACTAGAAGAGCCACAACTTTAGGGGTGGGGGGAGCACGGGGTTGCACGCATTTAACATTTTATTTCGAGCCCGTCAAGCTCGTCGATGTCTAGGGGTGAGTTTTTGGGGTTTTTGATGGTGAACGAGGAATCACTGATTGAGGCGGGGAGCGGGAAGGGGGGCTTCTTTGAGGAGGCCAGGAAGGCAGTGAGTCGAGTGGATTTGTGAGGGTTGAGCTTTGAGGCCGACGTCGCTGCTAGGGGGCCGAAAGATCGACGATGGGGTCATGGACATTTTTCGATGCGACGTTCAATAAGTTTTTGCTGTTGAACAATGAGGATGAGGAGGCGTGGCTGATGATGAACATGCACGGGTGCGATCAGTTTCGGATGTTTAAATTCAAGATGAGGGGGAGGAGCCACGGTTGGACGGGGTGCCTGTTTGCCCACCCGGGCGAGAAAGCTAGGTGACGCGATCCGCGGCGGCACTACTACTCGAGGATGGCGTATCCGGACTTTCGGAAGGGGAGCTGTCGGAGAGGCAATGCATGCAAGTTTGTGCACGAAGTGTTCGAGTGCTAGTTGCATTCGACTTAGTACCAGACGTAGTCGTGCAAAGATGGGCGGAATTGTCGTCGTTAGGTGTATTTTTTTGCGCACACGCCAAAGCAATTATGGTTGCTGCCTGTGGTGGCACAGGCAGCGACGACGGGAGGTCAGAGCGGAGAGGGTTACGACGGATCGCCGCGAGCTGGAGTAGTGGCGAGCTACGATGGGGCGTTTGGGTACGAGAGCTTGTCTTACGATGGAGCATCGGGAGATCACAGTTTGAGCCACTTCTTAGGGTACTCGAGCTCGGCCTACTCGGGTGCAGGGTGTACACAGCAACTATCAAAATATTGAAATAAGACCCAATTGTTATATAAACCTAGAAGAAAAATAAAATAAAAATACCAATTAAAACCGTTTCTGCAGTTAAGTATTACAATAATTAGCAACATAGCCCTAACACGTATACTTTGCCCACCTTCTAATTCACTTGAAAAACTTCTCATCACTTTTCATGGCATAGTCAGTGAGTGCAAACCATGTTACTTGTTAAACACAACTCCCTAGCCATATTACCTTTGTGTAGCAATAACCAACTTGCTGGATGCCATTTGCACTTCCAATACCTGGATGCCATTTGCACTTCCAATATCAAGACTGAAAAAGCTTAGAACTACACTTCAGTTCCAACTGCAAAAGAACAATTCCTTACAAAAATGGTAGATGAGGGTGTAGGTTTATGTAACAATTGGGTCTTATTTCAATATTTTGATACCATTTTCGTAAGGACCCGAACCTTAAGAAATATAACTGACAATCATCTAAACACAAAGGTAAGTCGAAGCACAAAACTGTGAGCCGAACTCACAAAGATAACCATGCTGTGAAAACTATCAATTCATAGATGCGGGTTCATAAAACTTGATATCACTTACGAGGTAACACCCACGATCTACACCCAAAACTGGGCACATGCGCTTGCACCGAAGAAAGGCACATCAAGGGCGCTGTCCATTGCATACTGCCACTGTCTCCTTGATGCCACTCTATTGTTGTATGAATCAATGATAGACTACGTGCCTATATCTTAGCATATACAGACATAGCATGCAATGCAATGGCTGAACTCGTTCTCGTCCACGGCGATGCACGATACAGAGGTGCTTGTAGATGGCGCGTCTAGTGGAGTGTATCGTTCTCGTTGACGACAATTCACGATGCAGAGGTGCTTGTAGATGGCGCGTTGGGTGGAGTGTATCAGAGGAGCCACAACTTCAGGGGCAGGGAGAGCACGCGATTGCACGCATTCAACAATTTCTTTTTGAGGCCTTCGAGCTTGCCGGTGTCGAGGGGTGAGTTCTTAGGGTTTTCTATGCTGGATAAGGAATCGTTGATTGAGGCGGGGAGCGGGAAGCAAGAAGTAGAGCGGGTCAAGCGGACCTGCGAGGGTTGAGCTTGAGATCGGCGTCGTCGTTGGGGGCCGGGGGATCATCACTGGGGTCACCAACACTTTTTGATGCGCTATTCAATAAGTTTTTGTCGTCGAACAACAAGGACGAGGAGGCATAGCCGGTGGTGGACATATACGGGTGCAACCAGTTCTAGATGTTTGAATTCAAGGTGAAGCGATGGATGAGGGGGAGGATCCATGATTGAACGGAGTGCCCGTTTGTACACCCAGGTGACAAAGCTAAGCATTGCGATCTGTGGCAGTACCACTACTCGGGGACGGCGTATTTGGACTTTTGGAAAGAAAGCTCTCGGAGAGGCGATGCATGCAAGTTTGTGCACAGAGTATTCGTATGTTGGCTGCATCCGGCTCGATATTAGATGCAACCGTGCAAAGATGGGCAGAATTATCGTCGTTTGGGTGTATTTTTTTGCACACACGCTGAAGTAGCTTCGGTTGCTGCCTGCAACGGCATAGGTAGTGATGACGGGAGGTCGGAGCGGAGGAGGTTACGATGGATTGCCGCGAGCTAGAGCAGCAGCGTGCTACGATGAGAGCTTGTTTCACGACATAGTATCAGTAGGTCACGGTTTGAGCCACTTGTCGAGGTACTCGAGCTCGGCCCACTCGGGTGCAAGGTGTGTGACATCACAGAATTCATCGCCCAGGTCGGTAGTAGTCGGGTACAAGCAATACGCGTTGCTGTTGAGACCTCTGTTGTCTCCCTTAGAGTAGCCTCCGCCATCGCTTGGGTCGGTTCAAGATTGGGGGTAAATGCGGGGTCATATGCAAGCAGGTCAATGTCGTGAGGGCAATATGGGATGTTGCTGCAAGCGACGCTACAGCAAGCGGCGCAAGCTTAGGGGCTAGGGGACACAAGCAGATGTCTGAGGTGTCGGCACATCGGCGACATTTGGAACATTTGAACTCGATCCCAACGTTGTTAATACTCAACGTACGGTAGCATCGAGGGGCTGCACTCGCAGATGCATTCGACATCGCTAGTGGGTGTCACAGAAGTCGATGATGGAGCAGCAGCAACAGTACACTACAAGGCCGTTGTCGCTGCATCAGACCTCGCAGAGTGTACCCGAGACGCCGACTAAGATTTGGAGACAGTGGGATCAGAAGGAGCGATGGGAGGTGGAGGAGAACGAGGACGGGGAGCTGGAGGTGCAGCAAATGGAGAGTTGGCAAATTTGGGGGCAAGAACATATGGGGGATTGAGTCGGAGTTTGTTCAACGAAGCTGGGAGTGGTGTGGGGGACTCTCCAGACCTGGATTAGCTGAACGACCCATCTGTCCAAGTTTATTCTAGGTTAGGAAAATTTTGGTTTCACATAATAACAAATATAAAACTCAAATCCCGAATTAGGGTCTTCAAACCTTAATTAGGATTTATAAACCCTAAATTACAAAAAATGAAACACATGTTTTTGAAAAACAAAAACGTTTATAGAGGTCTTTGGGACAATATAAGGCTTAGCAAAATTTCATAACGAAATAACTATAATACATTGAGAGATATTTAGAATCAAAAACCTTTAGGACACTTTTATAACCTTAAATCCTAAATTCTAAACTTGGTAGAACCATAAGACCCTAGAACCCTAAGACTCTAGAATCCTAAGACCTTAGAACCCTAAGACCCTAGAACCCTAAGACCTTAGAACCCTAACACCTTAGAAGTCCAAGACTCTAGAACCTTTAAGACCCTAGAACCTTTAAGACCCTAGAACCCTAAGACCTTCAAATCCTTAAGATCCTAAGACCCTAAGACCCTCAAACCCTAAGACCCTCAAATCCTAAGATCCTAAGACCTACAACCCACAATCCATTTAGTTAGCTTGGATGATAAATTTTGTGATGCTTTACACTCGAGATTTGTTTTGGCACAGCAAAATTTGATACACATTCCAACTCTACACAGTTCTTATATGATAACAAATATAAAATTCAAATTCCGAATGTAGATCTTCAAATCCTAATTAGGATTCCTAAACCCTACATTATGAAAAATGAAACACATATTTTTGAGAAACAAAAATATTTATAAAGGTCTTTGGAACAATATAAGGCTTGGTAAAATTTTAGAATGGAAAAAATTGTGATACATTGAGAGATATATAGGATGAAAAACCTCTAGGACACTCTTGTAATCCAAAACCCTAGAATCCTAGAACCCTAAGACTCCGGAATTCATGAACCCTAAGACCCTAGAATCCTAAGACCTTAGAATCCCAAGATCATAGATCCCTTAAAATCCTAAGATCCTAAGACCCACAATCCACAACCCATCTAATCAACCTAGACGATAAATTTTGTAATGCCACACATCCAGGATTTATTTTGGTGTAGCGAAATTTGGTACGCATTCCAATTCTATACACAGTTTTCAGATGATAACAAATATAAAACTCAGATTTTGAATCCGGGTCTTCAAATCCTAATTAGGGTTCCTAAATCCTATATTATGAAAAATAAAATACATACTTTTGAGAAACAAAAATATTTATAGAGGTCTTCAGGACAATATAAGGTTTGACAAAATTTCAAAATGGAAAAAACTATAATACATTGAAAGATATATAGAATAAAAAACCTCTAGAACTTTCTTGTAACCCAAAACCCTAGAACCCTAGAACCCTAGAATCCTAAGACCCTAGAACCTTAATACCCTAGAACCCTAAGATCCCAAAATCCATGAACCCTAAGATCCCAGAATCCTAAAATCTTAGAATCCTAAGACCTTAGAACCCCAAGATCCTAAGACCCACAATCCACAAGCCATCTATTCAATATGGACGACAAATTTTGTAATGCCACACATCTGAGATTTGTTTTGGTACAGCAAAATTTGATATGCATTCCAACTCTATACACAGTTCTCACTTGATAACAAATATAAAACTCAGATTCTGAATACGGGTCTTCAAATCCTAATTAGGGTTCCTAAATCCTTCATTATGAAAAATGAAACACATGTTTTTGAGAAACAAAAATGTTTATAGAGGTCTTTGAGACAATATAAGGCTTGGCAAAATTTCAAAATGAAAAAAATAATGATAAATTGAGAGATATTTAGGATCAAAAACCTCTTGGACACTCTTGTAACTCCTCAATCCTAAGTCCTAAACCTTTGGACACCCTTGTAACTCTAAAATCTAAACCCTAAATCTTAAACCTCCAATGCTCTCTCGTCAGTGGTATTGGCATATTGGCAACATTTGGATCATTTGAACTCGATGCGAACACTATCAATATTGAGCACAAGAGAGCATTGGAGGCTGTACTTGTAGATGCATCTGGGATTGACACGAACGTCGCCAATGGGAGTGCCTTCAAAAGTCAATGATGGAGATTCAAGGTGCACAGCGACATCAATTGTGCACTGGATGCACCAACAGTAGACAACGATACCATTACTGTTGCGTCGATGCTTATAGAGCATGTCCAGGATGCGAATGAAGGTATTTGAATGGTAGGATTAAAAAGAGCGATGGCAGGTGGAGGAGAACGAGGACAAAGAGCTGATAGTGTAGCAGGTGGAGAGTGGGCAAATTAGGAGAGAAAGTTGGACCTAGACTAGGTGATAGTCATTTGTTCTAACACAATTAAGATTGCCTAAATGCTAAGGGGCTTAACTCAAAATCTGATCAAAAGATAACATTCCGTCCTTTTAATAAGTGACCTTGTGTATGCTAATATTTATTCAATTTTAATAACAAGGTGCTATTTTCTATCCATCGTAGAATTGGAGTGACATGGATGATTATGTTTGCTTTGTGCTGAGGATTATATTCATGATATTTACATTATTTAGTTTTCAGGTTGGTGTTGTTTTAATACATTAACAAAGGTTGATATAAGAAGTCACAAGTTTGTTGAGGATAACCTTACTTTCTATTTTAATGCATCTCAATTTCCAAACTACCTTATCATTGTATGAACTTCAACTCTAATTCCATAAATACGAAGAACAAAAAGCCTTGTTCCTTCTTACTAGTAATTCTATTCACAATCTTGATCCTATCAAGGATTATAATCTATTATGTCTGTTCAAAATATAAGTCAGAGGCTAACCATGTAGCCCTTGTGGTGATAGTGTAATTGCTTGCCCACCCTCAAGAAGATGCTAGCGTTTGGAATGACAAGGTCTTATTGAAGGATGATCCTCGTGGAGCATCAAGATCCTGTTGAAGGATGAACGACCAAGGTTTAGTACTAACAAAGCTCACAGGATTAATACCAATGTCAAAGATTTTGTTATCTTGCCTTCATAGATCCCAACAAATGCTAGGAGGTGATTACCTCCTCTACTAAAATATAGATTGTATAGTTTATATGTTCATTGTGAATATATGTTCATTTTTTTTGCTGAGCAAAGTTTTGTATCTATTTTAAGCACTACTTACTTTTGCATATGAATGTGATAGCATTTTAATGAATTGCTCATAAGGTTGAATGTTATAGGAGGTGGTCACATAGGCAATATAAGCGTGCAAAAAGAATTATGCTCATTTCAAGATAATGCTACTTGGCTTTTACATTCGGCTTAATCCTCACTTTTGAAAATAATCAAGGTATGTCTCTATCACTCTATGCATGGATCTTACATCCTAACAAATCTGAAATTTAGATTCTTCATTAGAATCTACAAATCCTAATTAGGATTTTCAAACCCTAAATTTTGAAAAATCAAACACATAATTTTGAAAAACAAAAGCATTTGTATAGGTCTTTGGAAAAATTTCAAAATTGACAATTATGTAATAAACTATGAGATATTTAGGATCAAAAACCTATGGGACGCCCTTGTAACCCTAAACCTTAAATCCTAAATACTAGTATATACAAAAAGTAGTATATATATAATATTTTGAAACAAAAAAATGATATATACATATATATTCTATTTAATATGTTAGTATTATATCTAGGTGCCTATATGTATTTATTATATATATATATATATATATATATATATATATATTTTCGTATATTAATCAAAAATAACTTTTGCGATTTTGAAAACCTCATATCTTCTAAACTATAAACTTGCTCAAGATTTCAAATATACCATTAGAATCAAAAGCATCATAAATAGGAGGATAGATTGAATCAAAACTTTAAAAAGATAAAGTACAAAAAAAATTAATAGAAAATTGTATCAAGTCAAATGCCTTACATCTCAAAATTGAAAAACATGTATAGGATTTCAAGTCCACCACTACATTTCTAGACCCTTGAAATGAGGAGGTAGGTCAAATCAAAACTTAAAATTTCCTATTCATATACAAAGTCAAATCAAAAGTCAAAATAGTCAAACACTTAATATCTACAAATGTATACACTTTTTGAAAACTTCAAGTACATATTTAGAATGGGCAACTCTCAAATGGATCCAACAAGCTTTTCATAAATTTTAAAAATCTTTGTATGACAAAAGTCAAAATCCTCAAGTCCAAGTCAAAGTAGTTATATTTCTCAAACTATGAATATATATAGGAAAAAAATTATACCATTGAAATCCTAGATAGCATAAATGGAGAGGTAAGTCAAGTCAAAATCTAAAAATATTGATGCTAAAGAATCGAGGACACCCTTATAACCCTAAACTCTAAACTTATTTATGGATCTATGCTCACCTAAGTTTAATTAATTGGTATTTATATTTGTTTGAATGTACTAGAGTACCTCTATCATTGTCTATTTGTACTTGGTCATAGTGGATCTAATGAGGAGTAATAGCTTATTTGGTCAAGTAAGAATAGAAAAGATGAAAGCTATGGACTATTATGGACAAATTTAGACACAACCAATGCTTAGCAAGTAACTTTGAGCATATAAGGGTCACAATGCCCTAAGAGGTGTAAATCACCTTAAAAAACAATACATCAAAATTTCAACTTCAAATTCCAAAGTATGGATACTCAATAGTACTCCCAACCCCTAAATCCCAAATATAGCATATTTTCAATAATCAATACTCTACAATAAATTAAATTTTAAACAATATAAAAAATTAACATACGTTTAGAATTGTCATATATTCTCTTTCCTTATGAATTTCAGCTACATTAAATCTTTATTCCCAAAGTTGTGGTTGAAAGCGGTGCAAGTCGGATTAGAACGGTGCAATTCGTGCCATCGTTCCAAACGAAGGTATTTGAGCCATGAAGGTTACTTCCAGCATCACAACCCGTGATTAGGCACATTCTAGCAGCACGCACATGCTTATGGTTTTCTATGTTTGTGGCTGGGCTTTGGAAGCTCGTGGAAAAATTGCATCATCTGAAAGTGCAATTGGCTGGACAGCATTGACAGTGTGGTCACAACAGACAAGCATCATGTACGTATCCTTACGGAAGGTTACAAGCTCAGTAAGTAACGAGAAAGCTCAAACAACTTGTCACTCACCTTAGAGTCTTTGCACTCTTTCAGAGTTATTTCCCACTTCATACTTCAATTATTTGTAAACATACAATCTAGGTCGCATTAATTGCCAACCATCCGACGAAGCTGAACTTCGTTCTGAAGCAGTGGTATAAATATCGTGCGTGACGCAGCAGTACGGTCGCGTCGAAGCACCTATGTACTGATACGGCTGCCAGCAAATTAGCCAGACATGCTTATCATCAGAAACCGAATGTAGCACATATATATATATATATCGGCGGAGCGATCTGCAGACTATGCCAATCTTTCAATCCTCCACGTACCTGAGGAACTCGTGAAAAGGAGATAGAATTTGAAAGCAAGTGATCCTTCGGGATGTATATATAGACGCCGATTGCATCTTGGACTACTGACTAATTATGTGTGTATAGACGTGAGGCTATGGACTGGCTCATCCGGGTACTTGATTATCAGCGCAGGGGGAAATGCTCAAGGGAACCATCCTTCATGCCGCGATCAAGGTGGTTGAAGCAGAGGCAACCGACGGTGCCCTTGATGTGCTCGGGAGCTGTGTAGCGGACGCGGAACAGTTTGAAGGATTCCGCGATGTTGACCTTCTGGTCATTCAAGTAGGATACCAGCCACTGCGTTGCCATTACTTCCGCTTCTTCCGCTTCCTGTCTGGGGAGTACTTTGCAGCGGGCTGGTTGCACGGCGTGTTTCCCGAGGTCGATGGCCTGGGTTTCCAACACCTGAACACCAGTTCAATTCAAATCGGGATTCAGATGAGCGTGTTTTTAGGTTATTTGAGGCAAACATGCACCAGGGGTCTAGAGAGAGACTCTATACACGGTATGAGACCCTACACCATAGCTTGACAAACTGCAACAGCACAACCGACGAGGTTTGGAAACTGAAAAAAGTCTCTCCCGATTCAGGTCAATGGGGTTACCATCTTATGCAAGTCGGGCAAAACGTCTTTGAGAACGCCCACCCCGGCGCCCATCGTGGTGCCAAAGTTAAGGGCCAATTTGACCACCATCAATCCAGCAGCGAGAAACGGCTGAAGTTTGGTCCATCGATCGCCTGCAACCTTCTGATTGATCTCGCAGCCCGGCGCGCCGGCCACGACGTGCGGCTGCTGTGCGTGCTCGCAAAACAGGTGCAGCTGCACGACCTTGATGCCCACTCGGAGGCTCGTGATCAGTTTCTTCACCCTACTCGACGTTTCCGTGCACAAAACGAGACGCGGCACTACACGCGTCGTCGATTGCACCTGAATAACATCATTTCAGTTCACATAATGAGAGTGTTTTCAGGTTGACTGAGACAAGAATGTACTAAAAGAAATCGGACGATACAGAATGTCTAGACAGAGACTTGAATAGAGAGAGAGATTAGAACACCTACAGACAACAACAGTTCAGTTCAAACGTGGAGACTTCTCAAGTCATTAATTACGTACATTCTGTACATGAAATGGGACAGAGTGTAACAACACAATCGATTTGGGATAGTGGAAACACTCCCTATTGATCATGTCACTGAGTGGGGGTGATTACCTGCGTGTTGATGATCTCCTGCAATCCGTTCAGATACTCCTGATTTCGCTCCTGCAGTAGGTTGGTGTGCTCCAGATGTCGCTTGTCCTGTAGCTTGGCTTGCTCGTGCTGTAGCTTGAGTTGCTCATGATGTAGCTTGGTGTGATGGAGATGTCGTTCCTGGTTGAGCTTGCCTTGCTCGTGATGTAGCTTGGTTTGCTCGAGATGTCGTTCCTCGTTGAACTTGGCTTGCTCCTGGTGTCGCCTCGCATCTGACGCTTGCCAGTTTTCCGTCATAGCTTTCAACTCAGCGAGCTTCTGACCGACAGTAGCATCATTGCCTCCAGAGTCTTTGCTGTTCTGGTTCTTCTGGAGCTGTATTGCGATGTTCTGCAATTCAGCAATTACCTTCGCTTCCCGTTTCGCCTTCTCTTCTCTCCGCGCTGCCTTCTCTTGCTCCTGCAATTCCCTCGCTGCTGCCTTCTCTTTCCGCCTTTGCTCCTTGGCGGCCTGCTTGATCCTTCGACGCTCTTCCTCCGATGCGTCGCTCTCGCGAGATCTGGGCTGCCGCCTGGGGAATATGTGGATTGTGGGTTGTCATCTGGGAAATATGGGGGTGGTGAGCTGTCGCGTTGATATCTGGATGGTGAGCAGTCGCCCAGACTCATGTTCGCGAACCCTTGATCCAAGATGTGCGTCTCACTCCGAGCAAGTGAGCTAACCTTCGGATGCACCCTTGATGTCACTACTTTGCACATAAACAACACCATTTCAGTGACGTCATTAAGGGTTTTATCACTGTCCGCTCTTGAGCATGTGCCTAAACCCTGAACCCCAAACCCCCAACTCTGCACTGCGAACTATGGACATGGCAGACGACTCATAGAATGTTAGAAACTGTGAAAGGATCTGGTTGTCGCATTCAAACCTGAACTTTGTCTGGGAAGCGACGAAGCTGCTGCAGCTTCCGTGGTGCTCTTGAAGCTATTCACGAGCTCCGAGAGCTTGTCCACCTTCTCCTCATTGCCTTGGTTGCCGAAATCGTCCATGGAATCTATGAATTTCTGATATAGCTCACCCAAATCTTCGTCTTCCTCGTCATCCTCGTCATCGCTGGAATCTTCGTCTGTCTCAGCACTGAAGCAGTCGACATGCATGGACACATCACAGATGCGGCATCGATACAACCAGGCTTCATCTGACGGGGAATCGCAAAGGGCGCACTGCTCAGACGCCAGTGGAAAATAATCTATCTCCACACGGTGAGAAGGATTCATTCGACAAAGAGGCTTGGTTGGAAGCACCGCGCACAACGGGTGCAGATCGAAGTCACACCCCCACTTGGTGCAAGTGTAATGGAAGGTGTGGAGTATTTCATTGCCGCATCCATCGCAACCGCATTGCCGGGATTTGCCTTTCGATGACTTGTGCACCAGCTTGAGCTTATGAGGATGGCTTCCATGCGTCAACGACTTGGCGTACTTCGCGCAGCGCGCATGCACAGCAAAGTTGGTGCAGTCGGGACACTTGTACACCCAAGGGCTGACATCTTCCTCTACTTCTCCCTGGCAACATTGGCAAATGATGTCCTCTTCATCTTCACCTGTGTAATATCTTTGCAACGGATGCTTGTGGTAGAAAACCTGAACACCACAACACACGTCAATTGAGCCTGTTAAAGCTCTAGGCTCCAGATTTGAACCCGTGGGACTTACTGTCAGATTTCTTGGGACAAGATAAGTCCTTACAAACTAACTACTGCCAACATATCTGTTGGCTCAAATGAGACTGATCAGGACAATGGATAATTTCATTCTGTGCAAAGTGGGACGACCAATGAATTGTGTGGAAACTGAAAACACTTGCAATGTCACAGAGAATGATGTTACCTTGACTTCCTCCTCGACTTCTGCGCACTGTTTGTGTGCGGCGAATTGGCAAGATTCGCAGTGGTAGAGCTCGCTGTAGCCTGCTTCCCCACACATGTTACAGCCAAAACAGTTGCCATAGTAAGGTGATTTCTGCAGGAATTCGAGTGAATGGGTAAGCAATCCTGCACACGGCAGTACTGGCTTCTCGTCGTCGTCGTTGTCGTCGTCTGAAGCCAGCACCAATGGGCTTGCACGTGAAGATGGAGCAGCATTGGACGAGCTCTGATGGCCTTGCTTGACAAAAGTGCAGCTCATACACGAACTGACCTCGCACTGGTTGCAGAAGTAGTATCCTACGCCGGCGGTGGGCACCTGGCGGCTGCAATCTTCGCAGGCAATAGTCCTGTCGTTACACCAATAACGTTGGACGTGGGACGGGATTCCACACCCTCCTCGAATGGCCCTCCCCATCGATTCTACAGACGGCGTTACTGGATTGCTGTTCACCTTGTAAGAATTCCGCGTCGCTGGGCTTGTACGTGAAGACTGTGCTGCATTCACAGTCTGTTGCGGAAGCCCACGGGATCTCTGATACAATCAAATGTTAGCAATATTGAATTGAAACTGCTTTACTACCGAAAAACGAATCTCTGACCCAGAGCAGATCAATTCACCTGCGCTGCTGCAGTTGCCTGCTGCTGTGGGCTTCCACGTGACCGTGACTGTTTTGCATCTCCTTGCAGCTTGAGAGAAGCGCAACTCATACACGATTTGGCGTAGCACTGGGAGCAGAAATAGTATCCCACACGGGCGGTGGGCACATAGCGACCGCAATCTTGGCAGGCAATATTCTGACCCGTGCCCCTAGACCAATACTGGCAGTGGGACGGGGTTCCACACCCTCCTGGAATGGGAGTCTCCGCCATCAATTCCACAGACGGCATTCCCGGATTCTCCTCGCCATCATCGTCCGAATCGTAGCTGATCTTCCCCTTGTAAGAAGTCCGCGTCCCTGGGCTTGCACGCGACGACTGAGCTGCATTGAAGGTTTTCTTCTCCCGTGGAGCATTGAACGAGCCCGGATGGCTTTGCTTGAGAGAAGTGCAACTCACACACGAACTGACATGGCACTGGTTGCAGAAGTAGTACCCTACATCGGCGTTGCCAGGCACCGGGCGACCGCAATCGTCGCAGGCAATAGTGTCACCCCCACCGTTAAACCCATAAAGTTGGCTGTGGGACGGGGTTCCACACCCTCCTAGCACGGTCTCCGCCATCGATACTACAGACGGCGTTACTGGATTCTTCTCGCCATCATCGTCCGAATCGTAGCTTGGGCTTCCACGTGACCGTGACTGTGTTGCACCTCCTTGCAGCTTGAGAGAAGCGCAACTCGTACACGATTTGGTATAGCACTGGGAGCAGAAATTGTATCCCACACCGGCGGTGGGCGCATAGCGACCGCAATCTTGGCAGGAATTATTCTGACCGGTGCCCTTGGACCAATACTGGCAGTGGGACGGAGTTCCACAGCCTCCAGGAATGGACTACGCCATCGATCCCTTGGGTTCAAGTTCTAACTCAAACAGGGATCACGACTGCTGCTGAAGATCGAGGAGCTGATGAATTCCTACTTAAGCCTACCAACACCTCGCCATTACAGTAGACACTTCGTGATCATATCGACCTTCATCTCTGCAACGCAAAGCAACGACCGACCTAAAGGCGCCCTGCAAGGGAAACATGTGGCGGCAGCGGCCGGGGTGAGAGCTCATGCAGTCATGAATGTCTTGTTCAGTCGGCCATTGCTTGGCTCTGGGTGCCCGGCAGCCCGGCAGCAGCTCCCTTTTCAACCTAGGCAAGCTGATCTTTTCAGCATCTCCTGTCCTTCAGCTGGTAGGTACAGCAAGTTGATCTAATTTGGGGGTATGGTACGATCTCGAATAGTGTCTGATTCTGATCGGCAGCGTCATCAAATAAAAGCGGGTATCATCGGTAAAGATGCCCTCCTCAAGTTGCTCTACGTGGATCCAAGTGTTGCTACATCTGTCTGAGTACCGTGTCCAACGATTCGTTTGTCATGTAGCAGACCCCATTCAGCCAGTGGTGGTTGGTCCCTCCAGATTTGAACAAATCTAAGGGTGCCACCTCTCAGTGTCTGGCGAAATTTTGTCGCCAGGTAAAAGAAACGCTGACAATGTCGAGGCTCTGTGAGGTACTGGGTACAATAGCACACTCGTAGCTTCTTGTAACATCTTACTTGTCGTACCATATTCCTCCCAGCTTCTTCGCAACTTATTAAAAAAATTGTACCACTAGAATTGTAGATCCCAAAAATGGGGGTATAGGTTAAGTCAAAATCTAAATATACCTACTTTCAAAATCCTACAACTCAAAAAGTCAATCTAAATTTGAAAGTCAAACCTCCTATATCTTCCAAATGAAAAACTTGTCGGGAAAAATAAATAAATAAATAAATAAATAAATAAAAATATGTACCATTAGAATTGTAGATCCCGAAAATGAGGATGAGTCAAAACTCAAAATTAATGAGCCAATTTTTTCAACGACACCCATGTAACCTTAAACCCTAAACCACACGGTGTTCTTGTTTGTTCTACTTTTGGCATTTGAAATAAAAAAATAAAAAACCATAAGCAAGAAAACTTTAAGGTAGTTAATATAGAAACAATTCCAATTATAAAGCCAATGATTCTAGTATGCTCCGATCAAACAATTGCTATTTTCAGGCTTTATAAAAATAACATACTTAGACTTATATAGAATATTCTATATAATTATTTCACATCAAAAATACAACTCACAATTGACATTCATTCCTAGCTTTCAAAATATAACAGAAGAGGGACTATACTTGTATATATTTAATAAAGAACATGAGAATTCAAAATCCTTGTAAAAAATAGGCCTCAATTCCTTTTCTATATACCTTATCAATCTCCTAGTTATTGATAATGAATATCTACAATACATTTCTTAAATTTAAGTAGCTATGTTTTAAACTTGACCTTGTGCATCTTCAAAATGTGGTAGCATCAACCACCATCTTAGTTGAGCTTTAGCACCCCATGAGAGACAAAACAAGATTTTAGCAAGCATACATGAAGTAATGCACTTATGACGATTGCATCAACTATTGCATTTGAGGACTAGCTTTGGCAAATGTGATATTTGAGGATGCGAAAAAGATCAACCTTACAAGATGTTGAAACAATCACGGGCACTTGCAACCTCGCTCTTACTCTATTAAGCACATCTTCAAATATCACATTAAGTAGAATCTAAAAAATCAACTAACCTTCCAAATAGCCCATCTAGTCCATTCAAAGAGGTTATTAATTCTAACAAATGAGTTGAGCATAATGACATGGTCTAAGGTTATGAAATCTAATGGATGTCACATCTATTACATCCAACCATCATATGTATCTACTTGTTAGTCATGTTAGTATATTTTTGAAATATCCATAGAATATTTGAGCATATTTGAAGATATTTGAAAAATATTTTGTATGTTTGTTGTATCCCTCGTCACGTTCGTGATGCAATGAGTCGTCACAAAAAAATTCAATTTGTCATGTTTTAAAATTTTGATGCGGTCTTTAATGATTTTCTTTATTCTCTAGTGAAACTATGTCAAAATATATGGTTGGTTGTCATACACTATGGTTGACATGCTTGAAAAGAACAATAGGCAATTTCCTTGCTATCACATAGTTTCAAACTATGTCATGTAGAACTTGTGTATTAGCAGAATCGTCAGTTGAGTAGCCACTCTAAACTAGTTGGTCTAATAAAACAACTAATAGAAGTATAGATTTAACATATTATTGTTTAATTTTGGTTCTAATCAAACTTGGTTAGAACTTCATCTATTTTTGTTAATTCCTTGCAATAATATGTATTTTATATATTTGAAGGAAATAAAAAAATACCATGTTTACATGAAAAAATTTCTCATGGTATGATATCAACAATGACTTAGAATATGTAATATTCCTCTAATTGACGTAAATGAAGAATCCTAAACCTCTGAAGATCTTTTAAAATTATAACTTCATAAAAGGAAAAAAAAACATCCAAATTGATGTGGAAATAACACTTATAGCTATCATGCTTAATGATACAACTTTTGGATCTATACAAAAGCCATTGCTACATACACAATCTTTCCAAAATCTTAAAGGTGCCAAAATTATATTATTATAGAAGAAGAAAAAAATCTCTATCCTTGAGATTCTAATTTATATTATTATATTTTGAAGCTTTTTGTATGTTTTATCTCAAATTCTTTATCATTAGTCTAAATGACATAGAGATTGCCATCTCTCAAGTTATAATTCATGATATCTTTTTGTAATTTATAGCTTGTTAATTAATAATACCAACAATCAAGACTAAATGATAATGCCTATTATCAGAGTGAATATCACTCCTCAGCTCCAATTACAAGATGGCCTCATTTAAGAGTTTCTTGTAATTTTTGGATGAAGTAAAGTAAGAAATTGGTAAAAACTAAAGAAGAACAACCACAATACAAGTGAAAGAAATGAAATCAAGTAATTACAACACCTAAAACTAAGTCAAGGTTTTTTCATTGGATTTTCATCAAATAAAAAGTAAAATTAAAAATTAAAAAATATATTTTTAGATAGATTTTTTTTATATTTTTAATGACATAAAAATCACGTAATTTCAAGGTACTATGAGTAAGTTATGATAGATTAAAGATAGAATATAAATAATGGATAAGTTAAGTGAATAATTTTTACATCAAGGGTAACTTATTTATAGATTAGGGATTCGAGCATCACCAAGGCTCACATGTAGTGTGTAAGAGTTGTCTATAGAGTACTTGAGGCCTTAGTCTTATATTCCTACATATATCCAAGGTGCTACAACCCACATGGAAATTGTGCACTTTTCTTCCTACAAGGATTACATTAGTTGCTAGTCCTCTTATTTTCTACTAGTAATTTTTTTTTTTTTTTTTTTTTTTTTTTTGTATTTTCGACTTCACCATGGTGTTCAAAAATACCTAATCAGCCTAGAAACCTTGTACAATCTTCAAATCTTGCTTCATTTCTTCATAATGGTTCCCAAGGTGGTAAAACTCAATTTTATCTAAGTCTTGAAATTTTCTCTAAAAATTTATAAAAAATTCTAAATGAATTCTAAATAAATTCTAAAAAATACTATAATTTTTTTTATAATACTAATATCCATATGAGATTATATTTTTCTATCTTAGTAATTTTTATAGTAATAAAATTAATTTAAATCCACTAAAAATCCTATTTTTTTATATAATTAACTAAAAAGACATGAAGCTCTTTTTCATGCTTCTTCTAACTACTAACTAATCATTGATAGGATTTTATAAGTAATACATGTTAATAGGAGCCAATGAAGATATTGGTCTCAATAACTAATTCTTAATAATTAACAATAAGAAAATAATAAACTAACTAAGATAATTGCTTCCAAGACTTACTAAGACTCTATTTTTATAACTTTTCATCTAATAAGACTTTTGTAACTTGTGGATACTTCTAAATTATAATAAATACTTGAATAGTCAAAAAGACTTTCTAATCTTAATATTTGTATAATTGAATGACTTAAAACTATGTTTTTAATTAATCTACCAATTAAGATCAATTTGTAGGACTCACATCCATCTTGTGGCTTCACCTTAAAAATAGGGAGATAAGTGCCTTAAAAATCCAAAAATAAAAAGTCAAAATGCTATGAGACACCTTTATGACTTTAAATCCTAAATTGTAATTCTTAACTCTAAATCCTAAATCATAATCCTTAATCCTAGATCCTAAAAACTAAATCTTTCTACAAGACATCAATGTATCCTTAAATCTTAAAGTCTAAATCTTTAAACCTTCAAATCTTAAACCTTAAATCCTAAATTTTAACCATTTTTTTTATTTACCTTCACTTTAATTCTAACTTTAACTTTTATCTTAATTTTAACTTTAATTTAAACTTAAACTTATATTTTTTATTTTTTATTTTCAAATTTTATTTTAATTCTAACTTTAATATTTTCATTCTACTTTTATTTTTATAATTTCTTTAACCTTTATTTTTACTTTTAACTTTTAAAGAACAAGGTGTTTTTGAAGACTGTGTTGGTACAACATGCTATTTTATTGGTCAATTTGGAGCCACTTGCTGCCAACATGTATAATCCATTTAGAATAGATCCACAAATATAAAAGTTAGGATTTATTTTATAATTTAAATTTTATATTTAAAATTTGTATATATATTTTATATTTATACTTTGTATTTACAAACTCAAAGTTCAAAGTTTAAAGCCCAAGTGTCAAAGTTATTATCTAAAAATAATATAAAAGTCAAGGTGACGACTAAAATCTAATAAAAAAGTCAAAGTCCAAATCAACGCCCATATTAAAACTGAAGTTAATCGTAACCTTAAATCCTAAACCCTAAACCCTAAACAAAATTCATAAACCTTAAAAATCAAAGGTCAAATCTTAAGTCGAAAGTCAAACCTTTCATAACCTCTTATCTCTAACTTCTCACTCCTAAACTCTAAACTCTAAAAATACATACTTTTAAAATCCTAAAACTTCATTCACATACAAGTCATTTATAAGGTGTTCCATGAATAAATGCCATACCATTCTAGAATCCCACATTGAGCCTTTACATCTTGATCTAAACCAAAAAAATAAATAAATTAATTAAATTAAATTACAAAGTCATAATTAAAATTTAATTCCAATCTTAAAAGTCAAACCGTCTATGTCTTTCAATTGGAGAATTGGTATAGGTCAACAATTGCAGCGTTGAAATTGTAACCATCAAAAATGGAAGAAGGGATGTACTCAAAACTTGATCCTTAAAAATCCTAGTTATGTTGTTTAAAATCCTTCTCTAAGAACTTCTCTAAATAATTTTCTACTGCATTAGCATACTTGTTGTCAAAGTTTATGATATGTAGCCCAACTTTACATTCCAGCAAAACTCTTACATGCATGCCAGCAATTTAAAACCTTACTATATAATGAATAGAAGAATCAAACCTCGATCACCTTGTCCCATGTTTGAAACCTAGAAACATTCATAGTGCTTAGAAATTCAACACATATTTAAAGTGTTGTTCTAAGATATGATAAAGGAACAATAACTTAAATAGCAATTGTTAGATTACAAAACACAAAACACCCTCATTTATAGTCTACTTCAATGCTTTATTCTCATAGCAGTTAATTCCATCCAATTTGGCATTATCTCTGAATAATGTGTATAAAATCTACAACCTAAATGCATGAACTTGGAGACGTTGATTTAGATGAAATTTGGCATTTGATCACTTGCTATTCTAAATTTACTCATTTTTAAAACCATAAGTACTACCTCCTTTTCTGATTTCTTTCTTCCTGAAAATGCAAAGCAAAGCATGATGATACAATAAACAAGCTTCGCATATTCATCATGCAGCGGTTGAAATTTCCAAAATGAAAACTTATCATACCATCAGCCACGCAACAATGAAACTTTCATAGCCAACAAAAGCCACTTTCATTGAGATATATTACTGGAATTAAAATGGCTGTAAATATCTTTGTAAATAAAACCCTAATATACAATTCTAAATGACCCCTCATCCATTTGATGTCCAATTTCAATATCATATGCTCAAAAGACATTGTAAATATACAATATGTATAGTATCATACTAATGTTAGAATCTCTTAGAGCAGAATGGCACAAAATCTGGAATTTTCTTTATACCAAATCTTTACCAAATTTATCTCCACAACATTCTCCACTGAATAGGCATTACATTGACAAGACAGTAATTGATGAAAAAAATTCTAAATTACACCAAAAGCTTGATATATATGTACAAATGCAATAAAATTTGTTGACAATTAATTGATGATTCTAAAAAAAAATAGTTCTAATAATTTCTTTTAATAATATATGCTATGTTGCTTAGGCACATCCACATCTCATACACCAGAGAACAAAGGTTTGTGCAGCAACTTTTGAAGTTGCTGAACGCTAGCTTGAACTTAAGCACACAAAATTTCTTCATCAAATATTAATTCAATCAAATCCTTCAAGTTATCTATCTTTGGAGGCTCATACATTCTTTATTTCTTTATAACTAGCAAATCCTTATTTTTACCATGTAGATGTGCATAAATTGCTAGTACCTCGAAAGTGACTATTTCGACTTTGTTAAAATCCTGCAAAAATTCTTTAATGCATCTAATGGCCCTAGCCCTCAACTAAAAAGTATACCAATATATTATTGATTCATCCATCTAATTTAAAGACCAATAATCATCAAGGTCAATAAGAATAGCAAAAAGTTTGAACTGTTGAGCAATAACATTAGCCATTATGGGACAAATCACAGTCTGGATGATGCCCTTTTCATGACCACCTCGAAGATCTTTTTTCAATTCAAAGATATCCTTCAACCCATGGCAAGGTTTAGACTTGAGTACTATCCAATGTACAAAAGTCACATCTATGGTGCCTTGGAAATTCCAACCACCAAAAAAACCAAAAAAAGGTTAGATGGTTATTTGTAGTATCAATCAGCGTCCATTTCTGTCTCTTATTATCTTGCTTATGTACAGAGTGTATTTATCAACTTGTGACCTTTCTTACCTATCGTTCTAATTGAATGCAACTAGATTACTGAAGCGCTTGGGTTTAGAATCAATATCTTGAAACATCATTTTCAAACCTTCTTGCCATTCAACAATATCTCAAATAGACTAGCTCACAAATAATAAATAAACCAATTTCTTTGATTTGTATTTTGCCTTCTTCAAAACCATGAATTTTGTCAACTCCTACAAGAACTTTTCACAAATCTCTGGAAATAGTTGTGCATAATAGGAGATCATATACAATGGTAAAAAAATTCAATCAAACATTAAAAAAATCAAGTTTAAGGTTTAAGCTATAGCGCTTTTCATACTGCTAAAAAAATAAGCCAAGTATCAAATAATCACACATCCTACTGCTTCAAAAGCAATCCTAAAGTAGAACTAACAACGAATAGAAAAGAAGCACATATTACAAAAACAACATGATACATATTGAAATGAAATTTAATTGAATACCTCTCCCAGCAACAATGGATAGCGGAAAAGTCATCCTTCAAAAATCCTACATGATTGGGCAAATCGAAGTATCAGACTCTACAAATTAAAAGAAAGTTTGATGATCTATCTAGCACAAACATAGCTAACATAATATATTCACTAAAATATCACAATGAACTGCCAAAATCTAAGGCAGCAGTAGTAATGATTTAGTGACAACAAATCTAAAGTATTTCAACCTTTCTATCAGCAAACTCAGGCTACAAAGCCCTAAAAAACCCAGATCACCACAAAAAGCAGGAGCTTATAAGAATACATCAAAATATCAACATAGTAGATCATGCACTTCAATGACAAAATCAAATGCCAAAGGCTCTAGATTAGACACCAATATGTAAAAGATGCATCACGTGAAGCTTTATCTGACACCTTAATGAAAAAACACAATGAAAAAACTTACACTAGGCTTACTTATTTTGCCTATGAAGGTAAAAAGTCTTAAGCACTAAATCCTAAACCTCGTCACCAGAGAAGGATGTTATCACAAGTATAAGTAAGCAAATCCTAAACGAGTAAGCATACTCGAGTACATAAGAATCATCTGACATATTATGAATCCAGTTGCTTTCTAAGATTATATACTTGCCAATGCCGGTGCTTCTTGCATAGATTGAAGACTATTTAATTCTTATCGGAGACTACTAATCTGTTAATTACGGTTGATGATTCATTGCCATATGAACTGCAGCTTTGCTTCAACTATTTTTTTCACTTCTATTTCCAAAGAAATGGCAATTTTTTTTCCACCCTTCTTGTTTCCTCTTCATTCTCTTTGATCTCCTCTCTCACCTCTCTTATTTCCACTTTCTTCTCTGTGATCTGTCTTCTCAGCTCCCGTATCTCCTATTCCTTTGCTCTTATCTAGTCTTGCACTGTATCTTAAAACCTAAATCATATACTCAAACCTAAATCATAAATTTTAAAATCCTAAATTTGATTTAAATACATATATAAATTTAAATCCTAAAATTTTAAATCTAGTCATATATAACTTTAAATCCCAAATTCTAAATTTGAGAGAAGAGAAAGAAGTCGGTCATTTCAAAATTTTAAAAAAAGTATGAAAATTGTTTTTTGAACACACATATAACTCTAAATCCTAAAAATCCTAAATCCTAAATTTTAAATCTGAAAATTTAGTATAATCATTAATATATTTTATAAAAATGCATCTTTGCATATTTTATTGATATTTTGAACAATTAGAGTAAATAATTTTAATTTCATGTATTTTTTTATTATGATTACATATAAAAATTTAAAATATAATAAATTTTAAATGAAAGCTTATTAAGATAGTAATGTGGTTCTCAATTATAAATAGATTTTTCTATGAGAGGCATTTATAATTGTTATTTATATTATTAATATCTCTATTTATACAAAACATTAAAAAAACAAATATTACATGAGTAATCAAACTTAAACATCTAAAATCTAAAGATATAATCTTATGGTATTAATAGCTTAATTTTTGTGAAAATAAATTCTAGCCTAAATTTAAGATAAATTTAAACCATAAATTTGAGTGTGATTTGGTACAATTATAAAATGTATTTATTATTAAATAGGGATTTAATTGCAATTTTTTTGATCATCTAAAGTTTCAAAATTGATCAACTTTTTTATCTTGATTTTTTGCTTTGTACAATGAATAGACAATCATATAAACCTAACTATATTATATAGATATTTATATAAGTTATATATTCAAAAGAAAAATGGTGTTATAAGTGTAAGTAAAAATTATGATAAAAATATAAGTATAAATGTAAGTGTAAGTAAAGAAAATGATGTTGTAAGTATAAATGTATGCACAAAATGCAAGTGTAGGTAATGATCATAACATATACACCACAATATCAAAAGATGATCATTACTTATACTTCTATTTTATTCTTTAATTAGTTTTCTTAAATTCAATTTGAAATTGATGTCTAAAATGTGAGTAATGAAGATTTTATAATTGTAATTTGATTATATTAATTTTTTGCTTGATTGGTAAAGAAATTTTCATATATTCGAGTAGAATTGAGCAATGTGAGTATTTATTGATGGTATTATATTTCTAGATTATAGCATATTCTAATTCTTTTATATTTTGATTTATTTTTTAGATATATATTAGATAAATTAAAAAGATTTTAACATGATATTTATTATTGAATTTTTATATTATTATTTATAAATTACTTTTGAAGAATTTGATATATTGATGCTCTAATTTGATGTGATGGAAAATTATATATGTATTTTATTATTTATAATATATTATTTTATATTTTTAAAATATATTAATTTGATATTATTATTTATAAGTATTTACAAGAGATGCATTTATAATAAATAGATTCATAAGAAATACTATTTTAATTTTTAAAAATATTACTAAAGTAATTAAAATATAAAAATTCCTAAAAGATTTTTTAAGAATTTATAAGAAATTAAAATAGATTTTATTATTTTTGATGGAAATATTATTATTATTATATATATATATATATATATATATATATATATATATATATATATTTTTTGAGAGGATGTCTAATATTTTAGGTAAAAAATTAAAAAAAAAATAAGATATTAAAAGTATATCTAGAGAAAATATAATTTATAATTATATATGCATGTATGGATATCAACAATAACCATTTAGTGATTAATATAGGCCATATGTTCATAGTCATAGAATAAATTATACTAGTTCAAATATTCCTAGTACTTTTAAATTAAATAGTTTAGTTTAAGAATATTTAGATATGATGTTTGAAGAAT